>NC_089846.1:59967569-60337788 GCF_035609145.1 Eleutherodactylus coqui
CCAGACGGCCAGATCCTGTTGTTCCTGTGACGAAGCGTACATTGCTGGCATTCTACATTCTGCAGGTCAGTGTACCTTATATTTCAAGCCCTCCTTCGAAAATCCTCGCATGTGGTGCTACAAAGTCGTGTGACTTTGTAATGCTACGAAATCACGGTATTGCCGTGATAAGACACAGCGATAGAGCAAGGAACAGCGTCATCTCTATGATTTTATCACAGTGATGCCAGGTCACCAATACATCCAGTCTCAGACACTGTGTTGAGAGTGCTGCTATACAAATAGCATGAAACTAGAAGGTTCTATAACTACTGTGTTTTCGCAATAATAAGACCTACCCCGATTTTCAGAGGGGAAGGGGGGTGAGGTGGGGCTTGAAATATAAACTGTCCCCCCCAAATAGCCCTAGATACACTACATGGAAAAAAAACAAAACAAAAAAAAACAATACTCGCCTAGTAGGCAGTGTTCGGGTCCCTCGCGCTGGTCTCCATTGCTGCTGTAGGCTGCCATGTTCTTCTGAACACCGACAAAGCATTTCTTCCTGGTAGCGTAGTTTGAATACCCTGCCTCCAGCAAGCTAATGCTCTGATTGACTCATTGGCGCTCAATTAACCATTCACAGCCATTCATTGAATGACATCATTGAATGGCTGTAATTGGTTATTCGGGCACCAGCTCTGATTGGCTGATGCAATCCTTGATTTACCAATCGGAGCATTAGCTTGCTGGAGGCAGGGTATTCAAACCACACTACCAGGAAGAAATGCTTTGTCGGCATTGAAGAGAACACAGCAGCCTGCAGCAACGACGGAGACCACTGTGCGGAACCCGAACGTAGGCTACTAGGCGAGTATTATAAGACACTGTGCCTCTTTTGGGGCAAAAATTCATATAAGACTGTCTTATTTTTTGGGAAACACGGTAGCAGCAATGCTTTTTTCAAACAAAACAGCCAGAGTCCTCTACAAAGGCAGCAGACCGTTATTGATTCAGCCAGCTCTATGTAAAAATGCCCCCCTGCACTGCTAATGAATATAGAAGACATGCAGTGTGATAATCCATTTGCCCTTATTCTCCCCAGTCTTGCTGTGCAGAAAATGGTATTACTTTAATGTGGAAGTAGTTGGCTGTGCCTGCTGCTAGAGGATGTTTCCTGTATCCTGCAAATCTGTATCCTGGTCTCTTCAAAACCAAAACTTGTTTTCTGGTGATTCAAAGGGAACACCCATGACAGAAAGCCACAGCAGAAATGAAAATGCTATGTGAAAGGTCCTTATCATCTCTCTCAACCACAGCATACTCCCCAAAAGGTTGACAGCACATTCAGCCTATGCAGAGCCCTTCTCTTGGTCAGTTCACCTTCTTCTCTCAGTGACGTTCTCTAGGTCTTGCTGGGCAATATCACATTGACAACTCTTGCCTTATGGATCTACCAAGAGCATGCCAGGTGATTCACTCTGCAACATCCATACACACTCCAGCCTCAAGTTCACCACTTCTTATAGGATTGATGAGCCACACTATCCTCTAGCCCACCAATGCTTCCACAACGAACAAGCTCACTTTGACCTCAAAGATCAGCAATGCACATTTGATAGACAAGCCTCAGGTTTATCACAGATCTTCACACCACATACAGACCATCAATATGTACTCCCTTAGTGCCAAAACACACCCTTTTAACAGCTCTTCCCTGTCCCTTCTATCAGTGTTGTCACACAGTGCCCCTAGCATTACAGCACTCATGCCCACCTCAGTGTCTGGTTCTTCCAGACTCATACTGCACTTTGCACCTACTCCATTAGCTGAGTTGAGAAATTAGTCATTCTCAACACCAACTACACTGTCAGAGTATGGTCGTGCTTCCAAATACTACAGTCCACAGTCCAAGTAACCAAAATCAGGGTATTAGTGTATCTTGACGTCACCAGGAAGTCCTGGTGGAGTCAAGAGTGACGGGGGTGAAGCCCCCTCTGCCTGATTGGCTGCTAAATAAGGCTTGCATACAGGTCCTGGCAGGCCACTGTAGCTCCCCCCGCTCCTGCTGCACCGTTGTGAGCCCTCTGCTGCCCGCTGCAGTTCAGCTGTCCCCGGTCGTCTGCTGGACTCTCCTCTTCTGCTGCTTCCCGGCCCTTTGCTCCCCGGTGCGACGGTAATGTACCCGGGCATCTGCTAGCTGCTCCTGTTGTACTGGCCCCTGCGCTGTGCTCCCTGCTCTTTCTCTTTACTCACGCGCCGTTGAACACAGAATGCTTCAGATCTCTGCTGCTACGGAACTTCTAAGGTGCCGTCCCACCCTCTGTTCCCGGTTCACGCTGGTGCTGTTCTGTGTGTTCGCTGCACTTGTCCCTGATATGTGATGCAGGCAGAGACTCTCCCTTCAGTGGTTCACGCCACCACCACAGCGGTTGCCAGCCCCACCACAGCGGTTGCCAGCCCCACCACAGCGGTTGTCAGCACCACCAGGGCGCTGACAACCAGTCGGGGTCAGGGCGCTGACAACCAGTCGGGGTCAGGGCTGTGAACCGAGAGCAAGGCAGGTGGTTTGGTCTCCGCAACCAGAAAGGACGCACACGGGGTGGTCAAGTTAAGAAAAATGTATTTACTACAGGTTAATAAAGGCAAGTTAATGGTAAAAGAACAGGAATAAGGACAAGCAAAATACACACTATAGTTGGAACAATTCAAGTTAGATTTCACAATATATTCCACGTTTACTATGTCCACCTCCACAGCACAGACACTGAAAGAACAATAGTCCAAAAACTATCCCTAACTGACCCTAACTTCACATTTGGGTGCACACCCCTCTTACCAGTGGTCCCGGTGGACTGCTTACAGTTTGTAGAAGCGCGCGTTGGGGCCCAATGTCGTCCCTTTCTTGTATAGCGAAGCGTCCTCTCCTCACGGTTATCACAACATCCGAGGCAATAAGATTCTTCTCAGCAGGCAGGAAAACAAAATGGATGAAATGGGATCCAACAGCAAATAGCTCAGCACACTAACAGTCCTGCAGAATCCATACACCGCGGGGTGATATAAGCCAGGGTTGTGCAGTTACCGTCCGGTACTCAACAGCACTGTCAGTCTTTAACTTTGGTGGCAATGTCCACAGCCACAATGTCAGTATTACTGGTTAGCCACTGGGCACAGTCCTTTCAGCATGGCTCCACTGAACATTCTGTCTCTTTACACTCTGTCTGCCTCTGGACTGAATTACACACAGGTTAGCTGCACAGGAAAGTCCTCTAAGATCTCCACACACTCTCAATACAGCACAGACACTTGGTTTTCTCTCTGCAAAGATGGCTGCTGCTCACTCTGTGTCGTCACATCCTGCTTCCTTCTCATACTGGGTCTGCAGACAGGCAGGCTGACCTCATAGGGGTGTGTCCCTCCAGCATCACATTCCCATTGCAGGGGCTGCTGTCTTAAAGGACCAGAATCACAGAAACACATATACACTCAACTTTAACACAGTATAAACAAATGAAACTTGGCACATCATTGGGCTGTATATTAGGACAAGTATATGCACAGAAGCAGCACTCCTATTGCCATAAGGCTGGGACACAGTCTGTATATTACATATTCCCCCCCACTTTAAGATTGGCAGTCCCTGCCAATGACTGAATATCCAGAGGGTTGTACTTTTATGCGCAAAGTGGTAGTGTACCGTTGTATGGCAGGCCAAACAAACTCATCCTGCAAATACCGAACAGGGGGGGGGTGCCAGCATTTGTCCTAGTGGTCTGTCTGAGGACCTGTGAAATACTCTGGGGCACTTCAGCCATGGGCTGAGAAGTACTAGCAGACTCCGCACCAGTGGGGGCACAGGCTGGAGGCTCAGTAGTCACCGGTGGAACATCCTCAGGAGCAAGGATCGGCCAGCAATCATCGTCATAGGCCCATTCCACACCACCAGTCTCTAACTGTGGGAGCTCGTTGACGTTGGCAGTTCTGGTACAATTTGTTTCTTCAGAATGACATAGGCGCAGCATATTTCTGTGAAGTACTCGAACACAATCAGCTCCTTCCTTCTGGACTTGGTACACTGGCCCATTGGCATACTTGCGGCAAACAACACGATATGGCACAGCCTCCCATCTGCTTTCCAGCTTCCCTTGGGGCTTCTTGACACGCACCAGAACCAGGTCGCCTGGCTGCAATGGTGCTTCTTGCACTGGGGTCTTATCAGAATGAGAATGTTCTCGTAGACGCTGCCGCACCAATCGATGGATCGTCTCAAGTCTCTGCCGATGTGCTCGTACCCAGGAGTTTGGATCCCTTGGAGGGAACCCATCCACATCAGTCAGCTGTAATTCTCCCATGCTTCGCCCAGAACGCCCAAAGAAGAGAGTATAAGGGGGGTACCCTGTTGTAGAATGGACCTGATTATTATAGGCCCAGACCCTCTCAGACAAGAACTGAGGCCATTGTAACTTCTTGTCTTCCTCCAGCGTCCACAGCATCTGTAGCAGAGTTCTGTTGAATCTTTCACAGGCCCCGTTCCCTTGCGGATGGTATGGAGTTGTGTGCGACTTCTTTATTCCATAGATACGTTGAACTTCCTTCATTACATGGCCCTCAAAGCAGGCTCCCTGATCGGAGTGGATGCGTTGAGGACACCCATACACTCGAATGAAATCTTGACACAGAGCCCGAGCTGCTAACTCAGCTGTCTGGTCCTTGGTGGCGGTTACCACTGCAAATTTGGTGAAGTGGTCCACCATTACGAGGCAATACTGATGCCCGCTGTTGGATGGGCCCACCATTAGATAATCTATCATGACGATTTCCAAAGGTTCCTGGGTCACTATGGTTTGCAGGGGAGCCCTCTCTTCTATTGCCTTATGGATCTCACAAGTTCGACAGCTGCGGCATACTTCTTCAACCATTTGACGGAGACCATGGCAGTAAATCAGACGCTGTAACCAACGAAAGGTCTTCTCGTGACCAAAGTGACCATTCTTGTTATGAGCCTCCATCGCCAATGAGCGAGCCAGTTCACTAGGCACCACAATTTGGTATCGAACGTTGATTTCAGAAGGTAGATAAACCTTTCGGCATAGAACTCCATTTTTCATCTCCAACTTCTCCCACTGACTCAGAACCGATAATATCTCCCGTGTCAGTCGTTCTCTTTCCTCTCTACAGAGCTTCTTGCCTTCCTCAACAAACTTGATCATCCGTGCCAGACCCTCATGGGCCTGCTGCATCTGTGCCCATTCCTGTCTTGAGGGACCACAGAAAGGAGCCACTTCAGTCCCTTCCATTTTACACTGATTAGCGGTGGCCAGGGCCTGTGAAAATCTGCTGAAGTCAGGCACCTCCACATGCTCTAACTCGTGATCCACATCTCCTGTGGGGGTCTGGGTAGTTACCCTAGAAAGTCCATCAGCATTCTGGTTCTCTGTCTTGGACCGATACTTAATGTGATAATTGAACTTAGACATTCGGGCTATCCACCTCTGCTCTAAAGCCCCAAGCTTGGCATTTTCCAGATGAGCTAATGGGTTGTTGTCAGTCAGTACTAAAACTTCAGCCCAAGTCAAGTATTCAGAGAATTTCTCAGTCATGGCCCATACTAGTGCCAACAGCTCCAACTTAAATGAACTATAATTCTCAGGATTTCTTTCAGAATCCCGCAAAGACCCGCTGGCGTAGGCTATAACCCGCTCCTAGCCATCCTGAACCTGGGAAAGCACTGCTCCGAGACCATACAGGCTCGCATCCGTATATACCTGGAACGGTAAGTGGTAATCAGCGTACGCCAAGATTGGGGTCGTTGTCAGAGCATCCTTCAATTCCCGGAAGGCTTTTTCCTGTTCAGTTCCTCATTTCACAGTCCGGTTCTTCGGACCACCGGATGTGCCCCGTAGGAGGGCATTTAGTGGTGCTGCTACCCTTGCAAAATCCTTAATAAACCGTCGATAGTAACCGGCTACTCCAAGAAACGCCCTCACTTCTCGCAGGGTAGTTGGTGTCGGCCAATCCTGAATAGCCGCTATCTTGTCCCTCGACGGTCTCACCCCTTCTCCTGATACGCGATGACCCAAGTAATCAATTTCAGATTGGAACAACCGACATTTGCTGGGTTTTAATTTGAGCCCGTGTTCCCGCAATCGTCAAAATACTTGACCCAGTTGGTAGAGATGGTCTTCAAAAGTTGCAGAATACACTATAATGTCATCCAAGTAGATGAGAGTGAACTCAAAGTTGAAGTCACCGAGACATTTCTCCATCAATCTCTGGAACGTCCCGGGTGCATTTGTCAGCCCGAAGGGCATCCGGTTAAATTCATATAGTCCCATGGGCAAGATGAAAGCTGTCTTCTCCTTGTCTTTCTCAGCCATCGGCACCTGCCAATACCCACTAGCCAGATCTAGTGAGGAGACGTACCGAGCTCTCCCTAGCGCCGAGAGGGACTCCTCAATCCGGGGTAAGGGGTAGGAATCTCTCACAGTGCAGGCATTTAACTTCCAATAGTCTACACAAAACCGAAGAGACCCATCCTTTTTTTTTTACTAACACCACTGGAGCTGCCCAGGGACTTTGGCTTTCTCGGATGATCCCACCTTGCAGCATCTTAGTCAACAGTTCTTTCACTTCCTGATACAACCGTGCAGGAATTTGTCGGTAGCGCTCTCTAATTGGAGGGGTGTCTCCTGTGGGAATCTCATGTCAGACCCTAGTTGTACATCCAAAATCTTCAGCGTAACGCGTGAAAGTGGCTCTATTTTCCCACAATAGCTCATCTATCTTCTGGACCTGTTTTGGAGAACACGAATAAGTCTCCATCTTCATCTGTTCTTGAATTGCACAGCCATTCCATTCAGAGGAGGGACCCTCACCTTCTCCCATAGACACGGTTATGGTCCACTCATCTCTTTCAGCTGGCTTCAGATGCATCGGCGTTACGTTCTTTACTTCTTCCGGAGTTACATAGATGTTAGCCAGCATCCTTCCTGGTGTCAGATCTACACTCTGGTCCTGGGTGTTTACACATCAGAGTGGTACTCTCCCATTGCGAACTATCGCCAAGGAACGGGCTACTAGCGGATCAACACCTCCTTCGGCTGCCGGCAGTGGTTCTACCAAGACAGCTATGCCTTCTAATTTCCGACAGGTGCCTACAGGCATGAACACTATCATCTCCCGACGGGGTGGCAGTGTAACTTTTGTATGCATAGGGACAGAAATTCGTGCCAGAGGACGCTGTGCATCCGAGCTTTCCTGTAAGCCACATATTCGGATCAGCCGCTGGAATGCTGCTCGAGTAGGCCAATGGGTGGTAGTTTGTTTCCAATAACCATTACCTTTCTTTCAAAGAGGATCTGATCCAATTCTTTTAGCACATTCATCCCCAAAATGACAGGGGCCTTTACTTCATGTGGCTCCTGTACCACCACAATGCCTTTCTTACCTAGATCTTGACCACATAACCAGACATTCATCCAGGTCACTCCCACTACTGGGACTGGTAACTGGTTGGCTGCGACCACTCATACGAATGTATGGGGATCATATTTCACATGTTGTCAGAAGTACCGTTCATAACAATCTCTACTCAAAGTCATTACTTGAGAACCCGTGTCAATCATCCCGATAACCAGAATACCTTCTAATTCCATTTGGATGACAGGACTTGCAGCAATTAGGTCATCATAAGGGCATTTTCCCCACATAATCTCCTTCTCAGTCTCCCCTACTCCGTGCCCTACAGGAGCAGGGGACCTTAGTTTAACGGCAGTCTCTCATAAGCTTGTCGCTGGTCTGGACATCTGGCAGCAACGTGGCCCATCCGTCCACACTCCCAGCAACGTATTTCCCATCGTTCTGGACATCGATTTGGGCCCCTTCGGTAAGCCTCTTCGGTTTCTCCTGAGCGCTGTACTAAATTATTGGGACCCCTTCGGTAGGTCCTGTTCTCATCCCTCCAGTGGGGTTGTGGGTGGTTCTGACCTTCTTGGTGTGGACGGCCTACTCCTTCATCTCTAGTTCTCTGGAAGTCTGCAATTCTCATAGAGTTTTCATCACAACAGGTTTGCAAGCGTTCCATTTGCTCTTGCAATTTCTGCATTACTGTTAGAATTTCTTTAGCTGGCACTCTTTCTACTGTTTCTAGGCTGGAGCTAGCCCCCTGCGACAAAGTGACTCCAACTGCGGTCTAGGGCTTTGGGACAATACTATTGGCACGTGAGATGGCCTCTACCTGCACGTCATGAAATTTAGCATTAGTCTCTCGTCGTATAAAGTCCTGCATAGCAACAGTCAAACTGCCGTCGCGGATCCCCAGAACAAACTGGTCATGGACAGTCCGATCAGGGTTACAGAAGGCCGGTGAGCCTCTTTCCTTCCCTTGAATATCTCGGATCAGTTCTTGTAGGGCATTTGCATATTGGAGGAGACTTTCATTCTCCTGTTGCACTCTCTGGAAGAATCGAGCCTGCAGGGATCCCAGCAATGCTGTTTCTCCATAGATGGTTTCTAGAATCTGTACCACTTGCTCAAATGTCTGCCTTTGATCGAATGGCCTTAATATCACTGTGGTCTTAGCATCACCTTGTAACGTCAATATTGCTAGCTCTACTAGTACTTCTGGTGCGGTCTGGTACATTCGCTGTACCAGTCTTATCTGCTCCACCCACATACTCACAGACATATTATTGCCATCAAATTTAACTAACTGACTCACTATAGCTCCTGCTGGCATTCCTCCTCTGGCACCATCCCCTCTAACTGGTGCGTTGCCGTCCATTCTGGAAAGCGGATCCTGCCGACTACGCCAATTTGTGAACCGAGAGCAAGGCAGGTGGTTTGGTCTCCGCAACCAGAAAGGACGCACACGGGGTGGTCAAGTTAAGAAAAATGTATTTACTACAGGTTAATAAAGGCAAGTTAATGGTAAAAGAACAGGAATAAGGACAAGCAAAATACACACTATAGTTGGAACAATTCAAGTTAGATTTCACAATATATTCCACGGTTACTATGTCCACCTCCACAGCACGAACACTGAAAGAACAATAGTCCCAAAACTATCCCTAACTGACCCTAACTTCACATTTGGGTGCACACCCCTCTTACCAGTGGTCCCGGTGGACTGCTTACAGTTTGTAGAAGCGCGTTGGGGCCCAATGTCGTCCCTTTCTTGTATAGCGAAGCGTCCTCTCCTCACGGTTATCACAACATCCGAGACAATAAGATCCTTCTCAGCAGGCAGGAAAACAAAATGGATGAAATGGGATCTAACAGCAAGTAGCTCAGCACACTGACAGTCCTGCAGAATCCATACACCCCGGTGTGATATAAGCCAGGGTTGTGCAGTTACCGTCCAGTACTCAACAGCACTGCCAGTCTTTAGCTTTGGTGGCAATGTCCACAGCCACAATGTCAATATTACTGGTTAGCCACTAGGCACAGTCCTTTCAGCATGGCTCCACTGAACATACTGTCTCTTTACACTCTGTCTGCCTCTGGACTGAATTACACACAGGTTAGCTGCACAGGAAAGTCCTCTAAGATCTCCACACACTCTCAATACAGCACAGACACTTGGTTTTCTCTCTGCAAAGATGGCTGCTGCTCACTCTGTGTCGTCACATCCTGCTTCCTTCTCATACTGGGTCTGCAGACAGGCAGGCTGACCTCATAGGGGTGTGTCCCTCCAGCATCACATTCCCATTGCAGGGGCTGCTGTCTTAAAGGACCAGAATCACAGAAACACATATACACTCAACTTTAACACAGTATAAACAAATGAAACTTGGCACATCATTGGGCTGTATATTAGGACAAGTATATGCACAGAAGCAGCACTCCTATTGCCATAAGGCTGGGACACAGTCTGTATATTACAACCAGTCGGGGTCAGGGCGCTGACAACCAGTCGGGGTCAGGGCGCTGACAACCAGTCGGGGTCAGGGCGCTGACAACCAGTCGGGGTCAGGGCGCTGACAACCAGTCGGGGTCAGGGCGCTGACAACCAGTCGTCAGCACCCTGACCCCGGCGGCAACTAGTTGTCAGTACCCCGACCCTGCTGGCGACTAGTTGTCAGCACCCCAACCCTACTATAATGTGACCGCACACCCACCCCACAAGAAGTCTATGTGACAGCACACCCCTACCAAGTCAATGTGACAGCCTCCACCACCAGCCCCCGCGTCACCTGAAGAACGCCCCCCCCCCCCCCCCCCGCAGCATCTGACAGCCCGGCCGACACCAGCACCCCCCCCCCCCCCCCGCCCCGGGACTTCAGACAGCCCAACTGACACCCCCCCCCCCCCCCGGGACTTCTGACAGCCCGGGCACCACCAGCACCAACCCCCCCCCCCTGCGAGAGCCTGGCCGTCCACTTACCTTACAGATGAAGATCAAGATCCAGCAGCCGCGCGTCCCCTGCAGGCATAGGAGAGCTTCCCAGCAGCTGAAGCTCTACTGCACATGCGCAGTAGAGAGAAGAAGCGAGAAGCGCGTCCCCGACGTCCCGTCAAGACCTGGAGCCGGCCTGACAAGAAGAAAAGAAGATTTCTTGTCGTAACCAGGGACGACCGAGGAAAAAACACAGGGGGGGGGGGGGCCCTACAGGTAAGTCAATAACTTCTGTTTGCCTCATTTACCATGCACAATGTATATTACAAAGTGCATGGTAATGGGCAAACAGCAGTAATGAAATCTAATGTTTATGGCCGGACAACCCCTTTAAGTGAACAGAGTTGAAATACAATACCCAGCACAGTCCATGGAAAGAAGCAATCTGTTTTTGAAAAAGAAAAAAAGCGCTTTTGGCTTTCTGCTATCTACACAAAGGTATTGCATACCATTATTTCAATGGGATGCGGATGATGCTATGCTATGCAGGCGATATTAAGCTCTATATGGAAGTACTGGAGCTCAACCGGCTAATACAACATTGTGAATTTAATTAGTGACCAATTTTTCATCCATTTTCATTAGCAAATTAAAATGATGGATAAAGTATTTGTATAGTCACTGACTAATTCTATGTAATTAATTGCAGACACTCCAATTTATCCAACACCTCTACTACAACTCACCGTTTCCAACATAATTTTTTCTATTGGGTTTGGTAATAGATTTGACTATGAGGACAAAAAATTCTTGTTTGTCCTGTCACATATTTATTTATTTATTTATTTTCAAATCCAACTTTTATTGACATTTTGTAATAAACAGACATATAAAACACAGGAATGACTGACATTCGTCTTACATATTTCGTAATACGTACATATGCAACAATATATAATGTGGCCTGCATCAAAACCCTCGTTTGAAGGTCGTGAAGAGCTTTACTAATACATCTACAAATAAACTTACACCCAGAGCCCACGCTCAGTCTTGCTTCAATGTACATATAAAATAACAAAAACATAGACAAAGACAAAGGACAGGGGGGGGGGGGGGGGGGACAGGGAGGGATCAAGGGAGGGGGGTTAGTGGAATAGAATCAGTATGCCTATTGGGGGAGGGGATGTTCCTTTAAAGAAAGGATCAGCCTCCATCTCACTCATCCCAGCACGCCATCTGTCTCAGCCCGTTCCAAGGTAACCAAATATTGTTGAACTTATCGTGTGAATTTGTGGACCAGCTATGTAATTCTTCAAGATTGAAGAGGTTGTCTATTCTGTCTTTCCATTGTCTAAGTGTTGGAGATGTGTTTTGTCTCCAGAGATGAGGGATTAGTGATTTGGCCGAATCAAATAGGAATGCTAGTAGTTTATTTTTCCTGGGTTGGAAGTGAGATGACGGTCTCCATATGAGGACCATATCTGGAGATAGTCGTAAATTTGGAGAAATTTTTTGAGCGATCATCTCAACATTCTTCCAAAAGGGGGATATTTTAGGGCATGTCCACCAAAGATGGAGATATGAACCTTCTGCACTCCCACACCTCCAGCAAGTATTCTGAGGTGCGAGTCCATGCTCAAAGAGCCACTGGGGGGGGTCCGGTACCATCTAGCTAGCAATTTATAATGCGCCTCCTGGGATAGTACACAAGGCGATATCCCAAAGGAAGTCTTGAGTATAGCTTCTACTTCCCTAGATGTTAGTGAAACGTTGAGCTCCTTCTCCCACGAGGAAATAAATGCTGGTTTGTAAGGTAGTGTTATGAATTTTTTCCTTAGAAACGAAATTTTCCTTAGCGCGGTTTTGTTTTCCCCTAGGGCCTTCTCAAAGGGGGTCTGCGGTCTAGTTGATCTATGTTTTTTAAAAAATCTCTGAAGATCCCTAGAATATGGGCACAATGTAGAAAAGAGAAATTTTCGGATGGTAGTAGACTATCCAGTATGGTTGTTGGGTGGAGGTGGGCGAGTGACTGTAGGTCGGCGACCGTAAATGTGTTAAACCTCTTCCAAACCGAGGCGGTGCTCGGGTCCAGAGGAAGGTCTAGTGTTTTGGTGATGATATGTAGTGGGAGGATGGGGGAGGGAGATGGAGCAAGTGTCGTCCTAAGCTCATCCCATACGCCACAAGGGCCTCTAAGCCAGTGTTTCTCAACTCCAGTCCTCAGGGACCCCAACAGGCCATGTTTTTAGGATATCCTATAGCAAGAACAGCTGTGTCAATGTCTGAGGCGCCGACAATAATTACATCACCTGTGCAACACTGGGGAAATCCTGAAGACCTGACCTGTTGGGGGGCCCTGAGGACTGGAGTTGAGAAACACTGCTCTAAGCAATGGGTTAAAAGTTTTTGTATTGTAGCAGTTCCTCGATGGGAGACAAAGGTCCATAGGTAGTGTGACATAACTGTATCCCTCTACTATCACTGGTAACAGGTCATCCTTGCGGCCTTGGGTTAAATCAATCCAATAGCGGAGTTGAGCCGCTCGGTAGAAATCATATATGTCTGGAAGATCGATTCCCCCCTCGGAGCTCCTCTTAGTCAACAGCTTGTGTGCTATCCTTGGTCTCCTCTGCCTCCAAACAAAGCCCCAAAAGGCCGTCCGTATTAACTTGAAGAAGTTTGTTGGAAGATGAATGGGAATCATCCTGATCCTGTATAAGATAATTGGAAGGATGTAGGCTTTAATGATATTTTTTCTGCCGAACCACGATGTAGATGGAACATCGTATGCTTTGAGAAGATGCTTAATTTGGTTCAGCAGAGGGATAAAGTTGTCTTTGTATAGGTCCTCCGCTCTCTTGGATAGCCTGATGCCAAGGTATTCCATCGCAGTGGATGACCAAGTGAATGGGGAGTTAGTTCTTAATGATTTGCATTGAATTTCGGGAATTGAGACATTCAATACCGTCGACTTCGAAAAGTTGATCTTAAAATTGGATACGGAACTGAAGTCTTCTAAAACCTTGATGAGCCGTGGGAGACTATTTCGTGGGTCTGTTATCAAAAAGATGATGTCGTCGGCGAAAGCCACTGCATGGAGCGATTGGTTCCCGAACGATAGACCCTGAATTAACCGGTCCTGACGCACCTTTAGGAACAATGGCTCTAGTGCTAAAATAAAGAGGGAGGGAGACAGAGGGCAGCCCTGCCGGGTACCGTTCCTTATGTCGAAGGGGGGGGGGAGAGGATGTCATTAATTTTGAGTCTAGCGTAAGGGCATGTATAGAGAGTGAAAATTGTGCGAACAAACTCTGGCGGGAGATTGAAGTGATGCAGGGCTCTTTCCATGTACTTCCAATCAACCCGATCGAAAGCTTTCTCCGCGTCAGTACCTACCAATGCTAGCGGGATCTTATGATGCTGCGCGAAGTGGGTCGCGTGGAGTAGTTTGACGCAATTGTCCCTCCCCTCTCTCCCTTTAACGAAGCCAGCCTGCTCCTCATTAACTAATGAGGGCATGAAGGGTTCCAGTCTTTTGGCCAATAACTTAGCCCATAGCTTCATGTCTAAATTGATCAGAGGGATCGGGCGATAATTTGCACATAGTTCGGGGTCCTTGTTGTCTTTATGAATAAGGGTTATGTGGGCCTCTTGGGACTGTCTCGGCAGGGCTGCCCCCCTCATTAGGTTATTGAATAGGTCGGTTAATTTCAATTTGGGTAGGAAGGCCTTATAGTATTGGATGGAAAGGCCATCAGGGCCCGGACTTTTATTTGGGGGACTTGTTGCTATTAGTTTCTCCACTTCAGATTGTGTTACCTCCACAATCAAAGAGGCTGCCTCTGTATGACTCAATTTAGGGATTTTGAGGTGACGAAAAAATTTGTCTATTGATGTAGTAGGGTCCTTGGGAGCATCTGACAGGGGGTGGCCCTTTAGGTTGTATAAATCAGAATAAAACTTCTGAAATTCTGCTGCTATATCTTTAGAAGAGGTCAATATATCGCCTGATGGAGACTTTATGGAGCTAATCTGGTTCCTTGCCTTGGCCTTCTTAATCAGGGCAGTCATCAGTCTACTCCCTCTGTTGCCCTGCACGTATATTTTATGTTTAAACTGCATTTGTTTTTTGTTGAACCTGGCCGTTAATAAAAGTCTCAGTTCCGCCCTCAGGGACGACAGATTGTTCAGATTCTGTTTTGTTTGAGAGAGCTTCGCTACCAGTTCCAGTTTTGCTATCTGTTTTAATTTTATATCAATTTCTTTTTGAGCGCGTTTTTTTACTTGTGCGCCCAGGGCGATTAGAAGGCCTCGCATGTAAGCCTTGTGGGCTTCCCATACCATTGGGGCTTCCAGATCGTCTGAGGAATTAAGGAGGAAATATTCCTCCAATGCTCCAACGAAGCGTTGAGAGACCATCTCCACTCCCGGGGGAGAGGATGTGGTGTTCCAATGTTCACATGTACTGGCGCGTGGTCTGAAATTGTCATCGAGCCTATGTCTGCTCTGACTAGGGCCGTGAGGAGGTCAGAGGAGACCAAGAGGTAGTCTAGTCTCTGGAACGTAGAGTGCACCGAGGAGAAAAACAAATAGTCCTTCGTAGAAGGGTGTAGCGTACGCCAGGCGTCCACCAAACCTAACTCTTGTAGGGTTCTACCCAGCTTTCTCAGTCTGGGTTGTGAAATTTGGGATCGGCCAGATGATGCATCCAGTGAGGGGTTGAGGGTCACATTTAAGTCTCCCGCCACAATCAACTGTCCTACGCTGAAATGTCTAAGTACCTCTAATTGCTGGAGAAGCCAAGGAACTTGCTCAACATTAGGGACGTATATGTTAGCTAAGGTTACTTTTACATTGTTCAGTGTCCCTCTTATGAATAGGACTCTGCCCTCCTCGTCTCTGAACTGGGCATCCTCTACGAAATTAATTGTTTTATGTAGAAAAATGGATACCCCCTTCGAGGCCGACGAGGGATGAGTGCTATGGAAGGTCTTGGAGAATTGTTTTTCTGGAAGATCAAAGTGTTTTTGCCCTTTGAAGTGTGTCTCTTGTGTGAAAAGAATTTTGGTTTCGTACCTTTTCAGGAGAAGCGCCAGGTTATGCCTTTTGGAGGGTGAGTTTAGTCCTCTGACGTTGAAGGATGTGAGACGAAGGCTGTCCATATCTGCGTCCCTGTACTGCAGTGGAGGGTAAAGAGGATAACAGAAAGAATTATTGTAAACACAAAACAGATGAAAATACAACCAATCGTCTGTCCTTTCCCCGGGCACACCGAAATCCCACAGGTAGAGGTGCGGGACATGAGGTATTTTTTGGGAGGGGGGGGGGGGGGAAGGTAAGGCTTAAAACAAGTAGGAAGAGGGGGATACAAATAGCAACCAAAACAGTCGAAAAATCAGCGACAAATTAACGCTGGTCTACTGAAGACCAAAATTTGTGTCAGGGGAGGTCAACTGACCCGGGGTCCCTGACTCCCTGGGGAAGCGGATTACTGTGGACTCACAGAGCAATAAGCCCTAGTGAGATGACAGAAAACATTTTTCACTGCCTGGACAGGCAGGCATCGCCCAACGACCCTAAAAAACGAGTCCTACGAACATGGCTGGGTGGTGAACCCCGCCATGTGTGTATCTGGCTGGCAAGACATGTAAGGGACATAACATGGTAGTCCTTACGTTAGAAAAAGGTATACAAAACATTCATAACATTATAACTTGCTGGTTGTATAACAGCAAATGAGCAGGTGAGGTCGGCAGATTACCCGTTCGGGTAGCATCTTAAGTAAGTAGTAGCAGAACAATAGAACAATAAAAGGGAAAAATTGTTACGTTCAATTCGCTCCTGAAGGGCTAATCCGTGCGGTTCATCATATGCCCTGTGGTCTCGTAGAAGTCCTCAAGATATTAAAGGGGTTGTCCCGCGCCGAAACGGGTTTTTTTTTTTTAACCCCCCCCCCCCCCACCCCCCCCCCGTTCGGCGCGAGACAACCCCGATGCAGGGACTTAAAAAAAAAACAGCACAGCGCTTACCTGAATCCCCGCGCTCCGGTGACTTCTTACTTACCGGTTGAAGATGGCCGCCGGGATTTTCTCCCTCCGTGGACCGCAGCTCTTCTGTGCGGTCCATTTCCGATTCCAGCCTCCTGATTGGCTGGAATCGGCACGTGACGGGGCGGAGCTACACGGAGCTACACGGAGCCCCATTGAGAAGAGAAGAAGACCCGGACTGCGCAAGCGCGTCTAATTTGGCCATTAGACGGCGAAAATTAGACGGCAACCATGGAGACGAGGACGCTAGCAAGGGAGCAGGTAAGTGAAAAACTTTTTATAACTTCTGTATGGCTCATAATTAATGCACAATGTACATTACAAAGTGCATTATTATGGCCATACAGAAGTGTATAGACCCACTTGCTGCCGCGGGACAACCCCTTTAAGATCCTGAACCCATGTGGCACTGTGACTGTTTTTTTCCAAGCACGAGATAAGTGATAGCCCTCCTATAACAATTGAACTTGTTCAGTCCCAGGGGACCACGTCCCCGGAGAATCAGAAAATTCACAGGTCCTCTTTTGCTCTCTTCTTCTTTCCTTTAGGGGATTTAGAGCTACCCGCAGCGAGCCACCTCCCCGGGTCCTCCAATTGAGGTAGAAGAGGAGGGTCTGGTAGTGGTTGCCAATTTGGGAGATCTATTGGTTCGATATCCAATAGTTGCCAGAGACTTTGAAGGTCCTCTGTTGTTCGCATGTTTATTCTTTTGCGTCTATGTATGATGCTGAGACCAAACGGATAGAGCCATGCGTACTTTATTTCTCTGGTTCTGAGGACCTCTAGCAGAGGATGCAAAGCTCATCGTTTTGCTAGTGTAGAGGGTGCCAAATCCTGAAAAATCTGGATCGGGGTCTCTTCATATTTTAGATCTTTATGAGACCTAGTGGCTCTCAAAATGGCTGCAGCATCCGGGAAATTGAGCAGCTTGCAAATAACGTCTCTAGCTGGTTCAGATGCATTAGGAAGGGGCCTAAGAGCTCTATAAATTCTTTCAATGTTAATTGAAGAAGCTCTGTCCTCGCCTAACAACGAGCTAAAAATTTCCTTAGCAACCTTAGGGAGGCACTCACCCGTCACCGCTTCCGGAAGCCCCTTGATGCGAACGTTATTGCGGCAATTCCGGTTCTCGAGGTCTTCCTGCATCAGCAACACCCTATTCAGGTGTGTATGTTGATCTTTTACTACATGCTCAAGCTGTTTTGCATGGGTGGTGATTGCTGCAGAAGTGGACTCCAAATCTTCCACTCTGTGCCCCAGCTGCCTGAACTCCTCCTTAATGTCAGCCAAATCAGCGCTGATGGGACGGAGAGCTTGTGCAAGTAGGTCGTTCATAAAGCTCCTAGATATTCCCTCGTTGTCCTCCTCATCAGAAATAGCCTCCTCTTCTCCTCTCCTGTCAGAAGCGGGAACCAGCTCCCTGGCCGGTGCCATCTTAGAGGGGGGGCACGGGGAACGAGCGCTCCTTTCTCTGAAGAAGTGCTGCATGTCAGCTTGTCCCTTCAGCTGCCGGGGGGTTCCCTGCTGTTTTGTACCTCTTTCTTTGCTGGATTTGCCCATGTATCGCCTTTAAAATCGCTGCTGTGGGTCCTTGAGGGTGCCTGCAAGCAGGAGCGCTGTACTCAAGCTGCCATACCGCACGGCGTCCAGGCTCCGCCCCATCCTGTCACATATTGACACTTTTGACTGGTTGCTGAATAGCCATTGGACATGGGTAAAGCCAGTTTTATATCTGTATTGGTACCTCCAGCCGGAGATTCCATCATACGTCTGGCTTAAAATACCATGAAAAAAGTGCTGCACGCAGTGCATTTTTTTCCACCCCAAAACTGGGCAGTTGGGGAGAAAGCTAGTGGACCCCATAATAATCAATGGTATCTGTCCAACACTGTTTGATTCCATCCAGAGACGGAGCCATTCAGCTACAGGGAGTTCCCTTTCCTGTTTCCTGAATGGAGCAGGAAAGTGGAATCCCCAATCGTAGTTGTGAAACTACCCTAAGTCAACAAGTCTGGATGAGTACAATGCATGATCAAGAACTTGGTTTAATATTTTGTGGTCACTTAGTGCACATCGATGTTTTTCTTTCAAGGTATTCATATGTATCATTTCCTTAAATATGGTAATTATTCCTACTGCTAATCAGATTTTTTGTGAACTCCACAACAACACTGACAGGAGAGTTTCCCAATTTCTCTAGAGAGAAGAAACACAGAGGAAGCAAATAAAATTATAATAATCACATTTATTTATATAGCGTATGCATATTACACAGCACTTTACATCACTTGATATTGTGTTTCATCACCATTGAGGCTCATAACTTTTTAATTCACCTACTACCATTTTTGGGAGTGTGGAAGGAAACTTGCATACCAGAAAAGTATCCATGCAAACGCGGGGAGAACATACAAACGCCATACATAAAAGATCCCTTCTCTTTACCTGATCCAGTTAATAACATAGGACATCAATAACAGTAATTTAATTAATCCAATAGGTACAAGAAAAAACAAAATGAAAGGAAAAAACTTGCCATAATTATCATCTTTTCCTAACATCTCCAAAAGGGCACTGACAGAAAGAATAGCAATTGGGGTAAGACTGCTGCAAACAAGATTTTATGGCCCATGGATAAGTCTTTAGATTACTTCATGATAGAGCAGAAGTTCCAAAGGTGGAGTGTTTTTCTTGTAGTGAACAAGTCCAATATTGAAAGGCTTTACCTTTTTGTCAGCTGAAGAAATATTCTAGAGTTCAGTCTCCGCTCTTACTCTTAGAGCTATTCACTTCCTTGACTATAGCTCTCACACTATTAAAAAAGGAAGGAGTTTCCTCTGTCAACACCTTTTATGTACATTTTAAGCACAACGGCTTTTTGTAGGATTAAGAGAAAGACTTTTTGCAAATGGCACATTTTTTTGACTTGATTTCTCTGCCTGAGGGCTTATTCACAAGAGAATATACCAACCGCTGTTTTCACGGACGGCCGATATACACTACCATCTGATGCATTGGATTACAATGTATCAGATCACATAGGCATATTCCCGCGGCGTAAAAGTGCCTGGCCGGGCGCTTTTACGCCGGGCAGGAAAGATCTTCCTGGCTTGACTATGGGAGCCAATGAAAAAGGCCGGAGAAGGGAGGTGGGAGGGAGTTTAGCAGCGTGACTGCTTAACTCCCTCCCACTTCTCTCCTCCCCTCCGGCTGTTTGTAACGGGAGGGGTCAAAGCTAAGCTCCGCCCCTCCCATTGCTGGTTGCG
The DNA here is from genome assembly GCF_035609145.1 of Eleutherodactylus coqui. NCBI lineage: Eukaryota > Metazoa > Chordata > Amphibia > Anura > Eleutherodactylidae > Eleutherodactylus > Eleutherodactylus coqui. The sequence continues at coordinate 59,987,201 of NC_089846.1, forward strand.
ACAAGGGGATGGGGTGGGAGCTTGGCTCCACCCACATTCCCTCCCATTGCAAACAGCCGGAGAAGAGGAGAGAGGAGTTGAGACGGCGAGGGGGAGGGAAGTGGAAGACAGCTTAGCAGAGCTAAGCTGTCTCCCCCTGCTTGATGGCATATATGTCGAGCCCGTGCATCACATGGTAGCGATATACGCTTGTGTGAATAAGTCCTGAGGCACATGTAACTACCCTGTAAAAGGATAAAAACAAAAACATATAGTACCCCTACAATATGTAGCAAAGCCATAAAAGAACCCCCACCAGCAGCCACCAAGATACAGACCAAAAAAAGAGGGATGGTTCTACACATACTAAGCTGTGGACTTTGTTGGGATCTGTAGTCTTGTGTAAGGGATCAGAAGGTGCAGACAAAGCTATCATGACACTGGTACACTGCTGCCTCATAAGTCCTTGTGAGCTTCTTAAATTCAAAATCTGGCATCATGATGGGAAAAAAGCAGCAAATCCTCACTTCAGACCTTAGATTAGTTGAACATTAGTGAAGAGAGGAGCAGGGATTCTCTTGCACAGAGAGAATCTCCCATATGCAGCTGCATCCTGCATAAAGCTGGACACCTGCAGGGACGAGAGTAAGAGCCTCGAGCTACTTTCCTACTTAAGAATTTATGCCCAGAACAGAGAAGGTAACATGGCTTCAGCTCAGAATCACTGTTCTCTGCAGCAGTCCTACCAGCTACAGCTGTGGAAGAGTATGGGGGCTGGAGGGAGAGGGTAATCCGGTGTTCACTACTAGAGATGAGCGAGCACACTCGTCCGAGCTTGATGCTCGTTCGAGCATTAGGGTGCTCAAGATGCTCGTTACTCAAGACGAGCACCACGCGGTACTCGAGTCAAGCCCATTTCCTTCCCTGCATGTTTAGCGCCATTTTCTAGCCAATAGACACGCAGGGAAGGCATTACCACTTCCTCCTGTGACGTGCCAGCCCTATCCCACCCCCCTGCAGTGAGTGGCTGGCGTGATCAAGTGACCATCAAGTATTTAAAGCAGTCCCGCCCGCGGCTCGCATCAGACACACACTGGGAGAGTATAGGGAAAGTGCTGCTGACGAGATAGGGAAAGTGTTAGTGTAGGATCCTGTCCTCAAGAACCCCAACGGTCCTTTTTAGGGCCACATCTGACCGTGTGCATTGCTGTTGTGGCTGGCTGGGAGCAGTTTTGCACAAATTATTATTTTTTGTTTTAATCTTGGACTGTGCAGGCGATTACAGCTATAGCATTCTCAGTATGCAGTCTATTATACAGAGAATAGGGAAAATGCTGCAGAGAAAGGGAAAGTGGTGTAGTGTAGGATCCTGTCTTCAAGAACCCCAACGGTCCTTCTTAGGGCTACCTCTGACCGTGTGCATTTTACTGGGTGGCTGCTGGGAGTTGTAGTGCTTCAGTATTACGCAGCTAGGCCTGTTTGCAGCCTTCCGTAATTTTTTTTTTCTGGCTGGAGTTTGGGTTACAATATTGCTGTCAACGTGAAAGTGTACGCAAATAATTCCATAGCTATTTACACCGTTCTGTGTGTGCAGTGAATTATACGCACAGCGCAGGGCCACAGCCACTTCTAGAGGGAAAGTGATATACACAGTATACAGCCTGTATTCTTTTTAGAAAAAAAACAAAAGCTCCTTCGTTGGGCTTCATCTGACCGTGTGCATTTTACTGGGTGGCTGCTGGGAGTTGTAGTGCTTCAGTATTACGCAGCTAGGCCTGTTTGCAGCCTTCCGTATAATTTTTTTCCTAGTGGAGTTTGCGTTACAATACCGCTCTCAGCGTGAAAGTGTACGCAAATAATTCCATAATTATTTACACTGGTCTGTGTCTGCAATGAATTAGACTGCGGTCTCACCGCTAAACAGTACTGTAAGTCTGGGTTCACACTGGGCGTATACCCGCCGGAAATCCCGCGGTTTGGCCGCAGCAAAAACCGCCAGATTTCCGCCGGGAGAAGCTCCGCAGAAAAACCCGCGGCGGCTTTGAAGCGGCCCAGCCGCTCGCTTTTCCATTGCGGCTGGCGCTCCCATAGAGGAGAGCGCGGCCGCGACGGAAGTAAACAATAAATAGACATGCTGCAGCTTTAGAAACCGCGGCTGCGGCCGCCGCAGCTGCGGTTGCAGCCGGACTTACCGCAGCGGATTGGCCGTCCCGTGTAGACGAGATTTCTGAGAAATCTCGTCCACATGACTGGCTAATCCCGAGATTAGCGGCTGCGGGCGGATTTGCCGCGGCAAATCCGCCCTGTGTGAACCCAGGCTAATATTACCGGGGCCACTGCAAAGTATTTCAGCTCAGCCGCTGTGCAGAGCTTCCCACAATACAATTTCTGTTGGTGGGGTTGATATCGCTGCAGTTACCAGCACTATCGGCTTTACAGTCTTCTCCCACTCCACACAGCCTCTATAATCTACAAGTCTCTGCAAGCAGTAAATTACCCCAAGGTATCAGCGCGAGACAGTGGGTTACTTTTTTCCTAGTCACAGCATAGAGCCTCCGCTATCTAGAAGTCTCTGTGTGCAGTGAATTAAGGCCCAGTTGTCAGTGCTGTACAGTGGGGTAATTTATTTGGCCCCTGCTCTATTCGTAATCCGCCATGATGAGGGCTAGGGGTAGGCCTAGAGGACGTGGATGCGGACGAGGACGCGGAGGTCCAAATGAGGGTGTGGGCACAGGCCGAGCTGTGCTGGCTGGCTGCTGCGGGATTAGGAGAGAGGCAAGTTTCTGGTGTCTCCAGCTTCATATCACAATTTATGGGTCCACGTGGTAGACCTTTATTACAAACAGAGCAGTGTGAGCAGATCCTGTCGTGGATGGCAGAAAATGCATCCAGCAATGTATCGACCACCCAGTCTTCTACGCAGTCCACTGCTGCAACTCTGAATCCTCTGGCTGCTGCTCCTCCTTCCTCCCAGCCTCCTCACTCCATGAAAATGACATATTCTGATGAGCAGGCAGACTCCCAGGAACTGTTCTCGGGTCCCTGGCTTGAGTGGGAAAAAATAGTTCCTCTCTCAGCTGAGGAGTTTGTCGTGACTGATGCCCAACCTTTGGAAAGTTCCTGGGGTCCGGGTGATGAGGTTGGGGATTTCCGGCAGCTATCTCAAGAGCTTTCAGTGGGTGAGGAGGATGATGATGATGATGAGACACAATTGTCTATCAGTGAGGTAGTAGTAAGGGCAGTAAGTCCGAGAGAGGAGCGCACAGAGGATTCGGAGGAAGAGCAGCTGGACGATGGGGTGACAGACCCGACCTGGTTTGCTAAGCCTACTGAGGACAGGTCTTCAGAGGGGGAGGCAAGTGCAGCAGCAGGACAGGTTTGAAGAGGCAGTGGGGTGGCCAGGGGTAGAGGCAGGGCCAGAGCGAAGAATCCCCCAACTGTTTCCCAAAGCACACCCTCGCTCCAAGCCTCCATGCAGAGGGCTAGGTGTTCAAAGGTGTGGATGTTTTTCAGTGAGAGCGCGGACGACTGACGAACAGTGGTGTGCAACCTGTGTCGCACCAAGATCTGCCGGGGAGCCACCACTACCAGCCTCACCACCCCCAGCATGCGTAGGCATACGATGGCCAAGCACCCCACAAGGTGGGACAAAGGCCGTTCACCGCCTCCGGTTTGCACCACTGCCTCTCCCCCTGTGCCCCAACCTGCCACACAGATCCAATCCCCCTCCCAGGACACAGGCATGAGCGCCTCCCAGCCTGCACCCATACCCTCACCTCCACTGTCCTCGACCCCATGCAGCAATGTCTCTCAGCGCAGCGTTCAGCTGTCACTAGCACAAGTGTTGGAGCGAAAGCGCAAATACACCAGCACGCACAAGCTTTAAACGTGCCCATTGCCAAATTGATCAGCCTGGAGATGCTGCCGTACAGGCTTGTGGAAACGGAGGCTTTCAAAAACATGATGGCGGTTGTCCTGCACTACTCAGTCCCCAGTCATCACTATTTTTCCTGGTGTGCCGTCCCAGCCCTACACCAGCACGTCTCCCGCAACATAAATCGTGCCTTCACCAACGCGGTTACTGGGAAGGTCCACTTAAACACGGACACGTGGACAAGTACTGGTGGGCAGGGCCACTATATCTCCCTGACGGCACATTGGGTGAATTTAGTGAAGGCTGGGACCGAATCAGAGCCTGGGACCGCTCACGTCCTACCCACACCCAGAAAAGCGGGTCCTACCTCGGTGCTGGTATCTGCGGCAGTCTATGCCACCTCCTCTAAACCCTCCCACTCCTCCTCCTCCTACGCAACCTCTACCTCTCAATTAAGTCAGTGTGGCGCTGCAGCACAGCGGTGGGCAAGCGTCAACAGGCCGTGCTGAAACTACTCAGCTTAGGTGACAAGAGACACACGGCCCCCAAACTGTTGCAGGGTCTGACAGAGCAGACTAACCTCTGGCTTTCGCCGCTGAGCCTCCAACCTGGCATTGTCGTGTGTGACAATGGCCGTAACCTGGTGGCAGCTCTGCAGCCTCACACACGTGCCATGCCTTGCCCACATCTTCAATCTGGTGGTTAAGCGGTTTCTAAAAAACTACGTGCACTTGTCTGACCGGCTCGGCAAGGTGCGCCGCATCCGCGCACATTTCCGCAAGCCCACCACGGATGCTACCACACTGCAACATCGGTTTAATTTGCCAGAGCACCGACTGCTGTGCCCACATGGTGGAATTCTATGCTGCACATGTTGGCCAGGCTCTATGAGCAGCGTAGAGCAATAGTGGAATATCAACTCCAACATGGGCGGCGTAGTGGTAGTCAGCCTCCCCAATTCTTTACCAAGGAGTGGGCCTGGATGGCAGACATCTGCCAGGTCCTCGGAAACTTTAAGGAGTCTACCCAGATGGTGAGCGGCGATGCTGCAATCATTAGCGTTACCATCCCGCTGCTATGCCTGCTGAGAAGTTCGCTGCAAGGCATAAAGGCCGACGCTTTGCGGTTGAAACAGAAGACGGGGGATGACAGTATGTCGCTTGATAGCCAGACCACCCTCATGCCTATATCTCAGTGCATTTTGGAGGAGGGGGAGGAGCATGAGGAGGGGGAAGAGACAGCTGGGCCCACTGCACAGGGTACCCATGCTGCCTGCCTCTCATCTGTTCAGCGTGTATGGGCTGTGGAGGAGGAGGAGGATCCTGAAAGTCATCTTCCTATTAAGATCAGCCATGTCTTACGTACTGGCACCTTAGCACACATGGCTGACTTCATGTTAGGCTGCCTTTCTCATGACCCTCGTGTCAGACGCATTCAGGCCAACACGGATTACTGGGTGCACACCCTTCTCGACCCACGGTACAAGGAGAACCTTTCCACTCTCATTCCCGAAGAGGAAAGGGGTACGAGAGTGATGCAGTACCACAGGGCCCTGGTGGACAAAGTGATGCTAAACTTCCCATCTGACAGCGCTAGCGGCAGAAGGTGCAGTTCTGAGGGCCAAGTAGCAGGTAAGGCGCGGAGATCAGGCAGCATGTTCAAGCAGGCAGGGGAACACTCTCTCCAAGGCCTTTGCCAGCTTTATGGCTCCCCAGCAAGACTGCGTCACCACTCCTCTGTCAAGGCTGAGTCGGAGGGAGCACTGTAAAAAGATGGTGAGGGAGTACATAGCCGGTCGTACCACTGTCCTCGGTGAAGCCTCTGCTCCATACAACTATTGGGTGTCAAAGCTGGACACGTGGTACGAACATGCGCTGTACGCCCTGGAGGTGCTTGCCTGCCCTGCTGCTAGCATCTTGTAAGAGAGGGTGTTTAGTGCAGCTGGGGGAATCATCACGGATAAGCGTACCCGCCTGTCAACTGCCAGTGCTGACATGCTTACACTCATAAAGATGAACAAAGCCTGGATTTCCCCAGACTTCTCTTCTCCACCGGCGGATAGCAGCAGAACCTAAAGATTTTTTTCGCTGTAACCGCAGATAAAAGCATTCTTCTCTATCACCGGAAAAAACGGGGCATTTAGCTTTGTCAATCTGTCTCTGATATTAGTCCTCCTCCTCCTACTCCTCCTCCTGAAACATCATGTCATCACACTGAACTGCCAATTTTTCTGCGGCCAAAAAGGCTCATCTAAGATTTTTTTTTCCAAATTTTCAAAGTTGCAAAAGTTTTGATACTTAACATGAACCAATTTTTTGAACAGGGCTGCCTTCAGGCTGTGTTACAGATTAAGCAACAGCGAGCTGTATCTTTAAAAAAATATTTATGGTTGTCACCTGCCCTCTCGGTTGAGCAATTTTTCTGGGGTACATTTGTACTTTTGGTAGACTAATTTTTACGGCCTTCGCCTAAGGTCATGGTACCCCAATTTTCAGGGGTTCGCCTATACTCTTGCTACAGAAATTTTACTGGGGTCTGACTATACTTCTGCTACATAAATGTTACTGGGGTCTGCCTAAACTTCTGCTACATAAATGTTACAGGGGTCGGCCTATACTTCTGCCACATAAATGTTACAGGGGTCTGCCTATACTCCTGATACAGAAATGTTTCAGGGGTCTGCCTATACTTCTGCTACATAAGTGTTACTGAGGTCTGCCTATACTTCTGCCACATAAATGTTACAGGGGTCTGCCTATACTTCTGCTACAGAAATCTTACATGGGTCAGCCTATACCTCTGCCACATAAATGTTACAGGGGTCTGCCTATACTTCTGCTACAAAAATGTTACTGGGGTCTGCCTATTCTGCCACAGAAATGTTACTGGGCTCTGTCTATACTTTTACTACAGACATGTTACTGGGGTCTGCCTATACTTCTGCTACAGAAATGTTACAGGAGTCAGCCTATACTTCTGCCACATAAATGTTACTGGGGTCTGTCTATACTTCTGCTACAGAAATGTTACAGGAGTCAGCCTATACTTCTGCCACATAAATGTTACAGGGGTCTGCCTATACTTCTGCTACAGAAATGTTACTGGGGTCTGTCTATACTATTACTACTGAAATGTTACTGGGGTATGCCTATACTTCTACCACAGAAATGTTACTGGGGTATGCCTGTACTTCTGCTACAGAAATGTTACTGAGTATTTGCCTATACTATTACTACTGAAATGTTACTGGGGTATGCCTATACTTCTATCACAGAAATGTTACTGGGGTATGCCTGTACTTCTGCTACAGAAATGTTACTGAGTATTTGCCTATACTATTACTACAGAAATGTTACAGGGGTCTGTCTATACTGTTACTACAGAAATGTTACTGGGGTCTGCCTATACTTGTGCTACAGAAATGTTACTGGGGTCTGTTTATGTCTTTGCTACAGGAATGTTACAGGGTGTGTCTATACTATGGGTGCACTAAGTCTTCCCATCGCGGTGTTTTACCTATCTGGCACAAATAATACAGTGACTGACTGGGCCAGAATTGTGGGTCGAGGTCAAGTTCCTTGGCGGGGTGAAACTCTCCCATGGTTGGGCACTCTGATTTCTTCCTGTGTAATACCATCTTTGTGCACTTACAGCATAGGCGAGCCCAGGGAACTCAAAGACTTCCCCTTGCAGTGTTGAGCTATCTGTGTTGGGACACATGGATTTCCCATTGCTATGTAACTCAGGGCACCTCGGGTCACACAAGGTGTTTGCTGGGACCGAGCCTGACCAAGGGCCTGCTCACATACTTCCCACACAGGCTACTGCGGGTCCTGGTCATTTTTCTTGTCCTTCTAAGGCTACCTCCTCCTCCTGCTTGGGGTCAGGGGATCAGCACTGGGCATCATCTATTTTCTCTCCTGTTACCACAGTTATCTGAGAAACTCGTTTGCTCCAAAGAAGAGGAGCGTTACTGTATTAATGAGACGTTCATAGCTGTACTAGCATCGGAGTCCGCTCTATGCCTGCGATTGCTAATGGTGTGGGCAGAGGCCTAAATCCTTGGCGCAGTGAAAGTCTGCCATGTTTGGGCGCTATGATTTCTTCAGGTTTAATACTGTCTTTGGGTTCCTTGGTCTCGCCTATGCTGTGGGTGCACACAGACTTCCCATAGCGGTGATTTACCTGACTGACTTGGGTAGGGTGCAGAGTGCAGATGGCTTTCCCCTTGCGTTGCCGTTGAGGTATTCGGCACTCAAACAGAATGACTAGTGTGTGTACACACGGATTCCCCAAGGGCCCGCTCACATACTTCCCACACAGGCTACTGCGGGTCCTGATCATTGTTTTTTGGCCTTGTAAGGCCACCTCCTCCTCCTGCTTGGGGTCAGGGGATCAGTACTGGGCATCATGTATTTTCTCTCGTGTTACCACAGTTATTTGAGACACTGGTTTGGGCCAAAGAAGACGAGTGTTACTGCATTAATGAGACGTTCACTGCTGTACTAGAATTGGAGTCCGCTTCATGCCCACGATTGCTGAGGGTGTGGGCAGAGGCCTATGTCCTGGGGGAAATGCAACTGCGCCAGGTTGGGCCTGTGGAACTTGTTCCTGGTTAATCCAGTCTTTGGAACGGTGAAAGAAACCGCAACTAATTTAATGAGACGTTCACAGCTGTAATAGCATCAAAGTCCGCTTTATGCCCACGATTGCTGAGGGTGTGGGTAGAGGTCGTTGGTGTGGTTAAACTTTGCCATGTTCGGGCGCTGTGATTTCTTTATGCGTAATACCATCTTTAAGTTCCTGGGGCTCGCCTATGCTGTGGGTGCACAAAGACTTACCATTGCGGTGTTTTACCTGTCTGACACAAACCCACTGACTGACTAGGGCAGAAATGTAGGCCGAGGCCCTTCACAGGGTGAAACTCTGCCATGTTTGGGCACTCTGATTTCCTCATGTGTAATACCATGCTTGAGTTTCTTGGGCTCGCCTATGCTGTGAGTGCACAATGAGTTCCCATTGCATTGCTTTACCTGTCTGGCACAAATACACTGACTGACTAGGGTAGAAATGAGGGCCGAGGTCCTTGGCGGCGTGAAACTCTGCCATGTTTGGGCACTCTGATTTCTTCTTGTGTAATACCATTTTTGTGCACCGACAGCATAGGCAAGCCCAAGGAACTCAAAGACTTTCCATTGCGGTGTTGAGCTATCTAACACCTACACAGAATGAATTGTGTATGGACACATGGATTTCCCATTGCGATGTAACTCGCGGCACCTTGTGTCACACAAGATGGAGGCTGGGACCGAGCCTGACCCTGGGCCCATTCACATGCTTCCGGCACAGAATTTTGCTGCATTGTGGAGATATGTGGAAGTGCTGGCTCCTAAGTCCCCTTTATGCCCACTTTTGCAGCTCCTAACTATTTTGCGACGGAGGTGGCACGGGATTGGAATGTCAATTTATCATCGATTCTCAACAGCATTGTGGGCTATCGCCCCCCCCCCCCCTTTCAAAGAGGGTCACTGCCTGGCCCTAACAACCCTTTGCAGTGTGTGCCACTGGTTCCTCCTCATCGCTGATGCACTTGGAAATGGACATGAGGGCGGTGTAGCTATGAAGCGAGCTGAAGGCTGCGCGGGGAAACTTTTGTGTGTGCTGTGGTCACAGGGTCGTGCGGGGGGTTGGGCAGCATGTAACCCAGGAGAAGAGGCAGCGGTGTGACCCGCAGGCAGTGATTGTGCTTGGTTGCAGGTAGTGTGATGCTTAGGTATGGTGTGCCTTCTAATGAGGGTTCTTCCGAAGTAAAAATTGTTAGGGGGGGGCAGACTCTTGCCCCTATTGTGGCTTAATAGTGGGACCTGGGAGCCTGAGATGCAGCCCTGCATGCTGCCCCTTTCCTATCTGTTTCTGTGGTGTTTCCATGACTTTTGGATGTTTTCCAGAGTTTCACAAGTGAAGACCTATGCGGAGCATCGGTCATATACAAAAATGCTCAAGTCCCCCATTGACTTCAATGGGGTTTGTTACTCGAAACGAGCTCTGAGGAACATCGTGAAAAGTTCGACTCAAGCAACGAGCACCCGAGCATTTTAGTGCTCGCTCATCTCTATTCACCACATATTGGCAGAAGCTGCTTACACATGTGCTCAAGGGGCACGGAAAAACTGGAATTAGTAAAGGGAAGGAGTCTTTTATTTACTGCTTCCATGTTGTTTCGTGTCCCAAGGAAAGTGATTAACTGTCTGTGCTGCTGTGGAATTGTTAGAAATTTTTTTTGTTAGTCTAATCACGGTGACAGTATTTTCTCTATATATCCCAATATCTATCCAAAGGCCTGGTCAAGTCAGATCTCTCCAGGACCAAGATTATAAGAGGTACCACTTTCTGGTGGTGTAAATAGAAGAAAAATAGCACGGCAAACAACAATTAGGGCCTGCATAATGGCTTCAGGTTTTGACAGCTATGACAGAAGGGACTGGTAAACAATCTTTAGCCACATTATTGCACAATGCTGAACACACACTTTCCTTAGCTTTGATAGCAATATTTTACTCATCACAAAGTCTTTGCAATCCATTATGCAATACAACTGAAACTCGTCTAACCACTCCTCAGTCATCACATGCTGCTTGAAATGTTGTACAATGTCTCAGCTTTTACTAGTCAGACATAAATACAGAGTAATACTGTTTAGACAATAGCATGGCATTTAATATTGCAGTGACCCTTCTCCTTACTACGGGAGTCATTCTCTTAACCCCTTAGTGACGGCCCCATCGGGAAACTACGTCCTCAGTAAGAGGGCTTTAATCCTAGAGGATGTAGTTTTATGCATCCTCTTAGGATTAATGCCCACTTGCCTGAGGACGTGACAGCTCCATGCTGTCGGTGCCCGCAGGTAGCCGACAGCATGGAGCTGTCATCCCAGGATGCGGGCAGTCACTCCCGGCATTGCGATTGGCGTTATCCAATGGATAGCGCCGATCGCAATAAAGTAAATAAAACTGTGTAAAAAGTTAGATATTCAGCTGCCCTGATGGATCGGATCCATCAGGGCAGCTGAAAATACTCACCCGGCTTGTCCATGGTGGCCCCCGAAGATCGTGTCCTCCCGGACCCGCCGCCGGCCTTCTGAGCATGCGCGCCAGACGATGACATCAGGCGCATGCGCAGAAGCCCGGGAGCCCCCTGCAAATTTAAAATCTCCTGGCTCCCGGCTCCTGAAGGTAGCCGGGAACCAGGAGGTGTTACCGGGGACCGCTGTGAGGGGTACCCGGGCCCGCGATCGCCGCTATCCGTTGGATAGCGGCGATCGCGAAAAAGTTCCAAAAGTTTTTTAAAAAGTGTCAGTTTCACCTCCCCTCATGGACCGGATCCATAAGGGGAGGTGAAAATACTCACCTAAGTCCTCCCCGATGTCCCGGGACCCGAAGTCCCCGTCTGCGCATGCACAGAGGGGCTCGAGCCCCGGGAAATTTAAAATCCCTCTGCTCCTGGCTGCCATGTGTAGCCAGGAGCAGAGAGATTATACCGGGGACATGATCACTGTTATCCAATGGATAACAGTGATCATGTAAAGTAAAAAAAAAAAAAAGTGTAAAAAGTAAAAAAAAGTGTAAAAAGCTTACGTTTTATCTCCCCCCACGGATCATATCCGTGAGGGAGGATGAAATGACGTACCTAAGGCCCGCAGATTTATCCGCAGACCTTACCCCAGCTTCTGCGCATGCGCCCGTCGCCACAATGGTAGGCACAGCGCAAAAAGCTGTGGATTGCCAGGATAATTTAAAATCTCCCTGCTCCTGGCTACAAAATTTAGCCAAGAGCCTGGAGATTTCACGGAGGGCCGCGATGAACTTTCCCGGATTCTGCACATGCGAACGCTGGCAAAACACCGGACACGTGCAGGAGTCGGGGAGCCCAGGAAATGTAAAATCTCCTTACTCCCAGCGACCAACGGTCGCCGAGAGCCTGGAGCAGTGACGGGTGGCCTCGTTGAGCGGTCCCCGGTCACGTGAAAAAAAGTAGCGCTCTAACATAGGTCGGTCTCACATGACCGGATAGGAATTACGGATTCCGCATGCGTCTGATTCGCGGTAATACGCAGATCAATCGCATTGGATTACACAATTCCGCTCACATTAGTGGGTTGGAATTACGTAATCCACTTGCAGAAAAGGGACGCAGCAGGTTCTATTTTATCGCGGATATACGCAACATAGAGCCCATTGTGCTCCATGGTCGCGGATATACCCGCAGCCCATACGCAACTACCTTGTATACGGGCTGCTGGTACCCGTGTCATCGCTAAGCGACGGTGCGGGAAATACAAACAAAAAAAAAGTACTGCACATGACCGCCTGTGTGAGTAGGCAGTTATGCGCAGTACATTACGCGGCCGTATGCAGGGTCACAGCCGGGCTCACAGCTGGGATCTGCCGCAGACCTCCGCAAGCGGATTCCACCTACGGCTGCGTGAGCCCAGCGTTATTCAGACCGCTACCTGTAATACGCAATTTACAAGACGCCCCGGGAACGTTCGCCTTCCTGCAGTTCTAGGAGAACCTTGTTGAGCGTCTTCTGTGTGAGACCGCTGCACCTCATCAAGCTTTTTACACCCCATACCCGCCACTGAGGTCACAAAATGACCCCCAAAAAGCATGAGAGGAGAGGGGATACACGGTTGTATTGCCCCATGTACCCATCCCAACCAGCCTCCGTAATTACCCCTGTTTTCGGAAATACTACACAGATCACATTATTACTTTTATCTAAGATTTGGGGAAAAGCCGAAAAGGGTGCGGAGGGGGAATTTTTTTAAGGTGTCAATTTTTATTCCGTACAAATGAGCAATGGGGCCTGAGATTTATTCAGTTGTGCCCTGCAATCCAACGGGTGTTCCCTGCATTACAGGCCTTGCCATGTGTCCTTTAAGTAAATTAGGGCCACAAGGGGTATGTTTTTGAACACGGGACAAACGGGGGTATCCATTTTGGGGTGAAGGTCTTCATTTCTATGTACACTGTACAAAAAAAACCTGTTTTTAAATTGACAAAATTGTCAAAAAAATGAAAATGGTAATTTTTTCCCTTCTGCATTGCTTAGATTTATTCAAATAATGTGGCGTCAAAATATGCAATACACCCTTGGTTGAATTCATTAAGGAGTCTAGTTTTTAAAATGGGGTAATTTGTGGGGGTTCCTTATCGTTTTGGACGCTCAATGGCTCTACAAGTGGGTAATGGGGCCTGGAATTTATTCCGTTGTACCCTGAAATCCAACGGGTGCTCCTTCCATTATAGGCCTAGCCATGTGTCCTTTAAGTAGATTAGGGCCACAAGGGGTATCGTTCTGAACACGGGACAAACAGGGGTATCCATTTTGGGGTGAAAGTCTTCCTTCATATGTGTGCTGTACAAAAAAAACTGTTTTTAAATTGATACAACTGCCAAAAAAATGAAAATTGTAATTTTTTTCCTACTGCTTTGCTTAGATTTACTCAAAAATTGTAGGGTAAAAATACACAGTACACCCCTAGATGAATTCGTTAAGGGATCTAGTTTTCAAAATGGGGTCAAGTGGGAAATGGGGCCTAAATCACCTTCATGCTAAATTTCTGTTCTGAAAGCCACCGACTACTCCTTTCATTTTGGGCCCCGTTGTGCATCCACACATAAGATTAGGGCCACAATGGGTATGTCTCTGAACACGGGACAAACAGGGGTATCCATTTTGGAGGGCAAGTCTTCATTCATGTGTGTGCTGTACAAAAAAAGCAGTTTTTAAAACGACAGAATTGCCAAAAAAACGAAAATCACATTTTTTTCCTTTTGCTTTGCTTGAATGCATTCAAAAACTGTGGGGTCAAAATGGGCAGTACACCCCTAGATAAATTTTTTAAGGGATCTAGTTTTCAAAATGGGGTCACTTGTGGGGGTTTTCTTTGGTTTTGGCCGCTCAAGAGCTCTACAAATGTGCTATGGGGCCTAAAACGCCTTCAAGAAAAATTTATGTTCTGAAAACCACCGACTACTCCTTTCATTTTGGGCCCCGTTGTGCATCCAGACATAATATTAGGGCCATAATGGGTATGTCTGTGAACACGGGAAAAACAGGGGTATCCATTTTGGGGTGCAAGTCTTCATTCATGCGTGTGCTGTACAAAAAAAGCTGTTTTTAAAATGACAGAATTGACAAAAAAAACAAAAATCACAATTTTTTCCTTTTGCTTTGCTTGAATTCATTCAAAAACTGTGGGGTCAAAATGGGTAGTACATCCCTAGATAAATTCGTTATGGGGTCTAGTTTTCAAAATGGGGTCATTTGTGGGGGTTCTTTTTGGTTTTGGCTGCTCAAAAGCTCTACAAAAGTGCTATGGGGCCTAAAACGCTTTCAAGCAAAATTTATGTTCTGAAAGACACTGACTACTCCTTTCATTGTGGGTCCCGTTTGCATCCAGACATAAGATTAGGGCCACAATGGGTATGTTTCTGAACACAGGAGAAACGGGGGTATGCATTTTGGGGTGTAAATCCTCATTTTCATGGGCACTATAGGAAAAAAATATGTCTTTAAAATGACATATTTGCAAAAATGTGAAATTTTATTTTTTCTCCTCTAAATTGAATTAATTCCCGAAAAAACTGGTGGGGTCAAAATACTCATGACACCCCTCAGTGAATACATTTAGGGGTGTAGTTTTTAAAATGGGGTCATTTGGGGGGATCTATTATTCTGACACTCATGAGCCTTTGCAAACTTGGCTTGGTGCAGGAAAACAAAGTGTTAATCAAAATGCTAGAAAGTAATGTTAAATTTGTACGTCCTCTAAATGCTTAAAAAAAAACACAAGTTTTTCAAGTGTGCATTCAGAATAAAGTAAACAGATGGAAATATATATCTTATCAAAAATTTGTACAGTATGTTTGGACATATTTGAGATATTACAGTTGAAAATGTGAAAAAATGACAATTTTTTCAAAATTTTTCCAATATTGGTACTTTTAATAAATATACACAAATTATATCGGTCTCTTTTTACAACTAAAATGAAGTACAACATGTGGCAAAAAAACAATGTCAGAATCACTTGGATATGTAAAGCCTTTACGGAGTTATGCTACGCTGAACGACGCATGTCAGATTTCCAAAATTTGGCTCCGTCACTAAGGCGCAAACAGGCTTCGTCACTAAGGGGTTAATCTATCTTCTTAAATGGCGGAACAAGATAAAATAGAAGAACCTACCTCCAGGACCTACACCTCTTTCTGTCCTTGGGAATATTTTGCAGATTGGCACATCTGAACTGCCACAGTCTTTAGTTAAGGTATCTAAGCTTTAATATACCTCTATATTCATGATATTCAAGTAGAGAATCACTTGTTCAAATTTGTTTTCAATGACTATATTAGGATGTAAACAATATGACAGACAGCTTGGTAGTTAAATAGTTAAATGCACTATCAATAGCGATGTGACTGAGGGTGCATTCACACGAGCGTAGGCGTATTTACGTTCGCACGTGCGCAGCGTATAATCGCCGGAAAGAACGTTCTTCGTCGATCATGACCAGAGCTGGAAAGCGTATTATCGTTTGTTCCTACTTTGCAAACTATCTTTTCGGCCATCGAATATGCGTTGGCGCGTATTTCGGTCGCATGTGTTCCGTTTTTTTTTTCGGGTTGTCGTTTTTACGCGCCGTAAAATCGCCCGTGCGAACGAATACATTCGAAACCAACGCCTCAGATGGTCACATATATATGATTGGGCGCAAAAACGCACCGTTTACGCGCTCGTGTGAACGCACCCTGAAGATGTATATCTTATTTCTATTCTATCAACTACATAAGGGCTAAATTAAACTAATACAGAATACAGTTATTGCAATAATGCACATTTTATTATAGAAATTATGGAATTTTGATTTAAAAATTGTTTTAAAGACCTCTTTATTATTCTGACAATAACTACAACCTTGTGTTATGCTTATTGTATTGTAAAAAAAAAAACTGTTTATTGTGGACAATTGGTTCCCCAATCAATGGTTTCAGTGCTACATGTCAGATGCTCCCCAGCTAGTGTTGGCCCCACTGACACCAGGGTCAAGACCATATCACAGTAAATTAACATTTAAATGGATTGTATCATCAGGTTTATGCTGCCCAAACCATGGGCAGCATGAATCCGGGAAAGTGATGCTTGTTGCCTGCATGGATGTTTTATACTGAAACGCTGCGACATTTCAGAATAAACGCACTTTAGGCCTCATGTCCACTTGCACGCCGGGATTCCATTTTTCTGAATACCGCAGCGGGATCCAGCCGTGCCCGCAGACATGGACAGGAAAATACATTTTCTTACCTGTCCAGATCGAGCGCAGGATCTTTTCTTCAGTACAGTGGACACGCCGGTTGATGTGCCAGACGCATGCGAAGTAAAGGTTTTTTTTTCCTTTTAATTCTCCTGCTTACCCATGGATCCGCGGCACGTCCACAGTGACAACTGTGGCTGGTCTGCGGATTGGACTGCTTCCATTGACTTAAATGGAAGCTGTCCCTGCGGGATCCACAGAAAAATGGAGCATGCTGTGACTTCTTCCCGTGCGTGCAATTCGCATGCCAGGAAAAAAAATATAGTTGGGGGCCCTGGTACAGGTTTTGCATTGGGCCCAGGAGCTTCAAGTTATGCCTCTGTGTTAAGGGGTTAAGAGAAGTTGTTGGGGGGCCCCAAGATATACTTTACACCCGGGCCCATGAGCATTTAGCTCAATTGTACTGCCTCTCAAGGGCTTACTAGTCAACTGAGTATTCCTTTGACCTTAGTCCCACACATGATCTTACGCATCCTTTTCCATAGCATATTCTATATAATTCTACGCAACAAGCCTAAAATATACCTAAAATACTCATCAAATAATATTATTAGCTATATACTTTTTCATATTTCAATGTAGCTGAGTGAGAAGTATGGACCTGTGTATACCATCTACTTTTCAAGCCAAAGTGCAATCATACTAATTGGCTATGATACTGTAAGGGACGCACTGGTTGATCACGGAGATGTGTTCAGTGACAGAAGAAATTGAAGTACCAGGTTTTAAAGATTATGATAAGACATATGTAAGTGGGTACACCAATGGGAACTGTCAGAGCACACAATCACCCCCTTCCTGCATAATGTATCCTTGAACTGTAACCACCTGTGAGACACATTTTTTGGGTGCTCTCGTTAAGGAGACACAACACCCCTCCTGACCTACATTGCAGGCCACTCACCAGCTAAGCCAGAAACCTACTGCACACTGATGAGGAGCAAAGACCCCGATACAGCTGTCTATGCATAGTTTTTTGGCTTGTTTTCCAATTCCCAGTCATTGTTAAGACTTGTTAAAAAGTCACATTGATTTGAAGGAATGCTGCCATCCAATAGGTGGCGCTGCAGAGGTATTTTTCCATCTTCCTTATTGGCATAAAATACCCAGGGTACCTTGCATGGCCTTATAAGTCTCCTCACACACCTTGTAGGTATCCCCACATGCCTTTTGGGTGATCTCCTTCGGGAGAGACTATACCATCCCAGACCTACTCGTCCCCTAGGTGTCTCCACACACTTTTTGGGTGCTCTACTTAAGGAAACACGACACCCCTCCTGACTAACTGATGATTAATGATGAGTTATGTTGTTCTTTATGTTACCATGTAATGTGATTTTGTATTGTATACAGAACTGTATATGATGACTGAGTGCTTTATTGTAGGAATTGTAAAGTATATGTGAATTGCTGAATCACTCAGTGTGTACAGTGCAGTGGAGATATTGCTGTGCAGCAGTGAACATGCAGGAGAGCTAAGGTCAGGTCACGTGTGCAGTAGGTGCAAACACTGTAATGTGGTGTCTCACGGGTCGTATTCTAGGAGAAGACAAGTTATAAATAGCAGTAACTCAGAATATCTTATGGTTAGTCGGTTGGTGTATAAGTAGAGTGCTCTTAGCCAAGACCCACCTGTTATGAGCTAGTGCTAAGGATAATCTGCGGTTGGCCAGCAAAAGGCCCATTATCTGTGACATGTATTTAACCCCTTCCCTCCCCATGACGTATGTGATGGGAGCAGGGTAGTTCCCGCAAAATGACTTACCCTTATATCATAGGGATAGCGCAAGATCGTGACAGATCTCGTACTATCCGACAGCGGGAGCCGGCTGTCACTGATGGCTGGCCTCCCGCTGAACAGTGGGCGTGCATCAGAAATGCTCCCCCTACTGTTAACCTCTACCCTGCCGCGATCTAAGCAGATTGCGTCAGGGAAAGGGTTCATAGAAGGAGCACGCTCCCTCTGTGACTTCAGCCGGCTCTCGAGATCTTATCGCAGAGAGCCCGGATTGTTGCCATGGCAACAGGACACCAGATACCAGTGTCCTGTATCGCCAGTGCCTGTGAGTGCTGTAATAAGCGATAAGGCATTGCAGGACAGAAGTCCTGCAATGCTTTATCGTAGCGATCATTGGTGCTACAGTGTAAGTCACACAGAGGGACACAAATGGTGTAAGAAAGATCAAAATAATGTACAAAAAATAAAAATGTAAAAAAATGTAAAAAAAAAACCCTTATGCTTTTTCTCATATTAGCATAAAAAAATATTTTAAAACCCACATATTTGGTATTGTCGTGTCCGATAAGACACATGCAATAAATTGAACATACTTTTTATCCTGCACGGCAAAAAAGCGTAAAAAAAAAAAGGCTAAAAATCTTAGTCAAATGCTAATTTTTAGCATTTTGCCTCTCAAAAAAACGCAATAAAAGTAATAAAAGAAAATGTTATGCACCCCAACATGGTACCAATAATTACAGGTTGTCTCGCAAAAAATAAGCCCTCACATATCTCTGTCCATGGAAAAATAAAAAAGTTATAGGACTTTGAATGCAGCAATTTAGAAAAAAAGTTTTTTATTGCAGAAAAGTGGAAAAACCTAACAAAAATAAGAATTTTGGTATCGTTGTAATCGTACCGGCCCGCAGTTAAAAATGTAGTGTGTCATTTATGCTGCATAATTAATACTTTAAAAAATGTATGGCAGAATTGATGCGTTTTCTCTTCCTGCGATCATAAAAAAAAAATTAAAGTTTTACAATATAGTCTATGTACCCAAAAATGGCAACAATAAAAACTATAGTTCGCCACGGAAAAAACAAGCCCTTAAACGGCCGTGTCGACAGAAAAATAAAAAAGTTTTGAAAAATGGAGATGAAAATCTACCAAAAATCGTTTGGTCCTCAACGCCAAAATAGGCCATGTCCTTAAGGGGTTAATAAGGAAGGAGTGGCACCAGACTCTTGCAAGGTGCAGAGAGTGGTAAATTGCCAATCACCTCGAACACTGACAAAAGTGCAGGCATTTCTATGGTTCATAGGCAACTACCAACACTCAATCTGAGATTTGGCTAAGATCACAAGACCTCTCCTTGAATTGCTGTGGGGACAACCAGTGAAAGGAATGATGAAGAGAAGACCCATAATCAAATAGTGTAAAACTGTCCAAGAACAAACCTTCCGGGAGCTCAAAACACAAATGACCACCACTCCTATTCTGAACTTTGCTGATTATTCTTACAGATCCAAACTAATGATAATCTATAGAAGCTGATGGCCTTACTGTTAAAGAAAGAGGCCAGGACTGAGAAGACCATTGCTTCTGCCAGTTTCAGCCTTTGTTCAACAATTACAGCCCTTTCTGTGTTGAACAAATGGCCATAGTGTGGACTGTGACAGAATGTTTTGCCAAATACCTAACTAATGGAGCTATAAAGATTGTAAACTATTGATGGCCTATATGCAGGATCGACCATCAAAAGTGGATTGGCACGGGTCCACTGCCAAGACTTCAGTAGCTTAACTGTTATTTGAGCCAGTATGCTTGTGCACTGAGCAGATTTTTGCAGGAAGAAGACAGCTATGTTCCCACTGCAGTCATCAGGCTTGTATTACTGTAAAGTTTCCATCCACGTGAATACCTGTGAGCAATACCAAGCTAAGCCACTGTGATGGCAGTGGAGCTGTCTGCTTCCTGCAGAAATCAGCTAAAAGCATGAGCAGACCAGTCTGGCAAACAGCTGATCAGTGGGGGTCCCCGATGGAGAACCTTAACAGATCTACTGTTGATGGCCTCTCCAAAGAGAGGGCATCAATAGTTTGCAACTGGTCAGCCACATCAAGTTTTAGTCACATCTTCTCTCTGATGTGATTATCATACAAAATCCCAGTTTACATCACTATTAATCAAGGTGTAACTATAAAGGCTCCAGAGGTAGAACCTGGACCCTGGTGCCTAAGAGAGCCCCGAAGGTTCCACTGCCACATAAGAAGACACCAATGCAATAATATAAATGGCACATGGTTAGTGGGTGGTAAGGAAGCTTTAAGTTACGATATTACTATTATAGTACTTGTCACTGTGATATCACCATTATCAATAATGGCTGCATCATTTTCATGGCTGACAATAAAATTAAACTTTCAGGGATCATTATGAGTAATGGAGAAATATGGAAGACACTTCGTCGATTTTCCCTTATGACTTTAAGAAATTTTGGAATGGGAAAAGGAGCATTGAAGAGAGAATCCAAGAAGAGGCCCGATGTCTTACTGAGAGATTTACGAAAACCAAAGGTAGGAACTGAGTAAATAGGAATCATGCAAACAAGAAGATGTTGAAAGTTGCATTTTTACAACAGCTGGAAAATCCCAATTTTGAAAATAACGGAGACAAGTGTATTACAGCAGCAATTCTGCATCCATAATGTAGATGTGTGTCCTGGCCAGACGGCAGGGTTTTACTGATCTGAGCTCAGAGCATCATAGGTCCTTATGATGCTCTTAATTCGCGTCAGTAAACTCTGTCGTCTGGCTGGACACATGTTCGTATTGTGGATGTAGAAATGCAGTTGCAATACACTCATCTGAAGCCAGTCTTAGAAAAACATTGTTGTGTTTTTTTCCAAAAGAGCATTGCATCTGCTTAATTCACTTCAATGGGACTGGGTAATAAGAAAAACCTCTTTAGCTATTTCTGAGTTTAATCTGTTGCTGGGCAATAAGCATGACAAAGTATTGTTTGCCCATTACTTTAATAGGACCAACATAATCTACCACACTGTACACCCACATTAATACAAGTCTCTATTCCAGGCTTACAACCTTGTAAGAGGGTGGTCAAATGTTCCGCTTAAAAGAAAGCATTGCAGGACATGTTGGTTCATTGCAAGATTTTTTAAATTTTGCCTTCTTCACACAAAAATAGCACAGAAATGCTTGATGATTACAATTTCTAATGCAGTGCACAAAAGCTTAATGGCTGCAGTTCACTCTACTGTAAGTGTTGCTATATGTTTTGCAGTTGCTATCCTCTCCTGGTGGTGCAGAACACTTGAACTTTCTAGAACATAACTAGAATAGTCTTTATGATATGATTACAACTATGGAAGGTTAGCTTCAAAGGAACCTAAGGTCAGTGTTGTCTTCACACTGCTCGCTGGAATTGCATGGAATAACAACTCAATTAAATTTTAGTATGAGGGTCACTGCTACTTCTGGTCTTAATCCTCGGAGCTCTTCCACAACTGACCCCTACTATCAGTCCTGTTTGGTCCACTTCAGCACAGTCACGTTATACTACAGGTTTCAGAGCTGCCAATGTGCTGCTACTTGCCAATTGGCAGTCCCAGTCAGAACCAGCTGTAGCCTCTACCAGGATTGAGCCTAGCAACACTCAACACTCATTGGCTCCCACTTGGGCAACCTTCTCTCATAGTGATAGCAGGCTCCCCAGAATGCTGACAGCACACTCAGCCTATGACACATCAGCAAGATCCAGCACAGGACCCTTCAAGCTGTTCCGTCTCACGGCCAAGACTCTAATAGCTCCACTCCAGTCTACAGTGGCAATTATTCTCTGTCATCTTGCAGTCTTCTCCCAGTGATGTTGTCCTAGCCTTGTTAGACAATATCAAGTTTATATCTTTCCCCGTTTGAGCCATGTTATATAGTATATCCACTCACAAAAGCTTCAGACCACTGCCTCTCTTGTGAACAATTAAAAACACAATCAAACTTCAAAGTGTGTACTACTTGGGCTTGCTCATAGTACTATTCAGGCTTGTTCATAGGTGTCATCTGCAGTGGATCCTGCAATCACTTTTAGGCCTCCTTCCCACGAACGGATTTCCGCCGCGTAATTCGCGGCGAAAATCCGCTGCGTTGCACGCAGCTATTAGGTTCTATTGAACCTAATAGCTCCATGCTCACGATGCGTAATTCCACCGCGGAATTACGCACCGCGATTTCTCCCGTCCTCACCCGCAGCATGCTCTATTTTCTGCGGGTGAGGACGGGCTGTACGCACTGACGGCTTCCATTGCAGTCAATGGAAGCCGTCCATTCACGCTATCTCCCGCTGTAACCAGCGGGAGATAGCGTGAAAAAACGCTTTCCCGCCCACCGCCGAGCGTCATATGACGCCAAATGACGCGGTCCGGCCGCATCACGTGACACGGCCGGCCGTGCACGTGACAAGGCTGGTGACGCGAGAGCGGTGGGCGGTGACGAGCGGTGACGCGGCGGTGGTGGGCGGGGAAGCGATTTCACGCTATCTCCCGCAGGTAAGTATAGGGGCTCTGGGGGGCGCCGTGACGGGCTTCACAGCGTAATATTACGCTGCGGAGCCCGTCACGCTCGTGGGAAGGAGGCCTTATGCATATAATAAATCAGACACTATAGTTCAATTCTTACTTGTTACTTTATCTCACGATTTTCAAAACATACATACACACCATGAAGTGCTTTTAGTCTTTGAAATGCTTCAGTTCATGCACAGCAAGTCGAGGTAGTAACAAGACAGGAGAGCTAACCGAGAAAGTGCAGGATTGTGTTGCAGAACAACCTTGACAGAACCCAAAAAGTTCACTGGTGCACCTCTGATAAACAAGCCCGGGCCTAACACTTTACTATAGGCATAATACACTACACTGTAAAATAAAAGAGTGAATAATTTTACATACATTTCCATAAGAAAGTTGAAATGATAAAGCATTGGTAAATTGGTTGACTAGTTCTCTATATGTAATTACAGATACTCCAATTGATCCAACATATATTTTGCGACTCACTGTTTCTAACGTTATTTGCTCTGTTGTGTTTGGTGAGAGATTTGATTATGAAGACAACAAATGTATGTCTCTTCTGTCACTTATTCAAGCTTTTGACCAACTGCTGAACAGCCATTGGGGGCAGGTAAGTGATACAACAAGACTTTGTTCCTTTTTGTGTTCTTTTGGCAGATTCTATAGCTCCCAACACAGCTGGTCTAGCATCTGAGATATATGGAACGTCTGCTTTATAATTTAGATATGTGGTAGAAAGTTTAATAAGTTTTTTTTGTTGGATCTTCAATAAAAAATAGACATTTGACACAAACTTGTTTACACATTTTGCCAATTAATATGTCTTATAATTAGAGATGAGCGAGCGTGCTCGTCCGAGCTTGATACTCGTTCGAGCATTAGGGTGTTCGAGATGCTCGTTACTCGAGACGAGCACCACGCGGTGCTCGACTCCATTACATTTCCTTCCCTGAGAAATTTGCGCGCTTTTCTGGCCAATAGAAACACAGGGAAGGCATTACAACTTCCTCCTGTGACATTCCAGCCCTATCCCACCCCCCTGCAGTGAGTGACTGGGGAGATCAGATGATGCCCAAGTATTTAAATCTGCCCCGCCCGCGGCTCCCACAGATGCACGCTGAGAGAGATCAGGGAAAGTGCTGTCTTGCTGTAGCTGCTATAGGGAGAGTGTTAGGTGTTATTTTAGTCTTCAAGAACCCCAACGGTCCTTCTCAGGGCCACATCTGACCATGTGCAGTACTGTTGAGGCTGCTTTTAGCAGTGTTGCACAATTATTTTTTTTTTGTATATCGGGCGTGCAGACCATAGCGTCCTCAGTCTGCAGTCATTTTACAGAGTATAGGGGCAGTACTGGTGAGGCAGGGAAAGAGGTATACTGGCTATATAGGCAGTGGGCTTTTTCCCAAAAAGTGGAAAACAATACTATATTTCGTCTGGCAGTGACCGTCTTCAGTTTACGGCGTGTGTGCTGGGGGTAGTAGTCGCTGATTAATACCCAGCCTTGCGCATAATTGTTTCCTGGCTGCACTGGCCTTTCAGTAACCACAGTCATCCTCCAACAGGGAAATCCAAATACAGCGTATATCAGAGGCAGTGGGCTTTTTCCCAAAAAGTGGAAAAAAATACTATATTTGGCCTGCCTGTGACCGTCTTCAGTTTACTGCGTGTCTGCTGGGGGTAGTAGTCGCTGATTAATACCCAGCCTTGCGCATAATTGTTTCCTGGCTGCACTGGGCTTTCAGTAACCACAGTCATCCTCCAACAGGGAAATCCAAATACAGCGTATATCAGAGGCAGTGGGCTTTTGCCCAAAAAGTGGAAAAAAATACTATATTTGGCCTGGCAGTGACCGTCTTCAGTTTACGGCGTGTGTGCTGGGGGTAGTAGTCGCTGATTAATACCCAGCCTTGCGCATAATTGTTTCCTGGCTGCACTGGCCTTTCAGTAACCACAGTCATCCTCCAACAGGGAAATCCAAATACAGCGTATATCAGAGGCAGTGGGCTTTTTCCCAAAAAGTGGAAAAAAATACTATATTTGGCCTGGCAGTGACCGTCTTCAGTTTACGGCATGTGTGTTGGGGGTAGTAGTCGCTGATTAATACCCAGCCTTGCGCATAATTGTTTCCTGGCTGCACTGACCTTTCAGTAACCACAGTCATCCTCCAACAGGGAAATCCAAATACAGGGTATATCAGAGGCAGTGGGCTTTTTCCCAAAAAGTGGAAAAAAATACTATATTTGGCCTGGCAGTGACCGTCCTCAGTTTACGGCATGTGTGCTGGGGGTAGTAGTCGCTCATTAATACCCAGCCTTGCGCATAATTGTTTCCTGGCTCTGCTGTGTCCGTTATATGATCGCCGTCATCCCGCCAGAGGGAAAGAGTATACATATATACACTGCATACAGTGTCTGTCTGGTTTTTCACCTCACCATTTTAAAAAATTGAAGCAAAATAATTAAGGCCTACCACTGGCCTTTGGCCACTTGACTGGTTCTGCCCTGTGATATCCAGTAGCTCAGTCATACGCACCTAGGTCTGACTACAGACTTGCGCATAATTGTTTCCTGGCTCTGCTGTGCGTTCCGTAAGCTAAGTCAGCCTCCAACGACAGGCCAATAAGCGGCACATTTAATTACAGCGTTCTGTTTCTGCTCTACTCGTAATACACCATGCTGAGGGGTAGGGGTAGGCCTAGAGGACGTGGACGGGGGCGAGGACGCGGAGGCCCAAGTCAGGGTGTGGGCACAGGCCGAGCTCCTGGTCCAGGTGTATCGCAGCCGACTGCTGCGGGATTAGGAGAGAGGCAAGTTTCTGGGGTCCCCATATTCATCTCACAATTAATGGGTCCACGCGGTAGACCTTTATTAGAAAATGAGCAGTGTGAGCAGGTCCTGTCGTGGATGGCAGAAAGTGCATCCAGCAATCTATCGACCACCCAGTCTTCTACGACGTCCACAGCTGCAACTCTGAATCCTCTGGCTGCTGCTCCTCCTTCCTCCCAGCCTCCTCACTCCATGAAAATGACACATTCTGAGGAGCAGGCAGACTCCCAGGAACTGTTCTCGGGCCCCTGCCGAGATTGGGCAGCAATGGTTCCTCTCCCACCGGAGGAGTTTGTCGAGACCGATGCCCAACCTTTGGAAAGTTCCCGGGGTCCAGGGGATGAGGCTGGGGACTTCCGGCAACTGTCTCAAGAGCTTTCAGTGGGTGAGGAGGACGATGACGATGAGACACAGTTGTCTATCAGTGAGGTAGTAGTAATTTCAGTAAGTCCGAGGGAGGAGCGCACAGAGGATTCGGAGGAAGAGCAGCTGGACGATGAGGTGACTGACCCCACCTGGTTTGCTAAGCCTACTGAGGACAGGTCTTCAGAGGGGGAGGCAAGTGCAGCAGCAGGGCAGGTTGGAAGAGGCAGTGCGGTGGCCAGGGGTAGAGGCAGGGCCAGACCGAATAATCCACCAACTGTTTCCCAAAGCGCCCCCTCGCGCCATGCCACCCTGCAGAGGCCGAGGTGCTCAAAGGTCTGGCAGTTTTTCACTGAGAGTGCAGATGACCGACGAACTGTGGCGTGCAAGGTTTGTCGCGCCAAGATCAGCCGGGGAGCCACCACCACCAGCCTCACCACCACCAGCATGCGCAGGCATATGATGGCCAAGCACTCCACAAGGTGGGACGAAGGCCGTTCACCACCTCCGGTTTGCACCACTGCCTCTCCCCCTGTGCCCCAACCTGCCCCTGAGATCCAACCCCCCCCTCAGGACACAGGCACGACCGTCTCCCGGTCTGCACCCACACGCTCCCCTCCGCTGTCCTCGACCCCATCCAGCAATGTCTCTCAGTGCAGCGTCCAGCCGTCGCTAGCGCAACTGTTTGAGCGCAAGCGCAAGTACGCTGCCACGCACCCGCACGCTCAAGCGTTAAACGTGCACATAGCCAAATTGATCAGCCTGGAGATGCTGCCGTATAGGCTTGTGGAAACGGAGGCTTTCAAAAACATGATGGCGGTGGCGGCCCCGTGCTACTCGGTTCCCAGTCGCCACTACTTTTCCCGATGTGCCGTCCCAGCCCTGCACGACCACGTCTCCTGCAACACTGTACGCGCCCTCACCAATGCGGTTACTGCCAAGGTCCACTTAACAACGGACACGTGGACAAGCACAGGCGGGCAGGGCCACTATATCTCCCTGACGGCACATTGGGTGAATTTAGTGGAGGCTGCGACCGAGTCAGAGCCTGGGACCGCTCACGTCCTACCCACCCCCAGAATTGCTAGCCCCAGCTCGGTGGTGGTATCTGCGGCGGTGTATGCTTCCTCCACTAAACCACCCTCCTCCACGCAACCTCTGTCTCGCAATCAAGATGTGTCAGCAGCAGCACGTCGCCAGCAGTCGGTGTCGCGCGGCGTGGCAGCACTGCAGTGGGCAAGCGTCAGCAGGCCGTGCTGAAACTAATCAGCTTAGGAGAGAAGAGGCACACGGCCCACGAACTGCTGCAGGGTCTGACAGAGCAGACCGACCGCTGGCTTGCGCCGCTGAGCCTCCAACCGGGCATGGTCGTGTGTGACAACGGCCGTAACCTGGTGGCGGCTCTGCAGCTCGGCAGCCTCACGCACGTGCCATGCCTGGCCCACGTCTTTAATTTGGTGGTTCAGCGCTTTCTGAAAAGCTACCCACGCTTGTCAGACCTGCTCGGAAAGGTGCGCCGGCTCAGCGCACATTTCCGCAAGTCCAACACGGACGCTGCCACCCTGCGGACCCTGCAACATCGGTTTAATCTCCCAGTGCACCGACTGCTGTGCGACGTGCCCACACGGTGGAACTCTACGCTCCACATGTTGGCCAGGCTCTATGAGCAGCGTAGAGCTATAGCGGAATACCAACTCCAACATGGGCGGCGTAGTGGGAGTCAGCCTCCTCAATTCTTTACAGAAGAGTGGGCCTGGTTGGCAGACATCTGCCAGGTCCTTGGGAACTTTGAGGAGTCTACCCAGATGGTGAGCGGCGATGCTGCAATCATTAGCGTCACCATTCCTCTGCTATGCCTCTTGAGAAGTTCCCTGCAAAGCATAAAGGCAGACGCTTTGCGCTCGGAAACAGAGGCGGGGGAAGACAGTATGTCGCTGGATAGTCAGAGCACCCTCATGTTTATATCTCAGCGTGTTTTGGAGGAGGGGGAGGAGCATGAGGAGGAGGGGGAAGAGACAGCTTGGCCCACTGCTGAGGGTACCCATGCTGCTTGCCTGTCATCCTTTCAGTGTGTATGGCCTGAGGAGGAGGAGGAGGAGAAGGAGGATCCTGAAAGTGATCTTCCTAGTGAGGACAGCCATGTGTTGCGTACAGGTACCCTGGCACACATGGCGGACTTCATGTTAGGATGCCTTTCTCGTGACCCTCTCGTTACACGCATTCTGGCCACTACGGATTACTGGGTGTACACACTGCTCTACCCACGGTATAAGGAGAACCTTTCCACTCTCATACCCGAAGAGGAAAGGGGTTCGCGAGTGATGCTATACCACAGGACCCTGGTGGACAAACTGATGGTAAAATTCCCATCCGACAGCGCTAGTGGCAGAAGGCGCAGTTCCGAGGGCCAGGTAGCAGGGGAGGCGCGGAGATCAGGCAGCATGTACAGACTGTGTCACCGCTCCCCAGTCAAGGCTGAGTCGGCGGGAGCACTGTAAAAGGATGGTGAGGGAGTACGTAGCCGATCGCACGACCGTCCTCCCTGACGCCTCTGCCATCTACAACTACTGGGTGTCGAAGCTGGACACGTGGCCTGAACTAGCGCTGTATGCCCTGGAGGTGCTTGCTTGTCCTGCGGCTAGCGTCCTGTCAGAGAGGGTGTTTAGTGCGGCTGGGGGAATCATCACAGATAAGCGTACCCGCCTGTCAACCGACAGTGCCGACAGGCTTACACTCATCAAGATGAACAAAGCCTGGATTTCCCCAGACTTCTCTTCTCCACCAGCGGACAGCAGCGATACCTAAGCAATACGTAGGCTGCACCCGCGGATGGAAGCATCGTTCTCTCTCACCATCCAAAACGGGGACATTTCTGCTTCATCAATCTGTGTATAATATTCCTCCTCCTCCTGCTCCTCCTCCTGAAACCTCACGTAATCACGCCGAACGGGCAATTTTTCTTAGGGCCACAAGGCTCACTCATATAATTTTTCTTAAAAATTTTTATACGTTTCAATGCTCTTAAAAGCGTTGAAACTTTAACTTGAACCAATTTTTCGTTAAACTGGGCTGCCTCCAGGCCTAGTTACCACTTAAGCCACATTAACCAAAGCGATTAATGGGTTTCACCTGCCCTCTTGGTTGGCCATGGCCAATTTTTTTGATGTACATTAGTAGTGTTGATACAGCAATTTTTGTGGGCCCTCGCCTACAGTGTAATCAAATGAATTTTTAGCCCACCTGCATTAGAGCTGACGTTACATCCGCTGTGTTGGGCAATGCAATGGGATATTTTTAGATACCGCCGGTGGGTTCCAGGTAGCCACCCATGCTGTGGGTCCACAGGGAATTATAAATGCATCTGTTTCCACTTCTAAAGAACCCCAGTCTGACTGGGGCATGCAGTGTGGGCCGAAGCCCACCTGCATTAAGCACGACATTACTACCTCAGCTGTGTTGGGCAATGCAATGGGATATTTTTAGGTACCGCCGGTGGCTTCCTGGCACCCACCCATGCTGTGGGTCCACAGGGAATTATAAATGCATCTGTTTCCACTTCTAAAGAACCCCAGTCTGACTGGGGCATGCAGTGTGGGCCGAAGCCCACCTGCATTAAGCACGACATTACTACCTCAGCTGTGTTTGGCAATGCAATGGGATATTTTTATGTACCGCCGGTGGGTTCCAGGGAGCCACCCATGCTGTGGGTCCACAGGGACTTCACAATAGGGAGTTGTACCTGCCTGTGTCTATGAATTAAAAAGCCCGGTCTGACTGGGGCATGCAGACACCTTGACAGAATGAATAGTGTGTGGCACATAGGTTCCCCATTGCTATGCCCACGTGTGCAGCTCCTGATGGCGGTGGCACAGGATTATATTTCTCATTGCTTCTGTACAGCATTGTGGGCTATCGCCCAGCCCCTTTTAAAGAGGGTCGCTGCCTAGCCGTGCCAACCCTCTGCAGTGTGTGCCTGCTTTTCCTGTGGCAGACGCACTTATAAATAGACATGAGTGTGGCGTGGCATGAGGGCAGCTGAAGGCTGCGCAGGGACAATTTGGTGTGCGCTGTGGACACAGGGTCGTGCAAGGGGGGTTGGGCAGCATGTAACCCAGGAGAAGTGGCAGCGGAGTGTCATGCAGGCAGTGATTGTGCTTTGTTGGAGGTAGTGTGGTGCTTAGCTAAGGTATCCATTGCTAATGAGGGCTTTTCAGAAGTAAAAGTTGTTGGGAGGGGGGGGGGCACTCTTGCCGCTATTGTGGCTTAATAGTGGGACCTGTGAACTTGAGATGCAGCCCAACATGTAGCCCCTCGCCTGCCCTATCCGTTGCTGTGTCGTTCCCATCACTTTCTTGAATTGCCCAGATTTTCACACATGAAAACCTTAGCGAGCATCGGCGAAATACAAAAATGCTCGGGTCGCCCATTGACTTCAATGGGGTTCGTTATTCGAAACGAACCCTCGAGCATCGCGATAATTTCGTCCCGAGTAACGAGCACCCAAGCATTTTGGTGCTCGCTCATCTCTAATGTTTAGCTTTAGGTCCAGATTTTAATTTTTTTACCAGGGGCATAAGGAAAAAACGTACCCAATGATGCGTTATCCAGTTGCTTTCAAGCACAGAAATGCCCAATATGTGAACGTAACCTGTTGTATGGGCACATGGCTTTTTGTATGCAGATTTTGCTGGAATAATTTTCAGACCCCATGTAGTGTTTGCAGTGCCCCTGAGGTACCAGTGCATTTGAAACCCCCAACAACTGACCCCATTTTAGAAACAAGACCTCTTAGGGAATTTATTAAGGGGTGTAGTGAGCGGTTTGATCCCACAGGTGTTTGAGGAATTTTTTTTAACTATTTGAGTTGAGAACGAAAAAATTCACATTTTTCCAATAATGTTCAGCTTTAGGCCCAGATTTTAATTTTTTACCAGGGGCAGAAGGAGAAAACGTAGTCTGTAATGCGTTACCCAATTACTCTCGAGCACGGAAATGCCCCATATGTGGATGTAAACTGTCGTTTGGGCACATGGCAGGGCTCAGAATGAATAATTTTTAGACCCCATGTAGTGTTTTCAGTGCCCCTGAGGTACCAGTGCATTTGAAACCCCCAACGACTGACCCCATTTTGGAAACTAGACCTCTTAGGGAATTAATTAAGGGGTGTAGGGAGTGATTTAAACCCACAGGTGTTTGAGGAATTTTTTTTAACAATTTGAGTTGAGAATCAAAAATTCCAATTTTTCCAATAATGTTTAGCTTTAGGACGAGATTTTTATTTTTTACCAGGGGCAGAAGGAGAAAACGTAACCCATGATGTTACCCAACAGGAAAATGCCCCATATATGGATGTAAACTGTTGTTAGGGCGCAGGGCTCAGAAGGGAAGGACTTGGCATGTGGTTTATGTACAAGCTGTGCAAAGTATATCAGGGTAAAACGTCAGGGCAATAATAAAATTAAAATTTCAGGGATGTGTGGTAGATCTTAAAACAATTATTTATACACAGAGCGGATTGTGTGGGGCACGTTTCACACTGGTATACGGTGTCTTTTCTTATCCCCTGTTTATAGCAGACTCTGCACCTCTTTTGGGTCCTTCCCTTCATCGCAGTGGAGGGAATTTCACTGGGAAAATGCTGCCCTGGTACAATTCTTGTGGCCTCGCTTCCAGAAGTACTGGGCCTCTCCCTCACCTCCTGGTCCCCAAATATTAGGTCATTGATGACTTCCTCCTGAAATTCAAGGAATGTCCCCCTATGGCCTGCACCTCGGAACAGCACGTAGGCATTATACAGTGCCATCTGTACGAGGTGCACGGACAGTTTTTTGTACCACACCCGTGTTTTCCACATGGCTTTATACGGCTTCAGTACTTGGTCTGATAGATCTACCCCTCCCATGTACTTATTATAGTCGAGGACGCAGTCTGGTTTAGGGATCTCTGCACTGGTACCTCGTACTGGGCAGAGGGTACTGTTGAGGCCGTGTATTGTCGTCAACATAAGGACATCCCTCTTGTCCTTATATTTGACACACAATACATTGTTGCTGCATTGGGCCCGGCTCTCACCCCTTCTGAGCAGTTGCCCAAGCAGCGTCTTAAGGAGGCTTTTTTTATTTTTCCGAACAGTGCCACATGCCACTGTTCCTCTGGAAGTGAGGCACTGAAACAGGGGGACACTGGTATAAAAGTTATCCAGGTACAGATGGTAACCCTGGTCTAATAGTGGGTGCACCAGTTCCCACACTATTTTCCCTGTTACTCCCAGCACGGGGGAAGGGGGCATTCTGGGGGCTTAATTTTAGTGTCCTTCCCCTCATAAATGCGAAACTTGTGGGTGTACCCTGATGTACTTTCGCACAGCTTGTAAAACTTCACGCCATACCGTGCCTACTTACTGGGCAGGTACTGGTGGAATTTTAGCCTCCCCTTGAAGTGTACCAGGGACTCATCTACTGCAATATTTATCTCTGGGGTATACGCCTGGGCAAACTTACAGTTAGAATGGTCTATTATGGGCCTGATTTTATATAACCGATTGTAATTGGGGTGATCGCTGGGGGGGCACTGCTAGTTGTCATGTTAGTGCAGGAATTTTAAAATACTTTCAAAGCGCGTCCTCGACATCGCCATGCGGAACATTGGGGTGTGGTACAAAATATCGGTAGACCAGTACGCCCTGATCGTTGGCTTGTTTATTAGCCCCATAGTTAGTATAAGCCCCCAAAATGTTTGTATCTCTGGTGCAGCCACAGGGGTCCACTTATCGGGTCTGGCATAGCTGGAGGTGGGATTTTGTTGAATAAAATTCTGGGCATACAAATTAGTCTGCGTAACAATGTGGGCAATAAATTCTTCTGAAAAAAAAAACTTGAAGAAGTCCTTCCCTCTGAGCCCTTCTGTATCAAATTGAATCCCTGGGTTCCCAATAAAATCAGGGATCTGGGGTCTGAAATCTTCAGGGGTACTCCAGTGAGCATCAGATTCATTGGGGTCAGTGGCGGTCCTTGGACGCCTTCTGGGGGGTGCAGGGAGCTCAGACTCGCTTCATGATGAGGAGGAGTCAGAAAATGCCAAAAAAGTAGCGTCATCACCACTATCTCAGTCTGATTCTGATGCAATGATTGCATACGCTTCCTCTGCAGTGTACCTCCTGCGGGCCATAGTAATATAAAATTGGGCACACGGGGAAAAAGTTTTATTAGATAGGACACTGCGGGATGGGGTGACCACGGGACGGGGTCAGAAAGACAGCGGAAATGTATGTGGTGTATTCATACTGAACAATACCGCACTGAGCACACGCTGTTTTTTTTTATTTTTTTTTATATATATATACTGACAGACTAAACGCTACACTGACTAACTACACGCAACACGCTACATTGACTAACTGCACGCTACACACTAGACGGACAAACTGCACGCTACACACTAGACGGACTAACTGAACGCTACACACTAGATGGACTAACTACACGCTACACACTAGACGGACTAACTACACGCTACACTGACTAATGACAGGTGACGGGGTAGGTAATGAAATGGGAACCACAGGAACTTTTTTTTTTTATTTTTTTTATTTTTTTTACACAGACGAATACACTGACACTAAACGGACTAACTACACGCTACACTGACTAATGATGGGTGACGGGACAGGTAACGAAATGGGAACAACGGGAACTTTTTTTGGTTATTTGTATTTTTTTTTTCTACACAGACGAATACACTTACACTAGACGGACTAACTACACGCTACACACTAGACGGACTAACTACACGCTACACTGACTAATGACGGGTGACGGGGTAGGTAATGAAATGGGAACAACAGGAACTTTTTTAATATTTTTTTTTACATAGACGAATACACTGACACTAGATGGACTAACTACACACTACACACTAGACGGACTAACTACACGCTACACTAACTAATGACAGGTGACGGGATAGGTAACGAAATGGGAACAAACGGGTTTTTGTTTTTTTTTACACCAAGGGATACACTGACACTACACGCTGCGCTACACTACACTGCTGATCGCACACTACAGGTCACTCACTACACTACACTTCTGATCCCTCACTCACTACACTTCTGGTCACACACTACAGTACACTGCAGATCCCTCACACACTACAGATCACTCACTACACTACACTACACTTCTGATCACACACTCACTACACTGTTGATCACTACACTACACTACACTTCTGATCACTCACTACACTACACTGCCGATCACTACACTACACTACACCACCAATCACTTCACTACACTACACTACACTACACTGCCGATCACTACACTACACTCACTCTCTGCCTAATCTACACACTAATCGCTCTTTTTTTTAACAGAGCACACAGTAGGTGTTCTCTCTACAAGCACCGGAAACACACTGAGGTGCTTGCAGACAGAGCCCCTACTCTAAACAGCACGAACTCCGCTGCTGCGCTGTGACCAATCACAGCGATTGTGGGGGAGGGACCGCTGTGATTGGTCCCCAGCCCAGACGCAGCGCTTGTCTGCTGACTATGTCAGCAGATGTCACTGCTGTGTCGCTGGCGATTGTCACCGCGGCGACACTTTAATGACATGACGTACCAGTACGTCATGTTGCGGGAAGTATCACGCTCCCATGACGTACCGGTATGTCATGGAGCGGGAAGGGGTTAAACTAGAGATTGATGGGAGTCCCGTGAGCTTGACTCCCACCAGTCTGATACCGATGACTTACACTAAGGTGAAGCCTTAGAATTGGGTTGGAACCGCCCACCCCACCCCCCTAATTATTAAACTGCTAAGTATCTTTTCAGGAGCAAAAGAATCCAAACACAGAATTTAAAAAAAAACAACCTACAGGGGACAGTTATGGACTTGTTCTTTGCTGGAACGGAGACTACAAGTTTGATAGTTAGATATGGCCTTCTCATACTTATGAAATAACCAGAAATACAAGGTGATACAACTATATTGCTAAAGTACACAACTTAACCGTATATAGTCCTATCCTTTATGAAATTTCCTTTTCTGTATTTCAGATAGAATATACAAGGAGATTGATAATGTAATAGGCAACTATCATTATCCAGCAATAGAAGACAAGAGTAGGATGCCATATATAGAAGCTGTGATCCACGAAATTCAAAGATTTGCAGATATTGTACCTGTAGCAATGGTTCATGCTGCAAGCAAAGACACAACCTTTAGGGGCTACCACATTCCAAAGGTAAGATGATCTTCTCAACAACTCGTTTGACTTGTTATGTTTCTCTTCTCTGAGATTAGAATATTTTTTTCAAAAAACGCACAATTCTTGTCTATGGCTGTGTCTGCATAATTTCCTGCACAGCAGAACAGTGAAGAATCAACACAAAGACCTTTAATCCTCCTCATTAAAATCTCTGCTCACTGTTTGTTTCATTTGCTCAGACTGACCCATTCAAGATTCTTCTAAAGCAATTCTCCATTGTTCATGTATGCAATTTCCTTCACTATTTTTATAGACAACTCAGGTCAAAGATCATTTGATTTCTGCAAATTAGTTGCTGTGCCCTCAAGTACAAACTGGCAAAACATTGTTTTATTATATTCACTTGAATAGGACTGAACTGCAAACTTGGACTCAGTCTACGCACAAGAATGGCCTTTTTTCTAATCTTGGACAACCACTTTATGCTTATTAATAAAAGTTCTTGTTTTTGTACATTTCCTTGTTTTGTACATTACTAATCAACATGTTTGGCACATTTACTTTCAAGGAACTTTGTTGTTTCCAGTCCTGACCTCCATCCTAAAAGATCCCAAAGTATTCAAGAACCCATATATGTTTGATCCAGGGCATTTTTTAGATGAAAATGGTGACTTTAAGAAAAATAATGCCTTCATACCGTTTTCTGCAGGTAAAATAGCAGTCAGTTATATGCCATAACTAGAGATGAGCGAACATACTCATCCGAGTTTGATGCTCGCTCAAGTACTAGGGTGCTCGAGATGCTCGTTACTCGAGACGAGCACTACGCGTTACTCAAGTCAATTCCATTTCCTTCCCTGCATGTTTAGCGCCATTTTCTGGCCAATAGACATACAGGGAACGTATTACAACTTCCTCCTGTGATGTGACAGCCCTATCCCACCCCCCTGCAGTGAGTGGCTGGTGAGATCAAGTGACCGCCAAGTATTTAAAGCGGTCCCGCCCGCGGCTCACCTCAGACACACGCTGGCAGAGATTAGGGAGAGTGCTGTTACTGCTGTTCCTGCTATAGGAAGAGTGTTAGGCTACTGTTAGTGTCTTCAAGAACCCCAACGGTTCTTCTTAGGGCCACATCTGACCGTGTGCATTAAAGCCTGGATTTCCCCAGACTTCTCTTCTCCACCAGCGGAGAGCAGCGGATCCTAAAGATTCTTTTCGCTGCAACCGCAGATAAAAGCACTCTTCTCTATCACCGGGAAAACGGGGCATTTGTCTTTGTCAATCTGTCTCTGACATTAGTCCTCCTCCTGCTACTTCTCCTCCAGAAACAACATGTCATCGCGCTGAACGGCCAATTTTTCTGCAGCCCAAAAGGCTCATCTACATCTACCAATGTTTTTACAATTTTGCTAAGTTTCAAAAGTATTGAGACTGAGTATTGAGTATGAACCAATTTTTTCAACAGGGCTGCCTCCAGGCTCTGTTACAAATTAAGCAACAGTGAGCTGTATCTTTAATAGGGGTCTGCCTATACTGCTGCCACTTACATGTTACAGGGCTCTGCCTATACTGCTGCCACTTGAATGTTACAGGGCTCTGCCTATACTTCTGCCACGTAAATGTTACAGGGGTCTTCCTATACTGCTGCCACAAGGATGTTACTGGGGTCTGCCTATACTGATGCCCCATTAATTTTCCAGGGGTTTGCCTATACTGCTGCCACAAGGATGTTACTGGGGTCTGCCAATACTGCTGCCACGTTAATGTTACAGGGGTCTGACTATACTTCTGCTAGAGAAATGTTACAGGGGTCTGCTTATACTGCTGCTGCAGAAATGTTACAGGGGTCTGCCTATACTGCTTCTACATAACTGTTACTGGAGACTGCCTATACTTCTGCCACATAAATGTTACTAGGGGGTCTGCGTATACTTCTGCTACTAAAATGTTACTGGGGTCTGCCTATACTCCTGCCACGTAAATGTTACAGGGGTCTGCCTATACTTCTGCTACAGAAATGTTACTGGGGTCTGTCTATACTGTTATTACAGAAATGTTACTGGGGTCTCCCTAGACTTCTGCAACATAACTGTTACTGGGGTCAGCTTATACCTTAGCTACAGGAATATTACAGGGGTCTGTGTATACTATGGGTGCACTAAGTCTTCCCATCGCGCTGTTCTACCTATCTGGCCCCCCCAAAAAACATGACTGACTAGGGCATGGATTGTGGGCTGAGGCCAACATGTATTTCCTGTCACGTAACCTCAGCTATCCAGGGCACTGCAATGGGATTTCTTTATGTACCGTCTGTGGGTTTCTGCTAGCCACCCATGCTGTGGGTGCACACAGATTTGCCATAGCGGAGTTGTACCTGCCTGGCACTTTAAAAAGATAAACCAGAATGTCTAGGGCATGGAGTCTGGGCAGCAGCCAACATGTATTTCCTCTCACGTAACCTCAGCTATCCGGGGCACTGCAATGGGATTTCTTTATGCACCGTCTGTGTGTTCCTGCTAGCCACCGATGCTGTGGGTGCACACAGACTTCCCATAGTGGAATTGTACCTGCCTGGTACTTTTAAAAATAACCCAGAATGTCTAGGGCATGGTGTGTGGGCCGCAACCAACATGTATTTCCTCTCACGTAACTTCAGCTATCCGGGGCACTGCAATGGGATTTCTTTCTGTACCGTCTGTGGGTTCCTGCTAGCCACCGATGCTGTGGGTGCACACAGACTTGCCATAGTGGAGTTGTACCTGCCTGTCCCCAAAACACTAGAGGAGGCGGCAACATAAAATGATGCAGAAAATTATGTCATACAAAGGAACATGTTTATTGTGTCCAAGTTAAGATAGGCAACGTTTCGACCTATAATTAGGTATTTTTCAAGCCAAATAACTAGCCAGTGGAACATGGACTGCATATCCTGATCCTTATGTTATTTGGCTTGAAAAAGACCTAATTATAGTTCGAAACGTTGCCTATCTTAACTTGGACGAAATAAACATGTTCCTTTGTATGACATAATTTTTGGCATCATTTTATGCTGCCTCCTCCTCCATTCTTCTACTTTACATGTTCCATGGGGCTTAGGTCCATAGCCCCTAGGGTGGCTTTGCATTTATTGCTGACGCTTAAGTCTTGGAAATAATTTTTTTCCTCCCCTCCGAGTGGATTTTTATCCCGCGGGTTGTCTTTGCGAGTGCCGTGGTCTCCTCTCTTCTTCTGTTCCCAAAACACTGACAGACTTGGGCAGGGTGCAGAGTGCAGATGGTTTACCCCTTGCGTTGTCGATGAGGTATCCGACACCCAAACAGAATGAGTACTGTGTGGACATATGGAGTCCCCATTGCTATGTCACTCACAGCACCTTGGGCCACACAAGGTGTTTGCTGGGACAGAGGCTGACCCAGGGCCCGCTCACATACTTCCCACACCGAGTATTGCTGCATTGTGGAGATGTGTAGAAGCGCTGGGCTGGCAGCAGAGTACCCTTTATGCCCACATTTGCAGCTCCTGACGGAGGTGGCACAGGATTGGAATGAAGATCGAACGCCAATCTATTATCAATTCTCAACAGCATTGTGGGCTATCGCCCACACTTTCAAGGAGGGTCGCTGCCTGACCCTGCCAACCCTCTGCAGTGTGTGCCTCTGGTTCCTCCTCATGGCAGATGCACTTATAAATAGACATGAGGGTGGTGTGGCTATGAGGCCAGCGTGTGGCATGAGGGCAGCTGAAGGCTGCGCAGGGACACTTTTGTGTGCGCTGCGGACGCAGGGTCGTGCGGGGGGGGGGGGGGGGCGGGGGGGTTGGGCAGCATGTAACCCTGAAGAAGAGGCAGCGGTGTGTCCCGCAGGCAGTGATTGTGCTTGGTTGGAGGTAGTGTGGTGCTTAGGTAAGGTGTGCCTTGCTAATGAGGGTTTGTCTGAAGTAAAAATTGTTGGGGGGGGGGCACTCTTGCTGTTATTGGGGCTTAATAGTAAGACCTGGGAACCTGAGATGCAGCCCTGCATGTTGCCCCTCACCTGCCCTATCCGTTTCTGTGTCATTTCCATCACTTTCGTAGGTTTTGCAGATTTACACAAATGAAAACCTTAGCGAGCATCGGTCATATACAAAAATGCTCGAGTCGCCCATTGACTTCAATGGGGTTCGTTACTCGAAACAAACTCTCGAGCATCGCGGAAAGCTCGACTCGAGTAACGAGCACCCGAGCATTTTGATGCTCGCTCATCTCTAGTCATAACACAAACCTTGACTGAAATGTAGTAACTGAAATGCGAACATAATCTAATTGTAGTATCTTGTGCAATTATATACTATTTATGGTCATTATGTCTCCTTGGAAAAACGCATATGTATGGGAGAAGGTCTGGCTCGCATGGAGCTCTTCCTCTTCTTAACTATTATTATTGCAAAAGTTTACATTGAAGCCCAAAGTAAATAGAAAAGACTTGGATATCACTCCTGAACCAAATACCAATGGCTCAAGACCCAGATCATACCAAATGTACTTTGTCTCTCGCTGAAAAAGTCCTATCTACTTTGGTAGCTTTATTAAAAACTAGAGATGAGCGAACGCGTTCGTCCGAGCTTGATATTCGTGCGAATATTAGGGTGTTCGGGATGTTCGTTATTCGTGACGAACACCATGCGGTGTTCTGGTTACTTTCACTTCCTTCCCTGAGACGTTAGCGCGCTTTTCTGGCCAATTGAAAGACAGGGAAGGCATTACAACTTCCCCCTGCAACGTTTAAGCCCTATACCACCCCCCTGCTGTGAGTGGCTGGCGAGATCAGGTGTTCGCCTAATATAAAAGTCGGCCCCTCCCGCGGCTCGCCTCAGATGCGGTGTGAGTTAGATGAGGGACAGTGCTGTTTATACCGGAGCTGCTGTAGGGAAAGAATTGGTAGTTAGTGTAGGCTTCAAGACCCCCCAAAGGTCCTTATTAGGGCCACTGATAGCTGTGTGTTGGCTGCTGTTAGCAGTGGGATTTTTTTTTTTTTCTCAAAATCGCCTCTGCAGACCGTTGCACCTGGCATTAGGGACAGAAGTGCTGCATAGGCAGGGAGAGTGTTAGGAGTGAGTGTAGCCTTCAAGAACCTCAACGGTCCTTTCTAGGGCCATATTTATCCGTGTGCAGTACTGTCCAGGCTGCTGTTGGCTGTGCTGCATTTTTTTTGGGCTTCTCAAAATCGCCTCTGCAGAGCATTGCACCCTCCATTGATACTGCAGGGAAAGAATTGTATAGGCAGGGCCACAACACAGTTATTATTCATAGAATATACGCAGTGCTGCCTGTTGGTGGGAAAAAACTGAAAACAAATCTATTTGTCCAGCCTGTGTCCGTCCTTACGCCTGTGTAGACGTGTGAGCTGCGTGAAAAACATTGCTAAATCATACGCAGCCAGCTACGCTTTACTGCTGGGTTCGCCATTTGCTTTCCTTAATTGGGAAAAAAAAATACCTGCTCTCCAAGAGTTATAATAACTCTGCTACCCTCACGTTCTGTGACACATAAGCAGGGACACAGCGCAGTTATTAAACTTCGCAGGTTCATTGAATATACGCAGTGCTGCCTGTTGGTGGGAAAAAACTGAAAACAAATCTATTTGTCCAGCCTGTGTCCGTCCTTACGCCTGTGTAGACGTGTGAGCTGCGTGAAAAACATTGCTAAATCATACGCACCCAGCTACGCTTTACTGCTGGGTTCGCCATTTGCTTTCCTTAATTGGGAAAAAAAATACCTGCTCTCCAAGAGTTATAATAACTCTGCTACCCTCACGTTCTGTGACACATAAGCAGGGACACAGCGCAGTTATTAAACTTCGCAGGTTCATTGAATATACGCAGTGCTGCCTGTTGGTGGGAAAAAACTGAAAACAAATCTATTTGTCCAGCCTGTGTCCGTCCTTACGCCTGTGTAGACGTGTGAGCTGCGTGAAAAACATTGCTAAATCATACGCACCCAGCTACGCTTTACTGCTGGGTTCGCCATTTGCTTTCCTTAATTGGGAAAAAAAATACCTGCTCTCCAAGAGTTATAATAACTCTGCTACCCTCACGTTCTGTGACACATAAGCAGGGACACAGCGCAGTTATTAAACTTCGCAGGTTCATTGAATATACGCAGTGCTGCCTGTTGGTGGGAAAAAACTGAAAACAAATCTATTTGTCCAGCCTGTGTCCGTCCTTACGCCTGTGTAGACGTGTGAGCTGCGTGAAAAACATTGCTAAATCATACGCAGCCAGCTACGCTTTACTGCTGGGTTCGCCATTTGCTTTCCTTAATTGGGAAAAAAAAATACCTGCTCTCCAAGAGTTATAATAACTCTGCTACCCTCACGTTCTGTGACACATAAGCAGGGACACAGCGCAGTTATTAAACTTCGCAGGTTCATTGAATATACGCAGTGCTGCCTGTTGGTGGGAAAAAACTGAAAACAAATCTATTTGTCCAGCCTGTGTCCGTCCTTACGCCTGTGTAGACGTGTGAGCTGCGTGAAAAACATTGCTAAATCATACGCACCCAGCTACGCTTTACTGCTGGGTTCGCCATTTGCTTTCCTTAATTGGGAAAAAAAATACCTGCTCTCCAAGAGTTATAATAACTCTGCTACCCTCACGTTCTGTGACACATAAGCAGGGACACAGCACAGTTATTAAACTTAGATAATTCATTCACTAGAGGCAGTGGGGCCTTTCGTTTTCCAAAAAGGGCAAAAATTATATTTGGCCTGCAGTCTTGCGCCAATTTATTTCCTGCCTGGGAAATCTAATCACTGGTAATACAGCATGCTGAGGGGTAGGGGTAAGCCTAGAGGACGTGGACGTGGACGTGGCCGAGGACGCGGAGGGCCAAGTGAGGGTGTGGGCACAGGCCAAGCTCCTGATCCAGGTGTGTCGCAGCTGTCTGCTGCGCGATTAGGAGAGAGGCACGTTTCTGGCGTCCCCACATTCATCGCCCAATTAATGGGTCCACGCGGGAGACGGTTATTAGAAAATGAGCAGTGTGAGCAGGTCCTGTCCTGGATGGCAGAAAGTGCTTCGAGCAACCTATCGTCTACCCGCAGTTCTGCGCCGTCCACTGCTGCCAATCCGAATCCTCTGTCTGCTGCTCCTCCTTCCTCCCAGCCTCCTCAGTCCACTACAATGACACCTGCTCAGGAGCGGGAACACTCCCAGGAACTGTTCTCGGGCCCCTGCTTAGATTGGGCAGCAGCGGTTCCTCTCCCACCAGAGGAGTTTATCGTCACTGATGCCCAACCATTCGAAAGTTCCCGGGGTCCGGGGGAAGAGGCTGGGGACTTCCGCCAACTGTCTCAACAACTTTCTGTGGGTGAGGAGGACGATGACGATCAGACACAGTTGTCTTGCAGTGAGGTAGTAGTAAGGGCAGTAAGTCCCAGGGAGCAGCGCACAGAGGATTCGGAGGAAGAGCAGCAGGACGATGAGGTGACTGACCCCACCTGGTGTGCAACGCTTACTCAGGAGGACAGGTCTTCAGAGGGGGAGTCAAGGGCATCAGCAGGGCAGGTTGCAAGAGGCAGTGCGGTGGCCAGGGGTAGAGGCAGGGCCAGACCGAATAATCCACCAAGTGTTTCCCAAAGCGCCCCCTCGCGCCATGCCACCCTGCGTAGGCCGAGGTGCTCTAAGGTCTGGCAGTTTTTCACAGAGACGCCTGACGACCGACGAACAGTGGTGTGCAACCTTTGTCGCGCAAAGCTCAGCCGGGGAGCCAACACCAACAGCCTCACCACCACCACCATGCGCAGACATATGATGGCCAAGCACCCCGCAAGGTGGGACAAAGGCCGTTCACCGTCTCCGGTTTGCACCCCTGCCTCTCCCCCTGTGCCCCAACCTGCCACTGAGATGCAACCCCCCTCTCAGGACACAGGCACTACCGCCTCATGGCCTGCACCCACACCCTCATCTCCGCTGTCCTCGGCCCCATCCAGCAGTGTAGTTCAGCGCACCGTTCAGCCGTCGCTTGCGCAAGTGTTCGAGCGCAAGCGCAAGTACGCCGCCACGCACCCGCACGCTCAAACGTTAACCGTCCGCATCGCAAAATTCATCAGCCTTGAGATGCTGCCGTATAGGGTTGTGGAAACGGAGTCCTTCAAAAGTATCATGGAGGCGGCGGCCCCGCGCTACTCAGTTCCCAGTCGCCACTACTTTTCCCGATGTGCCGTCCCAGCCCTGCACGACCACGTCTCCCGCAACATTGTGCGCGCCCTCACCAACGCGGTTACTGCCACGGTCCACTTAACTACGGACACGTGGACAAGCACAGGCGGGCAGGGCCACTACATCTCCCTGACGGCACATTGGGTGAATTTAGTGGAGGCTGGGACAGAGTCAGAGCCTGGGACCGCTCACGTCCTACCCACCCCCAGAATTGCGGGCCCCAGCTCGGTGCTGGTATCTGCGGAGGTGTATGCTTCCTCCACTAAAGCACCCTCCTCCTCCTCCTCCTCCTCTGTCTCACAATCAAGATGTGTTAGCAGCAGCATGTCGCCAGCAGTCGGTGTCGCGCGGTGTGGCAGCACAGCGGTGGGC
This sequence comes from Eleutherodactylus coqui, assembly GCF_035609145.1. Taxonomy (NCBI): domain Eukaryota; kingdom Metazoa; phylum Chordata; class Amphibia; order Anura; family Eleutherodactylidae; genus Eleutherodactylus; species Eleutherodactylus coqui. The sequence continues at coordinate 60,030,704 of NC_089846.1, forward strand.
AAGCGTCAGCAGGCCGTGCTGAAACTACTCAGCTTAGGCGATAAGAGGCACACGGCCCACGAACTGCTGCAGGGTCTGACACAGCAGACCGACCGCTGGCTTGCGCCGCTGAGCCTCCAACCGGGCATGGTCGTGTGTGACAACGGCCGTAACCTGGTGGCGGCTCTGCAGCTTGGCAGCCTCACGCACGTGCCATGCCTGGCCCACGTCTTTAATTTGGTGGTTCAGCGGTTTCTGAAAAGCTACCCACGCTTGTCAGACCTGCTCGTAAAGGCGCGCCGGCTCTGCGCACATTTCCGCAAGTCCCACACGGACGCTGCCACCCTGCGCACCCTGCAACATCACTTTAAGCTGCCAGTGCACCGACTGCTGTGCGACGTGCCCACACGGTGGAACTCTACGCTCCACATGTTGGCCAGGCTCTATGAACAACGGAGAGCTATAGTCGAATACCAACTCCAACATGGGCGGCGCAGTGGGAGTCAGCCTCCTCAATTCCTTTCAGAAGAGTGGGCCTGGTTGGCAGACATCTGCCATGTCCTTGGTAATTTTGAGGAGTCTACCCAGGTGGTGAGCGGCGATGCTACAATCATTAGCGTCACCATTCCTCTGCTATGCATCTTGAGAAATTCCCTGCAAACCATAAAGGCAGCTGCTTTGCGCTCGGAAACGGGGGCGGGGGAAGACAGTATGCCGCTGGATAGTCAGGGCACCCTCCTGTCTATTTCTCAGCGCGTACAGGAGGAGGAGGAGGAGCATGAGGAGGATGAGGAGGAGGGGGAAGAGACAGCTTGGCCCGCTGCTGACGGTACACCGGCTGATTGCCTGTCATCCTTTCAGCGTGTATGGCCTGAGGAGGAGGAGGAGGAGGAGGAGGATCCTGAAAGTGATCTTCCTAGTGAAGACAGCCATGTGTTGCGTACAGGTACCCTGGCACACATGGCTGACTTCATGTTAGGATGCCTTTCTCGTGACCCTCGCGTTGCACGCATTCTGGCCACGACGGATTACTGGGTGTACACACTGCTCGATCCACGGTATAAGGAGAACCTGCCCACTCTGATTCCCGAAGAGGAAAGGGGTTCGAGAGTGTTGCTATACCACAAGACCCTTGCGGACAAGCTGATGGTAAAATTCCCAGCCGACAGCGCTAGTGGCAGAAGGCGCAGTTCCGAGGGCCATGTTGCAGGGGATGTGCGTAGATCGAGCAGCATGTACATCCCAGGCAGTGCAACAGTCTTTAAGGGCCTGGCCAGCTTTATGGCTCCCCACCAAGACTGTGTCACCGCTCCCCAGTCACGGCTGAGTCGGCGGGAGCACTGCAAAAGGATGGTGAGGGAGTACGTAGCGGATCGCACGACCATCCTTGGTGACGCCTCTGCCCCCTACAACTACTGGGTGTCGAAGCTGGACACGTGGCCTGAACTAGCCCTGTATGCCCTTGAGGTGCTTGCTTGTCCTGCGGCTAGCGTGTTGTCGGAGAGGGTGTTTAGTGCGGCTGGGGGAATCATCACAGATAAGCGTAGCCGCTTGTCAACCGACAGTGCCGACAGGCTAACACTCATCAAGATGAACAAAGGCTGGATTTCCCCAGACTTCTGTTCTCCACCAGCGGACAGCAGCGATACGTAAGCAATACGTAGGCTGCACCCGCGGATGGAAGCTACGTTCTCTCTCACCATCCAAAACGGGGACATTTCTGCTTCATCAATCTGTGTCTAATATTCCTCCTCCTCCTCCTCCTGCTCCACCTCCTGAAACCTCACGTAATCACGCTGAACGGGCAATTTTTCTTAGGGCCACAAGGCTCACTCAAATAATTTTTCAGAACAATTTTTATAAGTTTCAATGCGCTTAAAAGCATTGGAACTTTAACTTGAACCAATTTTTCGTTACACTGGGCTGCCTCCAGGCCTAGTTACCACTTAAGCCACATTAACCAAAGCGATTAATGGGTTTCACCTGCCCTCTTGGCTGGCCATGGCCAATTTTTGGGATGTACATTAGTACTGTTGATACAGCAATTTGTGTGGGCCCTCGCCTACAGTGTAATCAAATTAATTTTTAGCCCACCTGCATTACAGCTGACGTTACCTCAGCTGTGTTGGGCAATGCAATGGGATATTTTTGTGTACCGCCGGTGGGTTCCAGGGAGCCACCCATGCTGTAGGTGCACACTGAGTTTTTAATACATCTGTACACTTCTAAAGAACCCGTCTGACCGGGGCATGCAGTGTGGGCCGAAGCCCACCTGTATTACGCACGACATTACTACCTCAGCTGTGTTGGGCAATGCAATGGGATATTTCTATGTACCGCCGGTGGCTTCCTGGCACCCACCCAGGCAGTGGGTCCACAGGGAGTTAAACCTACATGTGTCCACTTGTAAAGAATCCCAGTCTGACTGGGGCATGCAGTGTGGGCCGAAGCACACCTGTATTACGCACGACATTACTACCTCAGCTGTGTTGGGCAATGCAATGGGATATTTCTATGTACCGCCGGTGGCTTCCTGGCACCCACCCAGGCAGTGGGTCCACAGGGAGTTAAACCTACATGTGTCCACTTGTAAAGAATCCCAGTCTGACTGGGGCATGCAGTGTGGGCCGAAGCCCACCTGTATTACGCACGACATTACTACCTCAGCTGTGTTGGGCAATGCAATGGGATATTTTTGTGTACCGCCGGTGGGTTCCAGGGAGCCACCCATGCTGTGGGTCGACAGGGACTTCACAATAGGGAGTTGTACCTGCCTGTGTCTATGAATTAAAAAGCCCGGTCTGACTGGGGCATGCAGACACCTTGACAGAATGAATAGTGTGTGGCACATAGGTTCCCCATTGCTATGCCCACGTGTGCAGCTCCAGATGGCGGTGGCACAGGATTCTATTTCTCATTGCTTCTGTACAGCATTGTGGGCTATCGCTCCGCCACTTTTAAAGAGGGTCGCTGCCTAGCCGTGCCAACCTCTGCAGTGTATGCCTGCGGTCCCTCGTCATGGCAGACGCAATTCTAAATAGACATGAGCGTGGTGTGGCATGAGGGCAGCTGAAGGCTGCGCAGGGACACTTTGGTGTGCGCTGTGGGGGGGAGGGGGTGCGGTTGGGCAGCATGTAACTCAGGAGAAGTGGCAGTGGAGTGTCATGCAGGCAGTGATTGTGCTTTGTTGGAGGTAGTGTGGTGCTTAGCAAAGGTATGCCATGCTAATGAGCGCTTTTCAGAAGTAAAAGTTGTTGGGAGGGGGGGGGGGCCCACTCTTGCCGCTATTGTGGCTTAATAGTGGGACCTGTGAACTTAGGATGCAGCCCAACATGTAGCCCCTCGCCTGCCCTATCCGTCACTGTGTCATTCCCATCACTTTCCTGAATTGCCCAGATTTTCACACATGAAAACCTTAGCGAGCATCGGCAAAATACAAAAATGTTCTGGTCGCCCATTGACTTCAATGGGGTTCGTTGTTCGAAACGAACCCTCGAGCATCACGGGAAGTTCGTTACGAATAACGAACACCCGAACATTTTGGTGTTCGCTCATCTCTATTAAAAACCTTTGTCTTTTGTTTTCCTATAAAGATAAATACAAACATCAAATAATGTTGGTATAGTGAAAAAACATAAAAACCTACAGCTGAGTTTAAATCAGCTTTTCATTTTTTCCTTTTTCTGTTCCATCTAATAAACATAAAAACATAAAACAAATGGATCTGGTACTCTCTTCACTGATTTCAGTGGGACTTATCTTGATTGTTTTCTCCAGTTTTGTTTGCTTCCGTTCTGTTTGGCTTCCTTTTTTTAAAGCAAGAAAAAATAAAGCTCAGGGCTTTCATTTCTGTCAAAAAACCAGAAACATAATGAAATGGAGTTTTCCAGGTTTTTCTTTTTTTTATAATCGCATTGTATTTAGTGGGGGACTGAGGCAAATGGAAACTATTCTGCTTGTATCCGTTTTGGCCTTTGTTTTACCAGATCTGTTACATCACACTGCGTATGGACAGTTGTACTGCCATATACTTCTGTATGAATAGTGGCATATTGCATTGCGTTCAGGGGAGGGTATCTCCTTAACATGGTGGTCATACAGTAGCACACAAAGTGCCTACTGGCTCTGCTGGGTGCATAAGGCCTAATAGTCTGCACTAACTTTATATTGTCTTTTATTCTACATTCTGTCTACAATTCTTGACATCTATATATGCTACAAAATTAACTCTGGTAATACTGAATGCTTTCACATGGTTCTGTGAAAAGCGAAAGTGAGCGCCATTTTGAATAAGCAGTGAGACATTGAGAGAGCAGAGATTGTAAACTTCTACATGCAAGTGTTAGCAGTGTACTTACTTGTGGTAAGCAGTGTGAGAGAACTCAGAAGTTCTTAATGTTGTTGTGTAAGACTGGAGCAAAGCTGAGCTTCAGAAATGGACTTTGGCAATCCGCTCCCTAAACCCAATAGTGTTGTTAGACACAGTAAATATTATTATTACACTTCAGAAAGGCATCCAGGCCCCTCCTAAACTCTTTAAGTGAATTCGCCATCACCCCGTCCTCAGCCAGAGAGTTCCAGAGTCTTACTGCACTTACAGTAAAGAACCCCCTTCTATGTTGATGTAGAAACCTTATTTCTCCTTTGTTTAATTCCGGGTAATCAATAACAGTGAGAAGAAATTCATTAAAATCCTACACTCCATACTTTTATATTATCATCAAAATCATAACAGAAAAAATTACCCTCCCCCTTTAGAAGACCCATGTGATGTGGAATTGATTCCCTTACCTCAAATCTTTTGACCTATATAGATACTCTGTTACAACAATTTACAAAAGATCTACTTTACTATTTGTTAGCCTCAACCCACCTGATATTATTAAAGAGCTCAGGTGGGGGATGAGTATATATTGTATATTAGGTCACCCTAGTTGTGACAGTATTCTATAGCTATATTTCCCACCTATTACTGTAGGTCTTGTAACAATACAAGAATTCCTCTCAGAAGATCCATTGAGCCAAGGAGAATTTCTCAGTCGATTCAATTTATTTTAACTCATAATTCTTTGATTACAATAGTGAATATTACTTGCTGTTTAAAGAAACGTTTCTAATATTTTTCTTTAATATCTACATGGTTAATTATTAGAGATGAGCGAGCATACTCGTCCGAGCTTGATGATCGTTCGAGTATTAGGCTGTTTGAGATGCTCGTTACTCGAAACGAGCACCACGCGGCACTCGACTCAATAACATTTACTTCCCTGAAATGTTAGCGCCATTTTCTGGCCAATAGACATGCAGGGAAGGCATTACAACTTCCTCCAGTGAGGTTCCAGCCCTATCGCACCCCCCTGCAGTGAGTGGCTGGCGAGATCAGGTGACCACCGAGTATTTAAATCTTTCCTGCCCGCTGCTCGCCTCAGACACACGCTGGCAGAGATTAGGGACAGTGCTGCTGCTGCTATAGGGAGAGTGTTAGCTTCTGCAAGAACCCCAACGGTCCTTCTTAGGGCCACAGCTCACCTAGTGCACTACTGTTGTGGGTGCTGAGAGCAGATTTGCACAATAATTTTTTTTTGTTATATCGGACGTGCAGGCTATAGCGTTCTCAGGCTGCAGTCTGTACTACGTAGTATAGGGGCAGTATTGGTCAGGTAGGGACAGTGGGTAGTGTAGAAGAACCCCAATGGTGCTTCTTAGGGCCACATCTTACCGTGTGAATTACAGTTGTTGCTGCTAGGAGCAGCTTTGCACCAAATTTTTTCTTTCATCTTGGGCTCTGCAGACTATTGCGCTCTCAGTCTGCAGCCAATTCTACAGAGTATAGGGGCAGTATTGGTGAGGCAGGGACAGTGCTACTGTAGAATCCTGTCAACAAGTACCCCAAAAAAGCACCTGTTTAGGGCTATCAGTGACTGTCTGCATTTAACTCCATGGCTGCTGGTAGTTGTAGTACCTCATTATTGCACAGTTAGCGTGCTTGCAGTCTTCCAAATAATTTTTTACCTGGCTGCAGTTTGCGCTGTCTCACTCCAACTGCAGGCCAATAAGAATTCAAAAATTTTTTACACTGCAGTGTGTCTGCTGTAAATTGCACGCACGGCGACAGACCCCCATACAGCAAAACTCACATTGGCGCAATATACCCTGCAGTGCATTGCATTGCACTAAAATTAGTACCAAAAAAAAGGAAAATCATTACGGCGCTAGCTGTGACTTTCTGCATTTCACTGCGTGGCTGGTGTGATCTCAGGACTACCAGTATTGCATATTGCACAGCTCGGCGTGCTTGCAGTCTTCTGAATAATTTTCTTCCTGGCGACAGTTTGCATAACATAACCGCTGTCTCACTCCAACTGCACGCCAATCAAAATTCAACATTTTTTTACACTGCGGTGTGTCTGCTGTAAATTGCACGCACGATGACAGACTCCCATACAACGAAACTCACATTGGCGCAATATACCCTGTATTGCATTGCACTAAAATTATTACCAAAAAGAAAGGAAAATCATTACGGCTAGCTGTGACCTTCTGCATTTCACTGCGTGGCTGGTGTGATCTCAGGACCACCAGTATTGCATATTGAACAGCTCGGCGTGCTTGCAGTCTTCTGAATAATTTTTTTCCTGGCGACAGTATGCATAACATAACCGCTGTCTCACTCCATCTGCACGCCAATAAGAATTCAAAATTTTTTACACAGTGGTGTGTCTGCTGTAAATTGCACGCACGGTGACAGACCCCCATACAGCGAAACTCACATTGGCGCAATATACCCTGCATTGCATTGCACTAAAATTATTACCAAAAAAAAAGGAAAATCATTACGGCTATCTGTGACTTTCTGCATTTCACTGCGTGGCTGCTGTGAGCTCAGGACTACCAGTATTGCATATTGCACAGCTCGGCGTGCTTGCAGTCTTCTGAATAATTTTTTTCCTAGCGACAGTTTGCATAGCATAACCGCTGTCTCACTGCAACTGCACGCCAATAAGAATTCAAAATTTTTTTACACCGCTCTGTGTCTGCTCTATTTGTAATCCACTATGCTAAGGGGTATGGCTAGAGGACGTGGACGTGGGAGAGGACGCGGAGTTCCAAGTGAGGGTGTGGGTATAGGCCGAGTTTCTGGTCCAGGTGAATCACAACCGGCTGCTGCGGGAGTAGGAGAGAGGAAAGTTTCTGGGGTCCCCAGCTTCATATCACAATTTTTGGGTCCACGTCGTAGACCTTTATTACAAAATGAGCAGTGTGAGCAGGTCCTGTCGTAGATGGCAGAAAGTGCATCCAGCAATGTCTCCAGCAACCTGTCTTCTACATCGTCCACTGCTGCAACTCTGAATCCTCTCGCTGCTGCTCCTCCTTCCTCCCAGCCTCCTCACTCCATGAAAATGACACATTCGGATGAGCAGGCATACTTCCAGGAACTGTTTTCGGGACCCAGCGCTGATTGGGAAAAAATGGTTCCTCTCCCACCTGAGGAGTTTGTCGTGACCGATGCCCAACCTTTGGAAAGTTCCCGGGGTCCGAGTGATGAGGCTGGGGACTTACGGCAACTGTCTCAAGAGCTTTCGGTGGGTCAGGAGGTCGATGATGATGATAAGACACAGTTGTCTATCAGTGAGGCAGTAGTAAGGGCAGTAAGTCCGAGGGAGGAGCGCACAGAGGATTCGGAGGAAGAGCCGCAGGACGATGAGGTGACTGACCCCACCTGGTTTGATAAGCCAACTGAGGACAGGTATTCAGAGGGGGAGGCAAGTGCAGCTGCAGGACAGGTTGGAAGAGGCAGTGGGGTGGCCAGGGGTAGAGGCAGGGCCAGAACGAATAATCCATCGGCTGTTTCCCAAAGCACCCCCTCGCGCCAAGCCACTGTGCAGAGGCCAAGGTGCTCAAAGGTGTGGCAGTTTTTCACTGAGAGCGCGGACGACCGACGAACAGTGGCGTGCAACCTTTGTTGCGTCAAGATTAACTGGGGAGCAACCACTACCAGCCTCACCACCACCAGCATGTGCAGGCATACGATGGCCAAGCACCCCACAAGGAGGGACGAAGGCCATTCACCGCCACCGGGTTGCACCACTGCCTCTCCCCCTGTGCCCCAACCTGCTACTCAGAACCAACCCCCCCCCCCTCTCAGGACACAGGCACGAGAGCCTCCCGGCCTGCACCCACACCCTCACCTCCGCTGTCCTCGGCCCCATCCAGCTATGTCTCTCAGCGCAGCGTCCAGCTGGCACTAGCAGAAGCGTTGGAGCGCAAGGGCAAATACGCCGCCACGCACCCGCACGCTCAAGCTTTAAATGTGCACATAGCCAAATTGATCAGCCTGGAGATGCTCCCGTACAGGCTTGTGGAAACTGAGGCTTTCCAAAACATGATGGCAGCGGCGGCCCCGAGCTACTCTGTCCCCAGTCGCCACTATTTTTCATGGTGTGCCGTCCCAGCCCTGCACGACCACGTCTCCCGCAACATTGTACGCGCCCTCACCAACGCGGTTACTGGCAAGGTCCACTTAACAACGGACACGTGGACAAGCACAGGCGGGCAGGGCCACTATATCTCCCTGACGGCACATTGGGTGAATTTAGTGGAGGCTGGGACCGAGTCAGAGCCTGGGACCGCTCACGTCCTACCCACCCCCAGAATTGTGGGCCCCAGATCGGTGCTGGTATCTGCGGCGGGGTATGCCACCTCCACTAAACCTTCCTCCTCCTCCTCCAATGCAACCCCTACCTTGCAATCAAGACGTGTCAGCAGCAGCACGTCGCCACCAGTCGGTGTGGTGCGGCGCTGCAGCACAGCGGTGGGCAAGCGTCAGCAGGCCATGCTTAAACTAATCAGCTTAGGAGAGAAGAGGCACACGGCCCACGAACTGCTGCAGGGTCTGACAGAGCAGACCAACCGCTGGCTTTCGCCACTGAGCCTCCAACCGGGCATGGTCGTGTGTGACAACAGCCGTAACCTGGTGGCGGCTCTGCAGCTCGGCAGCCTCACGCATGTGCCATGCCTGGCCCACGTCTTTAATTTGGTGATTCAGCGGTTTCTGAAAGGCTACCCACACTTTTCAGACCTCCTCGGCAAGGTGCGCAGGGTCAGCGCACATTTCCGCAAGTCCAACACGGACGCTGCCACCCTGCGGACCGTGCAACATCGGTTGAATTTGCCAGTGCACCGACTGCTTTGCGACGTGCCCACACGGTGGAACTTTATGCTGCACATGTTGGCCAGGCTGTATGAGCAGTGTAGAGCTATAGTGGAATACCAACTTCAACATGGGCGGCGTAGTGGGAGTCAGCCTCCTCAACTCTATACAGAGGAGTGGGCCTGGATGGCTAATATCTTCCAGGTCCTTGGAAACTTTGAGGAGTCTACCCAGATGGTGAGCGGCGATGCTGCAATCATTAGCGTCACCATTCCCCTGCTATGCCTGTTGAGAAGTTCGCTGCAAAGCATTAAGGCTGACGCTTTGCACTCGGAAACGGAGTCGGGGGAAGACAGTATGTCGCTGGATAGTCAGAGCACCTTCATATCTATATCTCAGTGCGTTGAGGAGGAAGAGGAGGGGGAGGAGCCTGAGGAGGAGGAGGGGGAAGAGACAGCTGGGCCCACTGCTGAGGGTACCCATGCTGCTTGCCTCTCATCTATTCAGCGTGTATGGCCTGTGGAGGAGGAGGATCCTCAAAGTGATCTTCCTAGTGAGGACGGCCATGTGTTGCGTACCGGTACCCTGGCACACATGGCTGACTTAATGTTAGCCTTTCTAGTGACCCTCGCATTAGACGCATTTTGGCCACTACGGATTACTGGGTGTACACACTGCTTGACCCACGGTATAAGGAGAACCTTTCCACTCTCATTCCCGAAGAGGAAGGGGGTTTGAGAGTGATGCTATACCACAGGGCCCTGGTGGACAAACTGATGGTAAACTTCCCATCCGACAGCGCTAGTGGCAGAAGGCGCAGTTCCGAGGGCCAGGTAGCAGGGGAGGCGCGGAGATCAGGCAGCATGTTCAAGCAGGCAGGGGAACACTCTCCAAGGCCTTTGTCAGCTTTATGGCTCCCCAGCAAGACTGTGTCACCACTCCCGAGCCAAGGCTGAGTCAGAGGGAGCACTGTAAAAGGATGGTGAGGGAGTACATAGCCGATCGTACGACCATCCTCCGTGACGCCTCAGCTCCGTACAACTACTCTGTGTCAAAGCTGGACACGTGGCACGAACTCACGCTATATGCCCTGGAGGTGCTTGCTTGCCCTGCCACTAGCGTCTTGTCAGAGAGGGTGTTTAGTGCAGCTGGGGGAATCATCACGGATAAGCGTACCCACCTGTCAACTGCCAGTGCCGACAGGCTTAAACTCATAAAGATGAACAAAGCCTGCATTTCCCCAGACTTCTCTTCTCCACCAGTGGACAGCAGCGGTACCTAAAGCTTATTTTTGCTGCAACCGCGGATGCAAGCATTGTTCTCTATCACCGTAAAAAATGGGGACCTTTACCTTTGTCAATCTGTGTATGATACTCGTCCTCCTCCTCCTGCTCCTCCTCCTGAAACCTCACGTAATCACCCCGAACGCATATTAACACTTTCTGCTGCAGTTCTCCGGCGCGGCCGATTCAGCCAATCAGCTGGCTGGAATCGGCACCACGTGACTCAGCGGCGTGCCTGCGCATTGCCGTGCACGATCAGCTGTGCCCGCGCGTCACGTGGGCTGTGACGTCACCGAGCCTTGCATTTGCCCGCGGATTTTGACCACCATTCATCTACAGAGGAAGCAAGCTGATGGTTGGAGCCTTTTCCCCAATTTACAAGATGGGAGAGTAAGATTTGTGCGCTACATGTGGAGACGCGATCACCTGAGATTAATGCGCCGTGCGCTACGTGTGGAGACGCGATCACCTGAGATTAATGCGCCGTGCGCTACGTGTGGAGACGCGGTCACCTGAGATTAATGCGCCGTGCGCTACGTGTGGAGACGCGATCACCTGAGATTAATGCGCTGTGTGCTACGTGTGGAGACGCGATCACCTGAGATTAATGCGCCGTGCGCTACGTGTGGAGACGCGATCACCTGAGATTAATGCGCCGTGCGCTACGTGTGGAGACGCGATTACCTGAGATTAATGCGCCGTGCGCTACGTGTGGAGACGCGATCACCTGAGATTAATGCGCTGTGTGCTACGTGTGGTGAGTACCCACCTGAGATTTGCGCGACGCCATCTGACGCGACCTGACTTTTTTTGCAGATTTGTGCGCTACGTGTGGAGACGCCACCCGAGATTTGTGCGCTACGTGTGGAGACGCCACCCGAGATTTGTGCGCTACGTGTGGTGAGTACGTCACCTGAGATTTGCACGACGCCACCTGACGCAACCTGTCTTTTTTTTGCAGATTTGTGCGCTCGGGTGGAGACGCGCCACCCGAGATTTGTGCGCCTTATTGCAAAATTACGTGTGGAGAGGATCCTGACGTTTGGACGCGTTTCGAGAAAAATTTCGCTTCGCTCGGACACCATCTGACATCACTCAGCGAGGTAAGCAGCTGCATCTGCCCAAATTTTCATCGCGTGCATCTGCTCATATGCGCATATTTGGCGCATATTTGCAGGTTTTCGCTTGCATCTGCTGACATGCGCATATTTGGCGCATATTTGCAGGTTTTCGCTTGCATCTGCTGATATGCACATACTTGGCGCATATTTGCAGGTTTTCGCTTGCATCTGCTGGTATGCGCATATTTGGCGCATATTTGCCGGTTTTCTCCTGCATCACCTGATATGTGCATATTTGCAGGTTTTTGCTTGCATGTGGTGATATGCTCTCCGTTTTCCACAGGACGACTCGTGTGGAGAGGAACCTGACATTTGGCTGCGTTTTGTACAACGTACGGAACCGGAGATTGGCGTTTTAGGTGCTGATCTCACATTTGCCCCCCGCCTTTTGGAGAGGACGACTCTTCTGGAGAGGAATTTCGCTTCGCTAGGACACCACCTGACGTCACTTGGCGAGGTAAGCTGCTGCATCTGCCAAATTTTTCAATGCTTGCATCTGCTCATATGTACATGCATGCCTGTATGTGTACATGTGTGCGTGCCTGTATGCGTACATGCGTGCGTGCCTGTATGCGTACATGCATGCCTGTACGCGTACATGCATGCGTGCCTGTATGCGTACATGCATGTATGCGTACATGCATGCGTGCATGTATGCGTACATGCATGCGTGCCTGTATGCGTACATGCATGCGTGCCTGTATGCGTACATGCATGCGTGCCTGTATGCGTGCGTGCATGTATGCGTATATGCATGCGTGCCTGTATGCGTACATGCATGCATGCGTACATGTATTCGTACATGCATGCATGTCTGTATGCGTACATGCATGTATGCGTACATGCGTGCGTGTGTGTATGCGTACGTGCGTGCCTGTATGCCTACGTGCGTGCCTGTATGCGTACATGCGTACATGCATGCATGCATGCCTGTATGCGTACATGCATGTATGTATACATGCTTGTATGCTCACCCACTTACTCAGCCACCCCCTCTCTCTCACACACACACACTTGCTGTGTTAAATTCGTCTTATTGGCCGAAAAAGACATTACATTAGATTTGAGTATTTAATTACTTTTTTTTAGCAAACGTACAGGTTCCATCACAATACTACACCTAATTTGCACTAACTGAACAAACCTTCGGAGAAACATACCAATTGTCCAAATAGGATGTCTTTATCTATTAAAGTAGGAGTGAAGAAAAGCAGGGACAGTGCAATAACTATGAAAACCCACGGAATGAAGCCAATTGCAGGCAGGGTTAATTTTTTTTTCCTTCCTCCTTCTAGGTCAGCAGATACGTTTTGGTCAGAATCTTGCACTGTGGTAACCGTTTCCGGTGCTCGCAACCACAGAGTTGAATCACCAGAGAGCCAGAAGTTCCCAGATGTTGGCTCCGGAGGACGCTTAAAAGCTGGAAATGGCCCATCACCTGCTATGGAAGTACATCATCAGGATCTGATGGAGCAGTACGATGAAGATTGTCAGGTTGCATGTGATGCTGCTCACTGTCCCTCGTTAGTCGGTTCAAAGTTTATACACTAAGCTATTTATCCCCTTAGAGAACAAGCCTGTTTGCGCCTTAGTGACAGACCGAAAATTTGGAACTTTACATGTGTCACTTGACATATCATAAGTCCGTAAAGGTTTTGCATATCCAAGTGACTTGACATTTTTTTCTTCCCCTTGTTGTACTTCTGTTAGGTAGTAAAAAAGGACTGTTAAAAGTTGTGTATATTTATTAAAATTGCTACTTTGCACAATTTTGAATTTTCATTTTTTCACATTGTCAAATGTCATATATAAAATAAGTGCAAACATACTGTACAAATCTTTGCGAACATATAGATTTCCATCTGTTCACTTTATTCTGGATGCACGGTTTAAAACTTTTGTAAATTTATTTTTTCCATTTAGGAGACGTACAAATTTAACATTTCTTTTCAGAATTTAGAGGAACACTTAGTTTTCCTACACCAATCCAAGTTTGCAAAGGCTGCTAGGTGTCATAATTAAGGATGAGCGAGTACACTCGCTAAGGCACTACTCGTTCGAGTAATGTGCTTTAGACGAGTATCTCCCTGCTCGTCCATAAAGATTCGGGGACCGCTGCGGCTGACAGGTGAGTCGCAGGGGAGATAGAGAGAGATCTCCCCTCCGTTCCTCCCCGCTCTCCCCCGCGGCGGTCCCCGAATCTTTAAGGACGAGCAGGGAGATACTCGTTTAAGGCACATTACTCGAACGAGTAGTGCCTTACCGAGTATACTCGCTCATCCTTAGTCATAATGATAGATACCCTTACAAATTACCACATTTTAAAAACTGCACCCCTTAATGTATTCTCTGAGAGGGTCAGGAGTATTTTGACCCCACATTTATTTTTAGGAATTAATGCAATTTAGGAGACCAAATAATATTTAATTTTTAGAAAACATGTCCTTTTCAAGACCTTTTTTTTTCTATATTGCACATCAAAAGGAGGATTGAACCTCCGAAATGGATACCCCTATTTTGTCTCGTGTTCACAAGTATACACATTGTGGCCCTAATGTTATGTCTGTATGCACCACTGGGCCCAAAAAGAAAGGAGTAGTCAGTGGCTTTCTGAACAGACTGTTACAATCGTGTGAGCAGATAAAGCAGAGGGCCCACACGATCGTGACTAAAGGAGTGGTAGTCTAGTAGTATACACGCACACAGGGAACACAGGAGAGTCACACAGTATCCAGGCAACCAAGCCTGTGCTACAGGGGGAATGACAGTGGCCCTACCTAAGCGGGGACATCAGCCGAGTAAGAGGGCGGCCCAGCGATCTTAAGAACTGGGCCGTAGCAGATCCGAGGAGCCACACCACAGAACAGGAGTCATACACATGCCACATAACAGACACCGCCAACTGCATCAGGAGCAAAACAGGGCACACCACCAACTGCATCAGGAGCAGGACAGGGCACACCACCAACTGCATCAGGAGCAGGACAGGGCACACCGCCAACTGCATCAGGAGCAGGACAGGGCACACCGCCAACTGCATCAGGAGCAGGACAGGGCACACCGCCAACTGCATCAGGAGCAGGACAGGGCACACCGCCAACTGCATCAGGAGCAGGACAGGGCACACCACCAACTGCAACGTATAGTGAAAACCAGACAGACTCCACCCAATTCAGATTTTCTAATTTATTGCTAGTGTGGATGTTACACCAAGGTTCATTCCGTGATATAGACAAAAGGCTGCTGTGTTTATGGGTCTTTTCTGTTTACTGCATTGCAGTAAAATATTGCACAGTTTTTCAGGATCCTCCGTCATAATTATTTTTTTTAAAAAGCGTATTAAAAAAAAGAGAGTCACTGGGAAAAAACAGTTCATAAAAAGAAGGGTTTAAAGATTGCTGAACGACGAGGGTCTCTTCACTGTCTGCCAGCCTTCCCGTTCTCAAGGACGTCAGATCTGCAGGAAATGACGAGAAATCAGCAGGTTAACAGTCACATCCCACCAGTATTACTGATTCCTAGATCCGCTCAACCCACTTACAATGACCACTACTCCCCCAACCAGGTCAGAAGAATTATACATACATACATGCATGCATACGCACATACATGCACGCATGTATACATGCATGCATACATGCACGCATGTATACACGCACACATGTATACATACATGCATACATACATACATGCATGCATGTACACTACCGTTCAAAAGTTTGGGGTCACCCAAACAATTTTGTGTTTTCCATGAAAAGTCACACTTATTCACCACCATGCGTTGTGAAATGAATAGAAAATAGAGTCAAGACATTGACAAGGTTAGAAATAATGATTTGTATTTGAAATAACATTGTTTTTACATCAAACTTGCTTTCGTCAAAGAATCCTCCTTTTGCAGCAATTACAGCATTGCACACCTTTGACATTCTAGCTGTTAATTTGTTGAGGTAAGCTTGTGAAATTGCACCCCACGCTTCTAGAAGCATCTCCCACAAGTTGGATTGGTTGGATGGGCACTTCTGGCGTACCATACGGTCAAGCTGCTCCCACAACAGCTCAATGGGGTTCAGATCTGGTGACTGCGCTGGCCACTCCATTACCGATAGAATACCAGCTGCCTGCTTCTGCTGTAAATAGTTCTTGCACAATTTGGAGGTGTGTTTAGGGTCATTGTCCTGTTGTAGGATGAAATTGGTTCCAATCAAGCGCTGTCCACTGGGTATGGAATGGCGTTGCAAAATGGGGTAATAGCCTTCCTTATTCAGAATCCCTTTTACCCTGTACAAATCTCCCACCTTACCAGCACCAAAGCAACCCCAGACCATCACATTACCTCCACCATGCTTAACAGATGGCGTCAGGCATTCTTCCAGCATCTTTTCATTTGTTCTGCGTCTCACAAACGTTCTTCTTTGTGATCCAAACACCTCAAACTTGGATTCATCCGTCCACAACACTTTTTTCCAGTCTTCCTCTGTCCAATGTCTGTGTTCTTTTGCCCATCTTAATCTTTTTCTTTTATTGGCCAGTCTCAGATATGGCTTTTCTTTGCCACTCTGCCCTGAAGCCCAAAATCCCGCAGCCGCCTCTTCACTGTAGATGTTGACACTGGTGTTTTGCGGGTACTATTTAATGAAGATGCCAGTTGGGTACCTGTGAGACGTCTGTTTCTCAAACTAGAGACTCTAATGTGCTTATCTTCTTGCTTAGTTGTGCAACGCGGCCTCCCACTTCTTTTTCTACTCTGGTTAGAGCCTGTTTGTGCTGTCCTCTGAAGGGAGTAGTACACACCATTGTAGGAAATCTTCAATTTCTTAGCAATTTCTCGCATGGAATAGCCTTCATTTCTAAGAACAAGAATAGACTGTCGAGTTTCAGATGACAGTTCTCTTTTTCTGGCCATTTTGAGCGTTTAATTGACCCCACAAATGTGATGCTCCAGAAACTCAATCTGCTCACAGGAAGGTCAGTTTTGTAGCTTCTGTAACGAGCTAGACTGTTTTCAGATGTGTGAACATGATTGCACAAGGGTTTTCTAATCATCAATTAGCCTTCTGAGCCAATGAGCAAACACATTGTACCATTAGAACACTGGAGTGATAGCTGCTGGAAATGGGCCTCTATTCACCTTTGTAGATATTGCACAAAAAAACAGACATTTGCAGCTAGAATAGTCATTAACCACATTAGCAATGTATAGAGTGCATTTGTTTAAAGTTAGGACTAGTTTAAAGTTATCTTCATTGAAAAGTACAGTGGTTTTCCTTCAAAAATAAGGACATTTCAATGTGACCCCAAACTTTTGAACGGTAGTGTATACATACATGCATGCATACACGCATGCATACACGCATGCATACCCGTATACACGCATGTATACATGCATGCATACATGCATGTATACACATACATGCATACATGCATGCATAAACACATACATGCATACATGTATACATACATGCATGCACACATGCATGTACGCATACATGCATGCATGTACACATACATGGACGCACACATGCATGTACGCATACATGCATGCATGTACACATGAGCAGATGCAAGCAATGAAAAATTTGGCAGATGCAGCAGCTTACCTCGCCAAGTGACGTCAGGTGGTGTCCTAGCGAAGCGAAATTCCTCTCCAGAAGAGTCGTCCTCTCCAAAAGGCGGGGGGCAAATGTGAGATCAGCACCTAAAACGCCAATCTCCGGTTCCGTACGTTGTACAAAACGCAGCCAAATTTCAGGTTCCTCTCCACACGAGTCGTCCTGTGGAAAACGGAGAGCATATCACCACATGCAAGCAAAAACCTGCAAATATGCACATATCAGGTGATGCAGGAGAAAACCGGCAAATATGCGCCAAATATGCGCATATCAGCAGATGCAAGCGAAAACCTGCAAATATGTGCCAAGTATGCGCATATCAGCAGATGCAAGCGAAAACCTGCAAATATGCGCCAAGTATGCGCATATCAGCAGATGAAAGCGAAAACCTGCAAATATGTGCGAAGTATGCGCATATCAGCAGATGCAAGCGAAAACCTGCAAATATGCGCCAAGTATGCGCATATCAGCAGATGCAAGCGAAAACCTGCAAATATGCGCCAAATATGCGCATGTCAGCAGATGCAAGCGAAAACCTGCAAATATGCGCCAAATATGCGCATATGAGCAGATGCACGCAATGAAAATTTGGGCAGATGCAGCAGCTTACCTCGCTGAGTGATGTCAGATGGTGTCCGAGCGAAGCGAAATTCTTCTCGAAACGCGTCCAAACGTCAGGATCCTCTCCACACGTAATTTTGCAATAAGGCGCACAAATCTCGGGTGGCGCGTCTCCACCCGAGCGCACAAATCTGCAAAAAAAGACAGGTGGCGTAGCGCAAATCTCAGGTGACGTACTCACCACACGTAGCGCACAAATCTCGGGTGGCGTCTCCACACGTAGCGCACAAATCTGCAAAAAAAGTCAGGTCGCGTCAGATGGCGTCGCGCAAATCTCAGGTGGGTACTCACCACACGTAGCGCACAGCGCATTAATCTCAGGTGATCGCGTCTCCACACGTAGCGCACGGCGCATTGATCTTAGGTGATCGCGTCTCCACATGTAGCGCACGGCGCATTAATCTCAGGTGATCGCGTCTCCACACGTAGCGCACGGCGCATTGATCTCAGGTGATCGCGTCTCCACACGTAGCGCACGGCGCATTGATCTCAGGTGATCGTGTCTCCACACGTAGCGCACGGCGCATTGATCTCAGGTGATCGCGTCTCCACACGTAGCGCACGGCGCATTAATCTCAGGTGATCGCGTCTCCACACGTAGCGGACGGCGCATTAATCTCAGGTGAGCGCGTCTCCACACGTAGCGGACGGAGCATTAATCTCAGGTGATCGCGTCTCCACACGTAGCGCACGGCGCACAAATCTCAGGTGACCGCGTCTCCACACGTAGCGCACGGCGCATTAATCTCAGGTGATCGCGTCTCCACACGTAGTGCACTGCGCATTAATCTCAGGTGATCGCGTCTCCACACGTAGCGCACGGCGCATTAATCTCAGGTGAGCGCGTCTCCACACGTAGCGCACGGCGCATTAATCTCAGGTGAGCGCGTCTCCACACGTAGCGCACGGCGCATTAATCTCAGGTGAGCGCGTCTCCACACGTAGCGCACGGCGCATTAATCTCAGGTGAGCGCGTCTCCACACGTAGCGCACGGCGCATTAATCTCAGGTGACCGCGTCTCCACACGTAGCGGACGGCGCATTAATCTCAGGTGAGCGCGTCTCCACACGTAGCGGACGGCGCATTAATCTCAGGTGATCGCGTCTCCACACGTAGCGCACGGCGCACAAATCTCAGGTGACCGCGTCTCCACACGTAGCGCACGGCGCATTAATCTCAGGTGATCGCGTCTCCACACGTAGTGCACTGCGCATTAATCTCAGGTGATCGCGTCTCCACACGTAGCGCACGGCGCATTAATCTCAGGTGAGCGCGTCTCCACACGTAGCGCACGGCGCATTAATCTCAGGTGAGCGCGTCTCCACACGTAGCGCACGGCGCATTAATCTCAGGTGAGCGCGTCTCCACACGTAGCGCACGGCGCATTAATCTCAGGTGAGCGCGTCTCCACACGTAGCGCACGGCGCATTAATCTCAGGTGACCGCGTCTCCACACGTAGCGCACGGCGCATTAATCTCAGGTGCGCGCGTCTCCACACGTAGCACACGGCACATTAATCTCAGGTGATCGCGTCTCCACACGTAGCGCACGGCGCATTAATCTCAGGTGATCGCGTCTCCACACGTAGCGCACGGCGCATTAATCTCAGGGGAGCGCGTCTCCACACGTAGCGCACGGCGCATTAATCTCAGGTGAGCACGTCTCCACACGTAGCGCACTGCGCATTAATTTTCAGGTGAGCGCGTCTCCACACGTAGCGCACGGCGCATTGATCTCAGGTGATCGCGTCTCCACACGTAGCGCACGGCGCATTAATCTCAGGTGATCGTGTCTCCACACGTAGCGCACGGCGCACAAATCTCAGGTGAGCGCGTCTCCACACGTAGCGCATGGCGCATTAATCTCAGGTGATCGCGTCTCCATACGTAGCGCACGGCGCATTGATCTCAGGTGATCGCGTCTCCACACGTAGTGCACTGCGCATTAATCTCAGGTGATCGCGTCTCCACACGTAGCGCACGGCGCATTAATCTCAGGTGAGCGCGTCTCCACACGTAGCGCACGGCGCATTATTCTCAGGTGAGCGCGTCTCCACACGTAGCGCACGACACATTAATCTCAGGTGACCGCGTCTCCACACGTAGCGCACGGCGCATTAATCTCAGGTGCGCGCGTCTCCACACGTAGCGCACGGCGCATTAATCTCAGGTGAGCGCGTCTCCACACGTAGCGCACGGCGCATTATTCTCAGGTGAGCGCGTCTCCACACGTAGCGCATGGCGCATTAATCTCAGGTGACCGCGTCTCCACACGTAGCGCACGGCGCATTAATCTCAGGTGCGCGCGTCTCCACACGTAGCGCACGGCACATTAATCTCAGGTGATCGCGTCTCCACACGTAGCGCACGGCGCATTGATCTCAGGTGATCGCGTCTCCACACGTAGCGCACGGCGCATTAATCTCAGGTGAGCGCGTCTCCACACGTAGCGCACGGCGCATTAATCTCAGGTGAGCGCGTCTCCACACGTAGCGCACGGCGCATTAATCTCAGGTGAGCGCGTCTCCACACGTAGCGCACTGCGCATTAATTTTCAGGTGAGCGCATCTCCACACGTAGCGCACGGCGCATTAATATCAGGTGATCGCGTCTCCACACGTAGCGCACGGCGCATTAATCTAAGGTGAGCGCGTCTCCACACGTAGCGCACGGCGCATTAATCTCAGGTGAGCGCGTCTCCACACGTAGCGCACGGCGCATTAATCTCAGGTGAGCGCGTCTCCACACGTAGCGCACGGCGCATTAATCTCAGGTGAGCGCGTCTCCACACGTAGCGCACGGCGCATTAATCTCAGGTGAGCGCGTCTCCGCACGTAGCGCACGGCGCATTAATCTTGGGTGACCGCGTCTCCACACGTAGCGCATGGCGCATTAATCTCAGGTGACCGCGTCTCCACACGTAGCGCACGGCGCATTAATCTCAGGTGCGCGCGTCTCCACACGTAGCGCACGGCACATTAATCTCAGGTGATCGCGTCTCCACACGTAGCGCACGGCGCATTGATCTCAGGTGATCGCGTCTCCACACGTAGCGCACGGCGCATTAATCTCAGGTGAGCGCGTCTCCACACGTAGCGCACGGCGCATTAATCTCAGGTGAGCGCGTCTCCACACGTAGCGCACGGCGCATTAATCTCAGGTGAGCGCGTCTCCACACGTAGCGCACTGCGCATTAATTTTCAGGTGAGCGCATCTCCACACGTAGCGCACGGCGCATTAATATCAGGTGATCGCGTCTCCACACGTAGCGCACGGCGCATTAATCTAAGGTGAGCGCGTCTCCACACGTAGCGCACGGCGCATTAATCTCAGGTGAGCGCGTCTCCACACGTAGCGCACGGCGCATTAATCTCAGGTGAGCGCGTCTCCACACGTAGCGCTCGGCGCATTAATCTCAGGTGAGCGCGTCTCCACACGTAGCGCACGGCGCATTAATCTCAGGTGAGCGCGTCTCCGCACGTAGCGCACGGCGCATTAATCTCAGGTGAGCGCGTCTCCACACGTAGCGCACGGCGCATTAATCTCAGGTGAGCGCGTCTCCACACGTAGCGCACGGCGCATTAATCTCAGGTGAGCGCGTCTCCACACGTAGCGCACGGCGCATTAATCTCAGGTGAGCGCGTCTCCACACGTAGCGCTCGGCGCATTAATCTCAGGTGAGCGCGTCTCCACACGTAGCGCACGGCGCATTAATCTCAGGTGGCCGCGTCTCCACACGTAGCGCACGGCGCATTAATCTCAGGTGATCGCGTCTCCACACGTAGCGCACAGCGCACAAATCTCAGGTGGGTACTCACCACACGTAGCGCACAAATCTTACTCTCCCATCTTGTAAATTGGGGAAAAGGCTCCAACCATCAGCTTGCTTCCTCTGTACATGAATGGTGGTCAAAATCCGCGGGCAAATGCAAGGCTTGGTGACGTCACAGCCCACGTGACGCGCGGGCACAGCTCATCGTGCACGGCAATGCGCGGGCACGCCGCTGAATCACGTGGTGCCGATTCCAGCCAGCTGATTGGCTGAATCGGCCGCGCCGGAGAACTGCGGCAGAAAGTGTTAATATGCACCCCGAACGGGCAATTTTTCTGTGGCCCAAAAGGCTCATATAACTTTTGTAAACAATATTTATACGTTTCAATTCTCAGTAAAGCATTGAAACTTCCACCTGAACCAACTTTTATTTTAACTGGGCTGCCTCCAGGCCTAGTTACAAATTAAGCCACAGTAAGCTAAGCGATAAATGGGTTTCACCTGCCCTCTGGGTTGTGCATGGGCAGTTTTTCTGGGGTACATTTGTACTGTCGGTACACCAATTTTTGGGGCCCTCGCCTACAATGTAATCCAAGTAATTTTTATGGACTTCGCCTGCACTCATGGTACAGCAATGTGTCTGGGGTGTGACTATACTTCAGCAACAGAAATGTAACTTCGGTCTGCCGATACTTCTGCAACGGAAATGTTACCTTGGTGTGTATACTGCTACTACTGAAATTTTACTAATACTGGGCTCTCGCTATACTGCTTCTACGTAAATGTAACTGGGGTCTGTCTACACTGTTGCTACTAAAATGTTACTGGGGTCTGTCCCTACTGCTGCCAAATGAAATGTTACTGGGGTCTGTCTATACTTATACTACTGAAATGTTACAGGGGTCTGTCTATACAGCTGCCAATGAAATGTTACTGGGGTCTGTCTATACAGGTGCAAATGAAATGTTACTGGGGTCTGTCCCTACTGTTACTACTGAACTTTTACTGGGGTCTGTCTATACTTACACTACTGAAATGTTACTGGGGTCTGTCTATACTGCTACAACTGAAATGTTAAAAATACTGTGCTCTCCCTATACTTCTGGAACGGAAATGTTAATCTGCTGCTTTGCCTATGCTTCTTCTACGTAAATGTTACTGGGGCCTGTCCGTACTGCTACTACTGAAATGCTAAAAATACTGTGCTCTCCCTATACTTCTGGAACGGAAATGTTAATCTGCTGCTTTGCCTATACTGCTTCTACGTAAAGGTTACTGGGGCCTGTCTGTACTGCTACTACTGAAATGTTAAAAATACTATGCTCTCCCTATATTGCTGGAACGGAAATGTTAATCTGCTGCTTTGCCTATACTGCTTCTACGTAAATGTTATTGGGGCCTGTCTTTACTGCTACTACTGAAATGTTAAAAATACTGTGCTCTCCCTATACTGCTGCAATGGAAATGTTTATCTGCTGCTTTGCCCATACTGCTTCTACGAAAATGTTACTGGGGCCTGTCTATACTGCTACTACTGAAGTGTTACTAATACTGGGCTCTCCCTATACTGCTTCTACGTAAATGTTACAGGGATCTGTCTATACTGTTGCTACTGAAATGTTACTGGGGTCTGTCCCTACTGCTGCCAATGAAATGTTACTAGGGTCTCTCCCTACTGTTAGTACTGAACTGTTACTGAGGTCTGTCTATACTTATACTACTGAAATGTTACAGGGGTCTGTCTGTACAGCTGCCAATGAAATGTTACTGGGGTCTCTCCCTACAGGCTCTACCGTAGGGACGGGCTGCATCTTAATGGGGACGGTGCAGCTGTGCTGGGGGATAAGATGGCTAGAAGGCTGGAGGAGTGTTTAAACTAGGGACTGGGGGGGGAGGGTAAAATGAGAAATAGTGGGGTAGCCAGTGTAACTATAGATTCGGGTCCAAGCAAAGGGAATGGGGGTCGAACAGGGGGTGGGGTTAGTACAGTTAGAATTGATAGATCAGACATAAGTACGAATAGAAACAAAACAAATTTAAAAAACAAAAAAAATGATATAAATTGTATGACCACGAATGCAAGGAGTCTGATTGGTAAAGTGGGTGAGCTTGAAGCGAGAATGACTGATGATAACTATGATATAGTCGGAATAACGGAAACATGGCTTGACGATAAGTGCGATTGGGCGGTGAATTTGCAGGGGTACAATCTCTTCAGAAGAGACCGAAGGAACCAGAAAGGGGGAGGGGTATGTCTGCACGTCAAATCGAACTTGAAGCCGAGGCTATGGGAGGATATAGGGGTAGGAGACGAACAGGTGGAATCTCTGTGGGTTGAAATACAGGGAGGAAAAAATAACAAAATCCTGATAGGGGTCTTCTATAGACCACCAAAAGCAACAGAAGAAACTGAAAACTTACTACTAAGGCAGATAGAAGAGGTGTCAAACCGCAATGAAGTAATTATCATGGGGGACTTTAATTATCCAGATATAACATGGGAGAAGGAAACCTGCAAATCTCACAGGGGTGACAAATTCTTGAGAGTAATTAAAGACAATTACCTGAACCAACTTGTGCAGGAACCAACTAGAGGGAGGGCCATTCTGGACCTAGTACTAACAAACCGGACCGAATAAAGGGGGTACAGGTTGAGGGGCACCTGGGGAACAGTGACCACAATATAATCAACTTCCAGCTGTCAATCTATAGGAAGCCGTATCAGGGAGTGACAAAGAAACTAAACTTTAGTAAAGCAAAATTTGATGAGCTTAGAACTACTATCGGTAACATTAATTGGGACAACATCCTCAAAAATATCAGTACGGAGGAAAAATGGGAAAAGTTCAAAAGGATCCTAATCGCCTCATGTGAGCAGTTCATTCCCTTTAAAAATAAAAGGAACTCAACTAAAAGGAAACCAATGTGGCTCGACAAGACGGTAAGAGGGGCAATAAACGAAAAAAAGAAAGCGTTCAAACTACTAAAGCAAGAAGGCAGTGAAGAAGCGCTAAAATCATACAGGGAAAAAAACAAAATATGCAAAGATACGATCAAAACTGCCAAGGAGGAAGCAGAAAGACGGATCGCCAAAGAGAGCAAAAACAACCCGAAGCTATTTTTCAACTACATTAACAGCAAAAGGATTTGCAGGCAGAGCGATGGTCCGTTAAAAAACAATGCAGGAGAAATCATTGATGATGACGAAGGGAAAGCAAATCTACTAAACAGTTTCTTCTCAAGTGTATTCACAAAAGAAAAGGAAATGCCACACGAGATACAGGGGAATAAAACGAACCCCTCACAAAACATCTCATACCTAACGCAGGAGGAAGTGCGGAAGCGTCTAAAGAAAACTAAAATTGATAAATCGCCGGGCCCAGAAGGTTTACACCCAAGGATACTAAGGGAACTAAGTGACGAGATAGCTAGGCCGCTATACCTAATATTTCTAGACACTATCATGACCGGTGTAGTACCATTGGATTGGCGCATTGCCAACGTGGTTCCAATTTACAAAAAAGGGAGCAAAAGGGAGCCTGGAAACTACAGGCCAGTAAGTCTCACTTCAGTAACGGGAAAAATTTTCGAGGGGATTCTGAGAGACGCCATCGATGAGTACCTCAAGGAAAACAAGGGAATAACTCCTCACCAGCATGGATTCATGAAGGGTCGCTCATGTCAGACAAATCTGATCAGTTTCTACGATGAAGTAAGCTCTAAGCTGGACCTGGGAGAATCTATTGATCTTGTATATCTGGACTTCTCTAAAGCCTTTGACACCGTGCCACATAATAGGCTAATATACGAAATGAGGCAGCTCGGACTGGGCGAAAACGTGTGTAATTGGGTAAAAAATTGGCTCAGAGATAGAAAGCAGAGGGTGGTAATAAATGGTGTGTACTCTGATTGGACCGTAGTCGCTAGTGGGGTGCCACAGGGTTCAGTTTTGGGCCCCACTCTGTTCAACATATTTATCAATGACCTGGTAGAGGGGATGCACAGCAAAATATCAATATTTGCAGATGACACAAAATTATACAATATAATTAATACAACGGAGGACAATGTGCGGCTGCAAACGGACCTGGACAAGCTGGGGGCTTGGGCAGAAAAATGGCAAATGAAGTTCAATGTTGAAAAATGTAAGACTATGCACATGGGCAGGAGAAACGGATGTCACCAATATTCACTTATTGGGGTACCACTAGGGAAAAGTGATATGGAAAAGGATCTGGGGGTATTAGTGGATAATAGACTAAACTGGAGTAACCAATGCCAGTCAGCTGCTGCAAAGGCAAATAAAGTCTTGGGGTGCATTAAAAGAGGTATAGGGGCGAAGGACGAGAACATCATCCTTCCATTATATAAGACACTTGTCAGGCCTCACATGGAATACTGCGTACAATTCTGGACACCGGTGCTCAGGAGGGATGTTGCGGTATTGGAGGGGGTTCAAAGAAGGGCAACTAAACTAATACATGGAATGACGGGACTGGAATACCCAGAGAGGCTATCCAAATTGGGTCTATTTACTCTAGAAAAAAGAAGGTTAAGAGGGGACCAAATAACTATGTATAAGTACATGAGGGGACAACACATGGATCTCTCCCGCGATCTGTTTACACCCAGGACCACGACGGTAACAAGAGGACATCCGCTACGATTAGAGGAAAGTAGGTTTCATCACCAACATAGAAGGGGATTCTTTACTGTAAGAGCAGTGAGACTATGGAACTCTCTACCGGAGGAAGTGGTGATGGCAAAATCCACAGAGGCGTTTAAAAGGGGACTTGATGTCTTTCTGGAGAAGAAGGATATTACAGGATATAAATATTAGGTGAAGTGTCAATCCGGGTATATAGGCAGGTAGGAACTATTAGGGGTTGATCCAGGGAACAGTCTGATTGCCATTAGGGAGTCGGGAAGGAATTTTTTCCCCAAAAGGGCTAATTGGTTTCTGGCCTTGGGGTTTTTTGCCTTCCTCTGGATCAACAAAGTAGGATAGACAGGCTGGACTAGATGGACAATGTCTTCATTCAGCCTTACATACTATGTTACTGTGTTACTATGTTACTGTTAGTACTGAACTGTTACTGGGGTCTGTCTATACTTATACTACTGAAATGTTACAGGGGTCTGTCTATACTGCTGCAAATGAAATGTTACTGGGGTCTGTCCCTACTGCTGCCAATGAAATGTTACTGGGGTCTCTCCCTACTGTTAGTACTGAACTGTTACTGGGGTCTGTCTATACTTATACTACTGAAATGTTACAGGGGTCTGTCTATACAGCTGCCAATAAAATGTTACTGGGGTCTGTGTATCTTGCTGCAAATGAAATGTTACTGGGGCCTGTGCCTACTGCTGCCAATGAAATGTTACTGGGGTCTGTCTATACTTATACTACTGAAATGTTACAGGGGTCTGTTTATACAGCTGCAAATGAACTGTTACTGGGGTCTGTCTATACTTATACTACTGAAATGTTACAGGGGTCTGAAAATACAGCTGCAACTGAAATGTTACTGGGGTCTGTCTATACTGCTGCCAATGAAATGTTACTGGGGCCTGTCCCGACTGCTGCCAATGAAATGTTACAGGGGTCTGTCTATACTTATACTACTGAAATGTTACAGGGGTCTGTCTATACAGCTGCAAATGAAATGTTACTGGGGTCTGCCTATACTACTGCAAATGAAATGTTACTGGGGTCTGCCTATACTACTGCAAATGAAATGTTACTGGGGCCTGTCCCTACTGCTGCCAATGAAATATTACTGGGGCCTGTCCCTACTGCTGCCAATGAAATGTTACTGGGGTCTGTCCCTACTGCTGCCAATGAAATGTTACTGGGGTCTGTCCCTACTGTTGCTAATGAAATGCTACTGGGGTCTGTCTCTACTGATGCAACTGAAATGTTACTAATACTGGGCTCTCCCTATCTTGCTGCTACGGAAATGTTACTGGGGTCTGTCCATACTCTTACCACTGAAATGTTACTAATTCTGCGCTCTGCCTATACTGCTGCTACTGCTATGTTACAGGGTTGTGGAAGCGGGAGGCTTCCCAAAGACATGATGGCGGGGAGGCCACGCTACTAGCTCCCCAGGCGCGACAATTTTTCAGCAAAGCGGTTACTGGGATGTGCATATAACCATGGACACGTGCACAGGACACGTACTGCCTCAAAAACATCCCCCTCCTCCTCCAACAATGAAAACATTATTGGCAAATGCTTTCGCAGTGGTCCGTCTGGCGGCAGTCCAAGAATTTCACCTTAAACGACACAATAAGAAAATGTAGTGTGGGCCGAAGCCCACTTGTATTTAATCTGACGTTAGCTCAGCTATGCAGGGCACTGCAATGGGATTTATTTATGTACCGCCGGTGGGTTCCTGGGAGCCACCCGTGCTGTGGGTCCACACGGACTTCACATTAGGGAGTTTTACCTGCCTGTGTGTACTTATAAAAAACCCCAGTCTGACTGGGGCATGCAGTGTGGGCCGAAGCTCACCTGTATTTAATCTGATGTTAGCTCTGCTGTCCAGGGCACTGCAATGGGATTTATTTATGTACCGCCGGTGGATTCCAGGGAGCCACCCGTGCTGTGGGTCCACACGGACTTCACATAAGGGAGTTGTACCGGCCTGTGACTATTTCTAAAAACCCCCAGTCTGACTGGGGCATGCAGTGTGGGCCGAAGCCCACCTGTACTTTATCTGACGTTACCTCAGCTATCCGGGGGACTGCAATGGGATTTATGTACCGCCGGTGGCTTCCTGGGACCCACCTATGCTGTGGGTCCACTCCACACAGACTTCCCATGGGGGAGTTGTACCTGCCTGTGACTATTAATTTAAAACCCCCAGTCTGACTAGGGCATGTAGTGTGGGCCAAAGCCCACCTGTATTTTATATGACGTTAGCTGTACTATCCGGGGCACTGCATTGGGACAAACTACAGGAGCAATACAGCGCTAATGAGACGTTCACAGCTACGCTAGCATTGGGGTCTGCTCTAGTCCCACGATTGCTGAGGGTTTGTGCAGAGGCCTATGTCCTGGGTGCAGTAAAAGTCCGCTTCCTGCCTACAATTGCTGAAGCTGTGGGCCGAGAAAAATGTCGTGGGTGCGTTGCAAGTCTGCCATGTTTGGCCGCTCAGATTTATTAATTGTTCATGTCTTGGGTTGCCTAGGACCCACCTATGCTGTTGGTGCCCACTAAGTTCCCATCGCAATGTTTGACCTGTCTGGCACAAAGACACTGACTGACTTGGGTAGGGGGCAGAGTGCAGATGGCTTTCCCCTTGCGGTATCAATTGAGCTATGCGACACCTTGACGGAATGAATTCTGTGTGGCACATGGATTCTCCATTGCTTTGCCCACGTTTGCAGCTCCTGACGGAGGTGGCACAGGATTGGAGTTCTCATTGCTTCTGTACAGCATTGTGGGCTATCGCCCCTCCCCTTTTAAAGAGGGTCGCTGCCTGGCCCTGCCAACCCTCTGCAGTGTGTGTCTCCGGTTCCTCCTCATGGCAGACGCACTTATAAATAGACATGAGGGTGGTGTGGCTATGAGGCCAGCGTGTGGCATGAGGGCAGCTGAAGGCTGCGCAGGGAGTGTGCGCTGCGGACGCAGGGTCGTGTGGGGGGGGTTGGGCAGCATGTAACCCAGGAGAAGAGGCAGTGATTGTGCTTAGTTGGAGGTAGTGTGGTGCTTTGCTAAGGTGTGCCTTGCTAATGAGGGTTTGTCCGAAGTAAAAATTGTTGGGGGGGGGGGGCACGCTTGCCGCTATTGTGGCTTAATAGTGGGACCTGGGAACCTGAGATGCAGGCCAGCATGTTGCCCCTCGCCTGCCCTATCCGTATCTGTGTTGTTTCCATCGCTTTCTTTGGTTTTCCAGATTTTCACAAATGAAAACCTTAGCGGAGCATGGGTCATATACAAAAATGCTCGAGTCGCCCATTGACTTAAAGTGGGGTTCGTTACTCGAGACGAACTCTCGAGCATCGCGGAAAGTTCGACTCGAGCAACGAGCACCCGAGCATTTTGGTGCTCGCTCATCTCTTCATTATCTATGTGTATATGGCAATTTAATAATAGCCTGTGGTAAATGAGGTTTCCCTGTTTGCCACTAGATGGCAGTCGAGCTATATTAATATGTAGAGGGACGAGCTGTTCCATTGGTGGGATCAATCTAGTGTCATAGTCTGAGACACAGTACGGGGAAGTGCGTTCCACAGTGGAATGCATACTACTTCTGGTCCAACCCTCAGCCCCACCAATTGACAATGTTTACATGGTAGTCAGCCTGTCCGCTGGCTGTGGATGGGAGAAGCTTTTTATGTAAGTTATGCATGCTATACTGCTGAGAATTGAATTTATGGCAATAGCCGTAACCACCACCGGTTGCTCTATCCCTCGATGAAGGACATTATAATGTTTAGAAAGGCTCCATGTGACTGATCTCAGAAAGAGAAACAAAGTAATCTTGTAGATAAGATACCTTTTAATGCCTAACAAAAAGCATCATATCTACAAGATGTACATTGTAGAGATGAGCGAGCGTACTCGGAAAAGCACTACTCGCTCGAGTAATTTGCTTTATCCGAGTATCGCTGTGCTCGTCCCTGAAGATTCGGGTGCTGCTGCGGCTGACAGGTGAGTCGCAGCGGGGAGCAGGGGAGAGCGGGCGGGAGAGAGGGAGAGAAAAATCTCCCCTCCGTTCCTCCCCGCTCTCCCCTGCAGCTCCCCGCTCCGTGCCGGCACCCGAATCTTCAGGGACGAGCACAGCGATACTCGGATAAAGCAAATTACTCGAGCAAGTAGTGCTTTTCCGAGTACGCTCGCTCATCTCTAATTACTTGGCTTCTCTTACTGAGAACAGTGACATTTTGCTCTCCTGGAGAACATGGTACCAAACTTTTTTCTAGAATCGCTCTGTTTTACAAAATTTTTGTGCTGAAGGATGTAATTAGACAAATTATTGCTGAAATGCACATCAATAAGAGATAACTACTGTATTTTTCAGACCATAAGAGCCACCTGACTATAAAACACACCCCAGATTTTGACAATAGGAAACAATATTTCATACAAATTTAAACATCTCTGGGGGTCTAAAAAAGTGGAGGGGCTACCATCATTAACTTTTGTATTCTAGTATAGAAAAGGGGGTAAACAGCGAACAGTCAGCTCCTATTACACCTAGTGTGTCTATTTAAATAATGGCACAAGCACATACATTCATATTATACACAGCACTGCTACACACCCATTGTGCATGCAATAACACACACAGCTCTGCAGCATACAAAACTCTACTACACACACATAGCTGTGCACCATACACTACTCTGCTACATACACACATAACTGTGCACCATTTACTATTTTGCAGAATACAATACTCTGCAACATACACGCACAGCTCTGCAGCATACACAAATCTGCTACATACAGACATAGCTCTTCAGCATACACTACTCTGCGACATACACACACAGGTCTGCTGCATACTAGCATAGCTCTGCAGCATAAACAACTTTGCTTTATACAGACATAACTCTTCAGCATACACAACTCTACTACATACAGACAGGTCAGCAGCATACACTACTTGGCTACATACACACACAGCTGTCCCAACGTTCACTACTCTGCAGCATACACTACTCTGCTACATACACACCACAGCTTTGCAGCATACACAACTCTGCTACACACTGACATAGCTCTACAGCATACACAACTTTGCTACATTCACGCATAACTCTGCAACATACACACCTTCGCTACATGCACACATAGCGCTGCAACATACACACCTTCGCTACATGCACACATAGCGCTGCAACATACACAACTCTGCTACATACACACATAGCTCTGTAGCAAACACAACTCTGCAGAATACACTACTCTGTTACATACACACACAGCTCTGCAGCATAAAAAGTTCTTCTACATACACACACAGCTCTGCAGCATACACACCTCCACTACATACACATATAGCTCTGCAGCATACACAGCTCTGCTACATACACACGCGGTTTTGCAACATGCACAACTCTGCTACATACACACACCTCTGCAACATACACACACAGCTTTGTAACATACACAACTCTGCTACATACACACATAGATCTGCAACATACACAATGCTGCTACATATACACATAGCTGTTGAGCATAAACAACTTTGCTACATACACACATAGCTCTGCAACATATACAGCTCTGCTACATACACACATAGCTCTGCAACATACACAACTCTGCTTCATACACACATAGCTCTGCAGTATAAAAAATCTCTGCAACATACACAACTCTGCTACACACACACATAGCTCTGCAACATACACAACTCTGCTTCATACACACATAGCTCTGCAGTATAAAAAACTCTGCTTCATACACACATAGCTCTGCAGCATAAAAAATCTCTGCAGCATACACACACAGCTCTGCAACATATACAGCTCTGCTACATACACACATAGCTGTGCAGCATAAAGAACTCTGCTACATATACACATAGCTCTTCAGCATACACAACTCTGCCACATACACGCATAGCTCTGTAGCAAACACAACTTTGCAGAATACACTACTCTGCCAAATGCACACACAGCTCTGCAGCATAAAAAGTTCTTCTACATACACACACAGCTCCGCAGCATACACACTTCCACTACATACACACACAGCTCTGCAACATACACAACCCTGCTACATACACACACAGCTCTGCAACATACACAACTCTGCTACATACACACACAGCTCTGTAACATACACAACTGGTACAAACAAACATAGATCTGCAAGATACACAACTCTGCTACATACACACATAGCTCTGCAACATGTATGCACAGCTCTGCATCATACACAGCTAGGCTACATACACACATAGCTCTGCAGTATAAAAACTTCTGCTACATACACATAGCTCTGGAGCATACACAGCTCTGCAACATACATGCATAGCTCTGCAACATACACAACTCTGCAGCATAAAGAACTCTGCTACATATACATGTAGCTCTGCAGACTACACAACTCTGCTACATACACACATAGCTCTGCAGCAAACACAACTCTGCAGAATACACTACTGTGCTACATACACACACAGCTCTGCAGCATAAAAAGTTCTTCTACATACACACAGCTCTGCAGCATACACACCACCACTACATACACACATAGCTCTGCAACATACACAACCCTGCTACATACACACATAGCTCTGCATCATACATAGCTAGGCTACATACACACAGCTCTGCAGCATTAAAAAAAACTCTGCAGCATACACACACACAGCTCTGCAACATACATAAATAGCTCTGCAGCATATACAACTTTGCTACATACATACATAGCTCAGCAGCATACACAACTCTGCTACATACACGCATAGCTCTGCAGCAAACACAACTCTGCAACATACACATATAGATCTGCAACATACACAACTCTGCTACATACACGCATAGTTCTGCAGCAAACACAACTCTACAGAATACACTACTCTGCTATATACACACACATCTCTGCAACATACACACATAGCTGTTGAGCATACACAACTTTGCTACATACACACATAGCTCAGCAGCATACACAATGCTGCTACATACATAGTTCTGCTGCATACACAACTCTGCTACATACAGAGATAGCTCTGCAGCATAAACTGCTCTGCAGAATACAATACCCTGCTACATGCATACACAGACACACAGTTTTGCTATATACATGCATACACAAACCTAGCTTATACAGCACTGTCAAATCCACACACACATCTACAGCTGGCATATTAAACACAGCTGTTTTTAAAGAGGTTTTCTAGGCCCCCGTAGCTGTTAGTGCGAGAAAATTAATGGGACCCCAGCCTGCAATTACAAGCGCCATCTACTACACAGGTGGCAGAGCAGCCGGGGCTTCCTGGAAAACCCCTTTAACACTTAAACCCCACATACAAGTGTAGTGATACATGACCCCCTCCAGCTGCTTCCTGCTGACATGGTTATGACATCATTTAAGGTACTGCAAGACCTTTGATCATTGCTATTAACTATCCCTGTGTATAAAGGAGGAGACCTGCACCTCATATGAGTGATCTCCAGCGTTATCTGCTGGGAGTGACTGATCGGGCAGGGAGAGGGAGGACTGTGCTGCCCTGGTATGTATTGCTGAAGCATTCTCTCGATGATTGATCTGCGCACTTCTGAGTGATTATGACAGCGGTCCAGAGTCTCTGGATCTATCTGACCCCGCTGCCTCTGAATTATAAGGAGTAGACACTTTCAGCAATATTTTATCTTAATGAAAACTGCATCTTAGGGCTGTTTCAGACGACCGTATATCGGCCGGGTATTCACGTAGGCCGATATACGGCGTCTCTGTCTGCAGGGGGAGGAGGCTGGAAGAGTCGGGAGCAGTGCTCTGAGCTTTCTGCCTCCTCTCCACCCCCTCTCTGCCCCTCTGCACTATTTTCAATGAGGGGAGGCTGGACGGGGGCTGAGCTAATTCCTGCCCACTTAGCCCCGCCCCACCCCGCCTCCTCTAATTGAAAATAGTGCAGAGGGGTGGAGAGGAGGCAGAGAGGGGGCGAGAGCTCAGAGCACTGCTCCCGGCCTCAATGAAAACAATGGCCGCTATGAAGGGAGAAAACACAGATAGATAGAACATGCTGCCATTTGTTTCCTGCATCGCGGTGCCATGGGGTAAAACATCACTTATGTGTATGACACCATTCAAAAGAAAAGGGTTCATACTTGTGCGTCTCGTAATGCACAAAGTTTGTGTGAATCTTCTTGCTCATGTGAAGGTAGCCTTAGGCCTTGTTCATACAGGCGGGGTTTTAGCATAGAATAAGCGCATGAAAAAAACTACGTCTAATAGAACCAATGGTTTCCTATGGAAAGGTTCAGATGAAGGAATTTTAGATGCGCAAAAAACTTGCAGGTAACTAATTTAGGACATGTATGCGCAAAGCTCGCATCTAAGGTTCATGGTGCATGAAAAGCTAGGACCTGACCTATCTGTGGTGTGTGCTGTGCAGAACTTTCCATGGACTCCTATGGGAACTGGATAACATGAACCACGCAGCTTCCGATCGTGTGCACAGGCAATTTCATTGCAAACTTAGGGCTTATTCACACATGCGTATATCGGCAGGGTTTTCACGCCCGCTTCCAGCCTGATATATGCACCTACCAGATGACCCTAACCAGACTGACCTGCATCGTGGCGAGGGGAAAGAAGAGAGGCACCCCAAAGAGTGACATGGAGGAGAAGGGAAGAAGCCTTGCGGCGTTTCTCTGCAGGTCTGCAAGCAGGGAGAAACCCGCTCAGTAGCTCACAAGATGGCGTCGGCAGCGCTGCTGGCAACACATGTGGTCCCCGACACACAGCGGAAGCGGTGGGAGAGGACAGAGCTGTGCAGGCTGACTTCGCCAAGATGGCTGCTATGGAGACCAGCCCAACAATGGGCAGAAAGGCCAACGGAGGGGACGCTCCTGGGAGTAGGGAGGCGAGAGGCCTCGGGGAAAGCACATGTGAAGTACAGGGAGAAGAGGAGGTGCATGGTGCAATAGACCCAGAGGGGCCTGGAACAGAAGGTGAGCCGCATGACTGGGGGGGAGAAGAGGAGGTGGCCCAGCAGCAGCAACATCTTCAGAGACATGCCAGCACCCAGTAGATCCCCATCACCCCCCCCCCCCCCCCCCACACACACACACACAAACACACACGGGGAAGATTGGAGCCCCAGAGATAAGAGGCCTGAGCCCAGCAAACTGATGAAGGTGAGGGTCCCCCCACATCAATCCCCCAGGGGTAGAGTCACTTAAAGCAACCCAGAGGGTGATAAATGTACATATTAGCAACCATATGAACTTGCCTGCTCAGTTCCAGAAACTAAGCAGCTCTGAGGTCCAGGAGCACACAGGAATAGCCCAGAGAATTGTCCAGGAGCGTGTCCTACCCCTCCCTCCCCCAAGACTATAACACAACGCTGCAACACAAGGAAGCTCGCCGCGCCAGCAACACGAAGAGAGGGTACCTCCTGATAGCGAGCTAGCCCCTTCACTGGCCACAATAAAATACCCAAAGCAGTTGCCGACCCCGCTCCCACAAAGGATCGACCGAAAGTATAGGAGAGACGATCGTAGCCGCGCAGGAAGCGACCCCGTCCACCAGCCTTAAGCCACACGCAGACATGGCTGAACCGACCCACATCTCCACTGCACCCACAAACAATTGAAAGGGGATGTCATCACCTGCCCCACAGGCTGGTTCAAATCTCTCCACTCGCTCCAACTCAGTACATGGAGAGAGGGATGATTGGGACTGGAAGAAACACTTGAGGGCTATGCCGACCCAGCACTATATCGATACCTTATTTTATCAATTGGAATCTGCACGTAAAAAGGACGTTGCGGCCCTTCAACAAGAAATTCGGCAAGTGGGTCAGAGAGTTGAAACCATGGAAGAAGCGCAAGAGAAAATTGCTGAGAATATAGACTCCCATACGCAGGAGCTACACTCTCATTCTTAGCAAATCTCTGAGTTGTTTTCACTCTTTGACAACTTGGAAAACCACCAATGGAGAAATAACCTGGAATCAGGGGCCTTACGGAGGACATCGAACTGTCACAACTAGAATCGTGGGCTCAGAATTTCTTCAATAGTATACTAAAGCGGCCGGCAGATACAACGTTAGAAATGGACAGAAACCATAGGTCACCGGGGCTGAAACCATCTGATCCAAGCAGACCGAGAGACATAGTCTGCAGAATACACTTCTACAAAGATAAGGACTTAATCCTACAAAAATCCCGTGCTCTGAAGGACATAACATTCAAGGGAGAGAAAATCATGATCCTGCCGGATCTCTCCCGCCGTACCGTCCTGTTATGCAGAGCCCTGAAGCCCTTGTTGACGCTCCTTCAAGAGAGGGGAACCCCATACTGCTGGGGCTTTCCATTCCCGATACATGCATCCAAGAATGGCAGGTCTGCGAGTTTTAGGGGCCTGGGAAACCTTCCTAAGTTTCTGTGGACACTCAAGCTTTTGTCCAACTACCAAACTCGCCGTCTTCATTTTCCCTGATTGTCCCGCCTCCTTTCATTGCAAATAGTGCAGAGGGGCAGAGAGGGGGCAGGAGCTCAGTTCCTGCTCCTGGTTCTTCCATTCCCCCCCCCCCCCCTGCAGATGAGGACGACGTATATCGGCTCGGCGTGGAAACCGAACCGATATACGTTCGTGGGAATGCAGCCTGACGTAGAGCTTCACACCGCAGCGAGAGAGGAGAAGCCTGAAGCGATTCCAGATACTGATTCCCAACAGGCGCACCTCTTTGTCTTTCTTATGTCTTTCTTCGCCTTTAATTAGGACTGTTCGCTTCAAGTTAATTGGGGCCAACAAACCAAGGTCAGGTCGGGGTGTGGTCTTAGGCAGCAATTTATTCCATTAGTTCCACTGATTGGAAATTTAATCCAGTGGCAGGTCTGGGTGCGGGAGGGCGCGAATCTCCTCTGAGGCTCCACCTTCACAGATCGGGTAGATAGAGAGTTCAGCTGTTATTCACTGCCAACGTAGGGCAGTTTTCTAGTGAGTAAGAGTTCCCGTGGGACTTGTAGCTCTTCTTTGTTTGTTCAAACGGTTTTGTTTTGTTCTATGAGACAGTTTATGTTTTTATGTTTCCTTGTGTGTCCCTTCCTTGTGTGTGCTCCCCCCACCCCTATTTCCCTACAACCATTTCCGCGGGTGGGGGTAGGTAGGAGGCCCATATGCATATCACTGACAAGAACGCACAAAT
Organism: Eleutherodactylus coqui; assembly: GCF_035609145.1. Classification (NCBI taxonomy): domain Eukaryota; kingdom Metazoa; phylum Chordata; class Amphibia; order Anura; family Eleutherodactylidae; genus Eleutherodactylus; species Eleutherodactylus coqui. Next base: position 60,068,093 of record NC_089846.1, read on the forward strand.
GGTGAATGTAACTTTCTGCACATTTAACTCCAAAGGCATAAATAGCCTCCAGAAAAGGAGACAAATCCTATATCACCTGCATAAGAAGAAAGTAATGGTAGCTCTACTCCAGGAGACCCACTTTAAAAAGGGTTGTGTGCCGACCTGTAGTACTCAGCATTACCCCTTGTGGTTCCGTGGGCCTGACCCTTTGAGGAAGGCGGGTGGAGTCTCCATTGCTCTGCATAGATCTTTCCAGCACCAGTTTATTGATTCCATAAAAAACCCTGGGGTTAGATTCATTTGTCTAAAGCTCGAAGTGGTAGGCATTGTGTTTACCTTTGCTAACATGTATCTCCCCAACCAGAACCAGATCACACAGGCAACAAGATTTCTGAAAAGTCTGGCTGAGTTCGCAGGAGGCTTGCGGATCGTCCTGGGGGGAGATCTTAACTTGGCGTTGGACCCAGTCACAGAGACATCTTCTGGTAAGTCCTCCATCTCTCGGGCAGCAACACGTGCATTTAGGAAAGCTCTAGATTCACTACATTTAGTAGACCTCTGGAGAATCCTACATCTGGGCGTCAGGGACTACACTTTCCACTTAGATGTTCACAACTCCTACAGCAGAATAGACTATCTCCTGATTTCACATAGCCTGCTGGACTGTGCCCCGACTTGTTCACATGGGGACCTTCTGTGGTCTGATCACTCTCCTGTGTATAGGAGTCTCTTGGGCTGGGAAAAGGTACCTAGATGTCACTCGTGGAGGCCCAATGACAACCTCTTCAAAGACCCTATCTGTGTCATGGAGGTTAGAAAAGCAGTTGAGGAGTTTGTAGTGACTCATCGGACCGACCCGACTCTGGCCCCGGTGATCTCGCAGGGGGCTAGACGAGATAGGTCGGTTGCTCTTCTTTGCCTTTTGGCTGTTCTGAGGACTAAGGAGACGGCCAATAAATATCAATAAAATGATGCTCTCCGGGCTGATATTTGACCTATCAGACAGCAAATCTTGGGGATACTCGACCAGCACTCATTGATCCTTAGGGACAAGCTAAAGAGAGGGTCTTTTGAGTATGGGGACAAGTGTGGCAGTCGATTGGCAAGAACACGACACACCAGAGCACCACTCACTTTTGTCCCTAAGATCCAGTCAAGCTGGGGAGACTTGGTGCACATGACCACAGATATACTAGAAGAGTTTAGAAGCTATTATAGCAAGTTGTACAACATCAAAGCGGACTCCCAAATAGCTGAGGAGCAACGCACAAAAGAAATAGACTCGTACTTGTCTGAACGTGCCCCCAGGAAGCTCGCACCTACCGAAGCAGGAGACCTGGAGCTGGATTTCGCACCTCAGGAGCTGCCCGAGATTGTAAAAAATCTGAAGTTGGGCAAGAGTCCTGGGCCGGATAGTTTCACCGCTAGATTTTATAAATTATTTAAAAAGGAGCTTTCCCCAATTGCGTTGGAGGCGTTCAATTCCGTTAATAGGGGCTCCTGCTTCCCACCACAAGCTCTTCAGGCTCATATTGCAGTCATACTTAAACAGGGCAAAGGACCCTCGGCCTGTGGGAGCTACAGGCCGATATCACTGATCAATGTAAACTTATGATACACGGGGAGCAGGTGGGTTTTGTCCCAGGCAGAGAGGCAAGGGACAATACCATCAAGACATTATCCTTAATATCCAGGGCGAGGACTTTGAGGTCCCCCTTATGCCTCCTAGCCATTGATGCCAAAAAGGCATTTGATAGGGTGGGTTGACCCTTCCTCTCTGCCACCCTGGATAGAATTGGTATGGGGCCAATGATGAAGCAGTGGATTATGGCATTATATTAGGATCCCTCGGCCGGGGTCAGAGTGAATGGGGTGCTGTCGTGGGCATTCCGGGTGGAACGGTACCAGGCAGGGGTGCCCACTGTCTCTCTTCTTGTATGTCCTGACCATGAAGGCTCTTGCCAATGCCATCCGCAACAATGAGTCGATCAAGGGGCTCAGGATCAGCCCCATAGGGCACAAAATGGCGCTCTTTGCGGACCACCTGCTCTTCTACCTATCCAATCCACGGGTAAGCATGCCAGTCCTGCTCAAGGAGTTTTAAAAATTCGGGAGAGTCAATAACTATAAAATCAATGCACAGAAGTTGGAGGTGTTGAATGTCTCGCTCCCACAGGCCGAAGCCTCACCTCTAAAGGCTACGTTCCCCTTCTGTTGGAGTGGGTCCCATATCAAATACTTAGGTATCCAACTACCAACCAACATCTCCCAGGCTTTCAAACTTAATTTTGTCCCCTTTGCCACAAATCTTGAGAGAGACCTAGGTAAATGGGGGCCCCTGTTTCTCCTGAAATGGCAGGGTCAACGTAATAAAAAGGGACATGTTGCCCAAATTCCTATATTTGTGTCAAACAATCACAATTAGGCTACCCAGGGTGTACCTAAAAAACGGATTTTATATGGAGGGGACGTAAACTACGAATGCGCTTTTCACTCCTGGCAAGGGAAAGAACGAGGGGGGGTTGAGTCTCCCAGGCTTCTCCCTTTATTACTTTGCCAATATCTCTAACTGTGTTCTGGATATTCTCACAAATAGGGCCTCGAAATTATGGGTGGAGGTGGAGCATTCGGGAGATCCGGACGGCCTATATGGGGCCTTCTGGATTTCCCCAAAATGTATCAGATTTCTGCCTAACATTTCCCCATTCTGTCTTCAACTCATTGAGACATGGGCGGGCTTCGCAGCTGCAGGTGGACTTGTTACGTTACCGGGACGGCTTTCACCACTAATCGCCAATCCGCATTTTGAAGCTACGCTTAGATACTCCACTCTTCTGGCTCTCCCGATTAATCCGATCCCCAGACTGAGAGACGTCCTGATGCAGACCAGCCTAAAACCAATGTCTGACATTCTGGTAGAGAATTCGCCACAGCCAGGGGCTTGGCTTCAATACCTTCAAATGAGGGGATTTGTGAGCACGCTGACACCCAGGGAGAATCTGACTGCACCCCTTACAGCCTTTGAGCAGTTGTGCACCTCCCCTTCTCCGAGGCACATGATATCAAGGCTTTACAAGTTGTTGCTGGCAGGTGGGGAGACCCTAAGATATGTGGGGGCCAGGGAGGAAGAGCTGGGGGGGGGGCTTCCAGAGGAGAGCTGGTCCAAGGTGTGGACCCTAACACATAAGATTTCTTCTGCCTGTAAGATCCTGGACCTTAACTTTAAAATAATATCAAGGTGGCATAGGACTCCAGATCAACTCCAGAGGATCTTTCCCCAGGTCTCCGCTACCTGCTGGAGATGTAGGGGCACAATGACACACATATGGTGGGATTGCCCACCGGTGACGATTCTATGGAAGGAGGTAACAATGCTTTACCACCACATCTGTCACACAGGAGTAAGGATGACCCCACAACTGGCCCTGACTGTTCCAACTAGGGGAATGTGGGTGGAGGAACTCCATACCCTCATGTGCTATGACGAGTTGGGGGGTGACAACCCTGAAACCTGGGAGGCGACATACAGCATTTGTCAGGTTTGGGTAACTTTCAGGATCACTGACAGGTTTCAAAATTGGATAGCATTGGGAATGATCTGAGACCTGGTGACTTTGATTCTATGGCGGGGCAGAACAAAACCAGTTTGAGAGATAATCCGGTAAATGTGATGAGGGATAAGTCTCTCAGGCCGCTCCTCCCCCCCACCACCACCTCCCCCACCATCCACACCTACTTCTTCTCAGTGTCCTAAAAACCATGTCTTGTTTCCCCTGTTAGTTGGGGAAGTTACATTTTCCCCAGTCATCTCCACGACAGCACCACTTGAGATAGCCTCCTCCTGATAGGACAGAAACACACCGAGAGGTTAAAAGCTCCCCCCTTCCTCACCTTCCTCAGTGTCTTCCTGTCCTGCCCGGAGGCAGAATCTCCGAGAGGGGCTGGTGGAAACGCCAGCCTGAAGCTGTACTTACGGGCGGATCGGAGGGTAGTGGGTCTGCCTGTCCTCCCTTCCTGCCAGACGACTCCCGGGATGCCACATGGGGTGATATATCCCCCGGGCCAGGTTCCTCCCGCGGCGGCCCATGAGGGGTTTAAAGCGGGAGCCCCTGTCCTCCTCCTCCCTCGGTATAGGACTGAGCGCGGCGCTCCGGGAACCCTTTTAACGCGTCCGAGGGGGCGGGGCGCCGCGTCACGTGTCCAGCGCGGTGAAGGCATCGCGCGCGCATTGCCGGGTGCAAGGAGGGGGCGGGGCTGGGCGTGGAGGCGCCAAATTTGAAAAAAAAAGGAACCTGAGAGAAGAAAAAGAATCAGAAGCCAGCGCTAAAGGCCGGCTTAGCATTACTAGTGGGTGTCTGCAACACTGGTATCTGGGATGAGTGCTCCAGCACCAGACATTGCTGAATCTTCAGCCATAGCGGCCGTAAGTAGCCAGTGCGGCAAAATGCACTATGCAAGACCCAATGTACTGTGTTTGGAATATTGCATGCTTATCCGCAAAAATACTCTGTCTGACAGGGGGATAAAAAAGACGCCCCTCCCAGAACAAAACCCCAAAAATGTGCGGAGTGCGGGTCGAGACTGTCGGCTACGTACCAGAGGCCTCTATGCAAGGCGTGTGTAGCCAGGCTAGTTAAGGAGGAATCGGGGGGATTCATGCAAGACCTTAGGAAGCTGGTTAAGGAGGAGGTGCGATTAGCTCTGACGTCGCAGATAGCGCCACCAGCAGGGGCATCCAGGGCGAAGCGCCAGAAAAGGGCATATATTCCAGAAAAACTTTCCGATTCCGAGAGCTCAATCGGGTCGGAGCAGAAGGAACCAGCACCCGAAGAGTCCTCAGATGATGAAGACTACAAAAAATATTTATTCCACCAAGACGACTTAACAGAGCTGATTAAGTCGGTCAGGGCTACGCTTAAAAGGGAGGAATCCAGAGAACCACGTACTCTGCAGGATGAGATATTAGGGGGACAAGGGGAAAGGCGTAGACACACCTTCCCAGTCCATAATAACATTTCTAAAATGATTCAAAAGGAATGGAAGAAGCCCGATGCGGTATCCTTCTGCACTAGGAGGGGGGGGGGGGGGGGGGGTAAAAAGAAGATACCCGTTCGAGGACGAGGTGTGCGCGAGCTGGGAAGAAGTACCCAAGGTAGATGTCCCAGTAGCCAAGGTGGCTAAGAGGACGACCCTGCCCTTCGAGGACGCCGCACAATTAAAGGATCCAATGGATCGCAAGGCTGAAGGCCTCCCAAAAAAGTCGTGGGAGGCAGCAGCGAACATACTCAGACCAGGGGTCACAGCCACTTGCGTGGCCAGGACCCTGGAAGTATGGTTGGAGCAGCTGGAGCTCCACATAACAAACAAAACTCCGAGGGAGCAGATTGTAAACTCTCTATCCTAAGGATGGCCACAAACTTCTTGGCGGACGCATCGGCAGAGACAGTAAAGCTCTCAGCTAAAGCGACAGCCCTGTCTAATTCTGCCAGAAGGGTCTTATGGCTGAAGTCATGGTCGGGCGATTTAGCCTCCAAGAACAAACTGTGCACCCTTCCGTTTTACGGCTAGTTTCTGTTCGGACCGAACCTCGACAAAATCCTCGAAGGCAGCCAACAGGAAGAAGGGATTCCCAGAGGAAAGGCAAGAGAGGGGGGACCTTTTTTCGGGCCCCAGCGCAACAGCCCGAGTCTTACCGAGGCAAAGGCAAGACAGGCCGTTGAAGTTACCCCAAAGGAAGAAATTTCTTCTTCAACCCCCACCAGGGGGATTCAAAGCCGAGACCCTGATGCCATCCCAGTGGGGGCAAGGCTGGGGAGCTTTGCGGATTGATGGGCCATGATCTGCGAAGGCACATGGATCCCAAAGATCCTACAGCAGGGATACCAAACAGAACTGGTGTCCCCCCCGCCCCCCCCCCCCAGAAGAAACTACATCACCACGGGGGGCTCAGCGCAACAATTGCGCCTACTAAGACGGAGCATTCGAGAACTACAGGAGATAAATGCAACATCCTCGGAATGAAGAAACCTGGGGCCACTACCCCAAGCTCTTCCTGATAAGAAAGCCTTGCGGGAAACATCGCATGATAATAAACCTGAAGCCCCTGAACGCCTTCATCAAGTACCGGAAATTCAAGATGGAGTTAATCTCCTCAGCAATAAAACAGATACCCAGAGGAGCCTATATGGCGTCTATAGATTTAAAAGACGCATACTTCCATGTGCCGATCCACGAGGATTCCCCAAAATACCTGAGGTTCGCCGTGGATATGGGCGGAAGAACAAATCACCAGCAGTTCAGATGCCTGCCCTTCGGGATCTCCTGAGTGCCCCGAATTTTTACCAAAATCATGGCAGAGGTAGCCGCCTACCTGAGGAAGAAATCTGTCCTGATAATGCCTTATCTGGACGACATCTTGATTATAGCAGAGTCCAGAGAGCTCCTGACAGAAAACCTGGCGACAGAGCTCGACCTGCTCCTGTTCCTAGGATGGATTATAAACTGCCTAGATCTCAGCAGAGAAAAAGTATTCCTGGGCATAACACTGAACTCGGAATCTCAATGCTCCTTTCTTCCCGAGGTAAAGGTACAGAAGGTCCGTCGGCTGGTCAAAACCTTCCTGCGGAAACGGTCATGTACAATCCGGGAGGCCATGTCTCTCCTAGGAAGCCTGACGTCATGCATTCCGGGGGTAACATGGGCCCAGGCTCACACCAGAGCCCTGCAGACCGCAGTCCTTTCAGTTTGGGACAAAAGACAGTCCTCATTAGGGACGAAAATGTACATTCAAAACTCAGTGAAGGTATCCTTGCGCTGGTGGACATCCCCAGCAAACCTGCAGAAGGGGGTCCACTGGATACAAAGCCCAGCCACACACATCACGACAGACGCAACTGCCTGGGGATGGGGAGCGCACGTGGTGGGCCAGCTTCTTCAGGGTCTTTGGCCACAGGAGATAAAAGACCACTCCTCAAATTACAGAGAACTCCAGGCGGTGTGGAAGCTCCTACAACAGCTAGGGGACTCAGTACGGAATCAACATATAAAGATCCTGTCGGACAACACCACCGCGGTTGCCCATATTCGGCACCAGGGGGGCACGAGGCCACCCGCTCTACAGAACATCTCGCAGAAGATCTTCCGCTGGGCAGAAGTCCGGGTCCTCTCAATTTCGGCAACACATTTGAGGGGGGTGCTGAACCAAAAAGCGGATTTTCTCAGCAGAAGGCGGATAGACCCAGGAGAATGGTCTCTTTCTCAGGAGGCATCCGGAATCCTGACAAATAGGTGGGGCCCCCCACAATTAGATCTATTCGCAACCAGGGAGAACGCCAAATTGAGGAACTTCTTCTCCCTCCGACCAAGGGATCGACCCACCGCGATAGACGCCCTAAGCCAGGACTGGGGAGAGGGGCTTGTGTACGCCTTTACGTCAATACCGCTGATTCCAAGAGTCTTACAGCATTTCAGAGCACAGTTATGTACGCTGATCCTGGTGACCCCCTTCTGGCCAAAGAGAAGCTGGTTCGGCCTCCTGACGACTCTGAGCATCCAGGACCCAGTCATCCTTCCGGCTCGGGCAGATCTGCTAACACAGGGGCCACTGAACCACCCAGGCGTAGACAGACTCCACCTAACAGCCTGGATCTTGAGGAATCCACACTGAGAGGAAGAGGGTTCTCACAGAGTAATTGAGACGTTAATGTCAAGCAGGAAGAAGACAACCAACCTTATCTACCAGAAGGTTTGGAAGAGGTTTTCCTTATGGAGGCAGGAAAGGGATTCCCGGGACTCCGTTCCGGACATCCCCTTGATCTTAGAGTTCTTGCAGGGGGGCCTAGAGATGGGCCTCTCTCCAAGCACCTTGAGAGTTCCGGTTGCAGCCCTTAGTGCTATATGTGATACCAAATTCTCAGAGAATAGGTGGATCAGCAGATTTCTGACTGCAGCAGATAGAATACAACCTAGGCCCACAAATATGTTTTCGACTGGAATCTTAATTGGGTCCTGAGGGCGATGGCAGCAGAACCCTTCGAACCGATTGAGGCACTGCCAATAAAAATGCTCATGATAAAAACAGTCTTCCTGGTAGCCATTACCTCAGGAAGACGAGTCAGCGAGTTGCAGGCCCTGTCTATTCGCCAACCGTTCCTTAAAATCACGGACACAAAGTTAGTGTTTAAAACAGATCCGGCCTTTATGCCAAAGGTAGTGTCTCCTTTTCATAGATCCCAAAATGTAGTGATCCCCTCATTCTTCGATAGACCTAAAGATGAGGGAGAAAGAGCCCTAAACTTCCTGGATGTCAGGAGAGCAGTCCTGAGTTATATCGACCCCACAAGCCACTGGAGGCGAGACGACAATCTGTTTGTCCAGTTCTTTGGCCCAAACAAAGGAAGCAAAGCGGCAAAGAGCTCCATAGCCAGGTGGATCCGCCTGGCCATTACAGAATCCAATAGGGCCCTGCGGAAAGAAGTCCCCTCGGTTCTTAAAGCCCACTCTACAAGGGCAGTAGCATCTTCATGGGCCGAGCATAGTTCAGCATCCGTTGAGCAGATATGCTAGGCCGCAGTTTGGAAGAAGCCGCACAATTTTGTTAAGCATTATAGGGTAAAGGTGCAGCAAGACGAGGACATGGCCTTCGGCCGCAAGGTCCTCTCGGCGGCAATCCCACCCTAGAAAAATTTAGTTGGTACGTTTCAGGTGGTGCTGTTGTGGAGATGACTGGGGAAAAAAAAGATTATACCTACCCGATAATCGGGTTTCCAGGAGTCTCCACGACAGCACCCGTACATTCCCTCCCAAAAACGATAATTAAATAGGAGGTGCTAGAAAAATCACGAAATATAATTTCCCTTTAAAAAAAACAACAAAAAACACAGGTAAAGATTTAAGTTAAGCTCCTACCCCGGCAATTCGTTAGAATCCACTGAGGAAGGTGGGGAAGGGGGCAGCTTTTAACCTCTCGGTGTGTTCCTGTCCTATCAGGAGGAGGCTATCTCAGGTGGTGCTGTCATGGAGACTCCTGGAAACCCGATTATCGGTTAGGTATAATCTCTTTTTTTCAGTCTAGTTGAAAGCAGAAACTCTATATCAAGCTGATGGTTTTCGCAGAAGAATTAAAGAAAAGAGGGTAGGACGGGTCGGGGTACGAGCGGCCCCATAGTTTATGGGGGTGATGGGACCCCCCTCTCATCGCCTGAGCAAGGCTAAGTACATTACCTGAATCAAGCAAATATATTGTAAATATCTCTGCCAGCCATATAATCTGTTTTCTGACAAGTCACTAGACTAAGGTTAAAGGGGTTGTCTCGCGGCAGCAAGTGGGGTCATACACTTCTGTATGGCCATATTAATGCACTTTGTAATGTACATTGTGCATTAAATATGAGCCATACAGAAGTTATTCACTTACCTGCTCCGTTGCTAGCGTCCCCGCCGCCATGGATCCGTCTAAATTCGCTGTCTTCTGGCGTTTTTAGACGCGCTTGTGCAGTCCGGTCTTCTGCCTTGTGACTGGGGCCGCTCGTGCCGGAGAGCTGGTCCCGCGTCGTCATCGTAGCTCCGCCCCGTCACGTGTGCCGATTCCAGCCAATCAGGAGGCTGGAATCGGCAATGGACCGCACAGAGCCCACGGTGCACCATGGGAGAAGACCTGCGGTGCATCGTGGGTGAAGATCCCGGCGGCCATCTTGGAGAAGGAAGAAAGAAGACGTCGCAGAGCGGGGATTCGGGTAAGTAATATATATATATAATTATTATTATTTTTTTTTTTAACCCATCCTTTGGGTTTGTCTCGCGCTGAACGGGGGGCCTATTTAAAAGAAAAAAAAACCCGTTTTGGCGCGAGACAACCCCTTTAATGCCACATGCAAGGATGGATGGATACATATATATAACTTCCTTTTTTTTTTTTTTCTTTTTCTTTTTTATGTTTGGCTTTTAATCTGTTTGTAAACCCATAATATTAATAAAAATCGAATTGAACCAAAAAACCACGCTTATGTGAACGAGGCCTTCTAGTCAGAAAAATGTGGTAAATAACAAGAGGAAACTTAATGCAAAGATTGTTTGTGTTTACCCAGATTTGAAATGTCTGACTTTTTAAAATCTATTGTAACCTATAAATTTAATGAAGAAAAGAACTGCTGATTTATGTTATGGATAGAGATGAGTGAGCACCAAAATGCTCGGGTGCTTGTTACTCGGGACGAAATTTTCGCAATGCTCGAGGGTTTGTTTCGAGTAACGAACCCCATTGAAGTCAATGGGCGACCCGAGCATTTCTGTATATCGCCGATGCTCGCTAAGGTTTTCATTTGTGAAAATCTGGGCAATTCAAGAAAGTGATGGGAACGACACAGCAACGGATAGGGCAGGCGAGGGGCTACATGTTGGGCTGCATCTCAAGTTCACAGGTCCCACTATTAAGCCACAATAGCGGCAAGAGTGCCCCCCCCCCCCCCCCGCACTGTCAGCATGAAGATCGTTCTCCTCTTCCATAGCTGTAACAGCTGTGGCAGAGAAGAACAATGTTTGCCCATTGAATTCAATGGAGCCAGCAATACAGCAGGTTCCACTGAAAGCAATGGGCTGCCGGCGATCGCAGGATGAATTTTTGGGAAGGGCTTAAATATATAAGCCCTTCCCTGCAATTCATCCAGAAATGTGTTACAATAAAAATATATACCGGCGTATAAGGCGACGGGGCGTATAAGACGACCCCCCCAACTGTCACCTTATACGCCGGCAATACAGTGGAGCAAAGAATAAAAATCATTACTCACTTCTTCTGACGTTCTGCGGCGCTCCTGCAGGCTGTCGCTCCCTCCTGGTTCCCGGCAGAGCATTGCTTTCTGGACGCAAGGCTTGAAATCCCCGCCTCCAGAAACACAGCCAATCACAGCCATTCAATGACATCATTGTCATTGGCTGTGATTGGCTGAAGGCACGTGTGTTTCTGGAGGCGGGGATTTAAAGCCGTTCGTAGAGAAAGCAATGCTCTGCCGGGAACCAGGAGGGAGCGACAGCCTGCAGGAGCGCCGCAGAACGTCAGAAGAAGTGAGTAATGATTTTTATTCTTTGCTCCACTGTATTGCCAGCGTATAAGGTGACAGTTGGGGGGTCGTCTTATACGCCCCGTCACCTTATACGCCGGTATATATTTTTATTGTAACACATTTCTGGATGAATTGCAGGGAAGGGCTTATATATTTAAGCCCTTCCCGACAATTCATCCCCGCGCACGCTGGCAGCCCATTGCTTTCAGTGGAACCTGCTGTATTGCTGGCTCCATTGAATTCAATGGGCAAACATCGTTCTTCTGTTACAGCTGTGGCAGAGAAGAATGATTTGTCTTCTATATGTTCTCAATGGGGTCGGCGCTGCTGCCGCCGGCCCCATTGAGCGCATATAGAGAAGAGAACAGAAATCGCAGATCGCACATAGGTGCGATCTGCGATTTCTATGGCCTTAAGAAGGACCGTTGGGGTTCTTGAAACCGAAAATACTCCTAACACTCTCCCTATAGCAGCTCCAACACGATACCACTTTCCCTCAGCTATGTCAGAATGCATCTGTGGCGAGCCGCGGGAGGGGCAGATTTTAATACTCGGGTGACACCTAATCTCGCCAGCCACTCACTGCAGGGGGGTGGTATAGGGCTTGAACGTTGCAGGGGGAAGTTGTAATGCCTTCCCTGTCTTTCTATTGGCCAGAAAAGCGCGCAAATTTCTCAGGAAAGAAAATGAAAGTAACCCGAACACTGCGTGGTACTCGTTACGAATACTTTATGTATGATCTAACATATTTTTCAGACTATAAGACGTACCTGACTGTAGAGTACACAAATGTTTTAGACAACAAAAATTGAGAAAAAAATGATCATACTAATTAAAACTTCTTTGGTATCCTAAGAAAATGGAGGGGTTAAAAATAATCATGTAACCTCTGTCTCTGAAGGCCCTTGATCATATGTCAGTCCACCCATGTACAGGCAAGCACATCAAAAAGGTTCAACCTCTTATGTTCACACCCTTACATATCTACAGCAGGGTTTACATATCCTTCCTTACCATAAATACAATCTAACCTCTTAACCTAAAAATGCAGGATTCATTGTAGTATTTAAACACCGTCTCCACTACTCCCTCAAGTTACTCATATGTGCAGCTGAAAATATACATTTATTTTGATAGGACTTTTACACATAATGGATCATCAGGATGATCTGGGGGACTACGATAGAAATATTAGGACCTCCCGACTCGTTATCACTGTTTATAAACAATCAGGTGTAGAGAGAACACCAACTTGGCTGACTGGCTCTAGGACTGAAAGCTGTTGGTAGTGCAGTTTGCTGTAGAAGGGACCTGGACATCAAAAGGTCAGAAGGCATAGACCCAAGCCCCGAGTGCAGAGTTGAGGTGCAGACATTAAGCAGCCAGCACAGAGCAGATGTCCAGATACTGAGTGGCAGTATAATTACAAGCAAGGGAGGAAGGTGGCTGTGAGAACTAGAAGTTAATATTTGGGCACAGTGCTTTATTAATGCTTTACCTGACCATCAAGGAAGCAGTCAGGAGGGCTTGGCACTGCCAAGGCCCCCTTACTGCGTACTGTTAGACGCAGGTTTTTTCTAGCAAGAGTTTGTCTTGCTAGAAAGTCCATCTTGTACAAGTTGTCTGAAAAATACGTATGTCATTATTCACTGAAAAAGCCCAAAATGCAATACCTGATAATCTGCATAGGCACGATCGCCATAAGGCACGCACAATCGCTACCGGCATAATCGCCGTAGGGCAGGCGAAACCGACATAAACCCTAAAGGTATGTAGTCAGCCAGACTATGATGTGGAGGAGCAATTTGTTCAATGCAGACTAATATGCCGTCACCCACTCAACCCAGCCCAGATTGGGGAGGAGCAACTGCATATAATCATAGCCTGCACATATGAACGATACCAAAGACGCCAGCCAAAGAGGACATGCTGCTGGTTATTTCCAGCTGTGGAATTCCGCTGTTCGGTTCAATAGAACCTAATAGCTGTGGTGTAACGCTGCAGATTTTCACCGCGTTTTACATGGCGGAAATCCATCCTTGGGCATTAGCCCTTAGGCACATTTAACCCCTTGAGTGGCACGCCCGGAAATTTTCCGGGACGAGCTCCACTACTCATAGTGACATAGCCCGGAAGATTTCCGGGCTATGTATCACTATGGGAGCTGCAGAGCACAATGCCACAAGCTGTGACAGTGTGCTCTGCCTGCACAGTCCCACAGAGAACAAAGCAAGGGCTTTGAAAAACCAGCAGAAGATATTGCCGATATGTCGGCAACCTCCTGCTTTGTTTACAGGTTGCCATAGAGACCATCGGCTTGTCAGAAGCAAGCCGATGGTCTCTGTGGCAGGGAGAGCTTGGTGCTTGGCTGTCAGAGGACACCTAGGTACCTGCTCTTACAGCAGAGATCAGAGAAAACCTCCGATCTCTGCTGTGTTAACCCTTTACATGCTGCAGTCTGTGACTGCAGCATGTAAAGGGCTGTCATGCAGCATGTAAAGGGCTGTCACCATCGGACCCCTGGAATGTGATCAGGGGTCCTGATGGGTCCCTGTGGAAGTCCCCTAAAGGGACAAAAAAAAAAAATTTTTTTAAAAAGATAAATTATAAAAAAAAATAATAAAAACACTTGTCTCCCTTTACTTTGTAAAAAAAAATCAAAAATACAATCACACATGTGGTATCCATGCGTCGTAATGACCCAGAGAAGGAAGTTAATACATTATTTAACCCCTTAATGACATGGCCCCTTTTTTTCTTTTTTCCCCATTTCTTTTTTTCCTCCCCCCTGTTTAAAAAAATCACAACTTGTCCCGCAAAAAACAAGCCCTTATATGGCCATGTCAATGGAAAAGTGAAAAAGTTATGGCTCTTGAGACGCAACTGCAAAATTAGTTGAAATTCAATGATTAGACCATTTTAAAAAACCTGCCCTGGTGGGCACGACAGGGTGGTAGGAAACCCGCCACTCAAGGGGTTAATAGTACCACTGACAAATACAACACGTCACAAAAAAAAAAAGCCCTTAAACAGATACATCGATGGGTACATAAAATAGAATTTTTTTTTAAAGTGGGAAGGAAAAAACAAATCAAAAAAATAAAAAGGGCTGCGTCAGTAAGCAGTTAAATGCTTACATTTACTAAAAGATAGTTTAAACTGAAGAAGTGCTATGTTCAATCACAATACACATAATTCCTAATGTTCAAGGAAAATAGGGAACACAATTACTAATGAGACCACTGTGGGGTCACTATTACAACTGGGGCCGCTGTAGGGGTCTATTGCAAATACTGTCAATGTTTTACCATAGTGTTTTCTATGAGGAGTTGTGTCATTCGGACTCTACCTTTTTGCCTCTATTCTATCCAGTCTCCTGAAATTGTCAGAGTTGTCGGATCTCAGGAGGAAAATATCAGCTCTGCTCGTGGCCAGTATCACCACAGAGGGTAGTTTTCCTTTTGACTGGGGAAATCTTTATTGTTAAAAATATAAAAGAAAAGTTTGAATGCCAAGGAGGCCTAATACCATCCAGACATGTAATTCAGATCCTTGTTCTTCCCACAGAAGTCAGTTGACTCAACAATACAGATACATCTCTCTTGTTTCCCCATAAAAGACAATGAAGTCTAGAACTGTCTGTTTGTACATGTGGCATGAACGAATTGCGAAGTCTGGATTTGCTAAATGATGACAATGTGAATTCTTAATATTTCTTTAATCTCTACGTGGAACAATATTGCATATAATCTCTGTTAACCAACGCTCCTACCAATCCCAATTTAGCCAATCCAGGAATTGACCTATGGCTGATTGTACTCCTGTGTTTCTGAATTGTAGTTCCTCTGGTGAACCCTCCCTGTGACAATGGACTTCACTGGAACTGGGACCCTAATCTTGGCTCTTTGTATCATGTGTCTAATTCTTCTTATCATGAGGTCACAAAACAATAAGCGGAAGGAGATGCCTCCTGGACCAACTCCGCTTCCTATCCTGGGAAACCTGCTACAGCTGAACGTTAGAGAACTGCCAAAGTCATTGAATAAGGTGAGACTAAAAAGAGTAATTTCTATCACATTTCTAGGATTTTAATGTGCTTTTTCATAGAATCAGTTCTAAGAATATCTCCTCGAACTATTTCTTTAAGAAACAAATTAACGCTAACTGTGATTCAGCATGACTAGACAAAAGCGGAATGCAGGCTAAAGTGGGGAGATAAGACCTGAGTGTGTATGAAGCATGACTGACAAATTTGATTACCACCAGAGAAATTAACCTTGCACCACCCCCTTTAGACCTGAACTAGACATGATACAGTGTATAACTTTTTCCTGGAGGGTTCCTTTTTACCTTTTTTTTTAACCCGTTCCCCTCCCTGACATACACCATTAGCTTCAATGGAGCTAAGCCTTTGTTATAGAGGAAAGCAGACATGTTTTTCTAATTATTATTTATTTTTAAAGCACCATTAATTCCAAGTAGTTATACAAATGAGGAGTAAGGGTTAAATTACATTGCACCATATACAGACTGTAAATACTACATATATAACCATGTTAAGGCCCATTTAGACACTATTATCATTCGAAGCCATATTTTGAGCGATAGTCGTTGTGTCTAATTGCACATCATGCAGTTTTCGGTAAACCATCGCTAATCGTTATCTTTCAGTGTGCTAAAAGACAATGATGAGCCTTATCAGGGATTCACAGCGGTATACAGCTGATTTCTATTGTTTCAGCTGTATCCCGCTCCCTGATGACAGGCGGGGTATGAAGGACCCAGCTGTCCAGCTCTGTTCTCCATACCCGGCACAGAGCGCTCAGCTGTATAACAGCCAGACGCTCTAAGCAGAGAACAGCTGGATGCAGAAGACAAGCAGGGACCCCCTGCTTTTCTTCTGCATCCTCCACTAGGAGCGCTCGGCTGTATGACAGCTGGGTGCTCCAGCAGAAAATGCCTGGATGCAGAGAACAAGTGCCCCTGCCACTTGTTCTCTGCATCCACCGGAGCGCAAGATGATCACTCAACGTTGTGTCTAAATGGGCCTTTAGAATGTAACTGTCATAAAAAAAAAATTGCATACAGTACAACAACGCAACTAATCACTAACAGATTCAGAGGGACTGTGCATTAATCTGCACCTAATCTTTGTGTTTGTATGATAACACTCCCACAGCTTTCCAAGATTTATGGAGACGTCTTCACTGTTCACCTTGGACCGAGACCTGCGGTTGTCCTGCATGGATATGATACTGTGAAGGAAGCGCTAGTGGACAGAGCTGATGTCTTCAGCAACAGAGCAAAAATTTTTGCTGCAGAAATTATCTTTAAAGACTATGGTATGTAATTTGTCATCTTTGTTATTAAGAGTCCTTGTTAATGGGCTGAGTCAGGGATCTATATGTGTCATGGGCTGAAAATTAAAAAGTAATTGGCTCCATGCTCCATCCACATAGGTCAGAGGCCAGATTAATTGTATCGCAGTCTGATATACGATTTTTATCTTCAGGAGTTTTTTTCAGTAATGGAGAACGCTGGAAGCAACTCCGTCGCTTTTCCATCACCACATTGAGAAACTTTGGCATGGGTAAGAGGAGTATAGAAGAGCGAATTCAAGAGGAGTCACGTTGTCTAAGAGATGAGCTTAACAAACATGCAGGTCAGTATAAGAATAAGCAGATCATGCTAAAGTATTATGTACAACAGTCTATGTCAGCCATTCTAATTGCCACCATGATGGTGCTCTAGAAACAAATATTTTCTGATAGATCACCCAATGCATTACACCTGAGCAAATGTTAACTTTGAGGCAGTAGTTATGACGAATGGAATGTCAATAACAACTACATAGTTGGCTTATACTTAAGTTCTTGTTAATAATTAAAACATTTGGATTGAGTTGGTTGTCCAGATTTTAGTAAATTTTACTTATGAAGGTTTGGCAAAATCACCTAAAATCTTTGAGATTTATACCTTAAAACACCCTGACTACTATATTTGTGGCCAACTTAATGTACATTAAGATAACTGTTGGTATATCCCACTATTGTCATTAAAAAAAAAGTAATAATGGGTAGCACTCCAGACAATGGAATAGATAATAAGCTATCAAAAAATATAAAGGGCACTATGAAAACAAGGACTCACCCGTGACGCCGGGCCCGTAGAACAGGCTCCGGTACGTCAAGGTCCAAGGTCACGTGACAAATCACAAGGCATGGGTTAGAGTTTCTTGCACTGGTCGTTAGAGACCTCTCGTGGCGAGCGTCATGGTAGGTTCCAGAAGTAGAAAAAAGAACACCACGGGATAGACAAAGCAGATAAATGAAGTACAAAAAATACCAGCGTTCCAGTGTTTGAAAAAGTATCAGACAGATAGTGTGTGTGTGTGTGTGTGTGTGTGTGTGTGTGTGTGTGTGTGTGTGTATGTATGTATGTATGTATGTGTATATGTGTATATGTATATATATATATATATATATATATATATATATATATATATATATATATATATATATATATATATAATATATATATGGATAATGTCACACCCAATTATACAGCATATATCACGTACTTCTCAGGGGTGCTTATTGGAAAGCACCCCTGGATCCCGGAAAGCAGGCAGAATCCATATGTTGGATAAGGAAAATTAGGGGAAGCTGAAATATTAGCAAGAGGCCTCTCTTTTAGCCCCTCTTATGGACCAGATATGTTTGAGCTCTTTATAGACCTCAACCATTTTGTTCGGAAACTTACCCTGAAGAGATTTTTCTCCCTAAATAAGCAACGGAATCATCAAGAACCTATTGTGAACCAACAAGAAAGCACCATCCTTAGAGCCCTAGACGAGAGTGAAGAATTACAACCAATTACTACTGAATTGAAAAAAGCAAGCAGCTTCTACCCAGTTGAAGCAAAAGGGCCATTTATTATTTCTTTTTATAATGAGGTCCTGAAGGACTTCAGAACATTAACAGGAAATAAAGAAGTATATACAAACCCACAGAATAGCCTAAAACCATATCACCAAGGGGGTGAATTAAGAACAATGCTCTGCCTGTAAATCCAATTGGATGTTGTGTAAATGTGGTTTTTGGGGGTGGATGGCAATGGGACATCTGAATTATAAAGAACAATGTAAGGGATTTGTAGGAAAGGGGGTTTTGACAGGTAATATGGCCAATTAACAATACACAGGAGACAAAGAGATTATCCATTTGACAGCTATCCTGCTGAACTTTTGGATGTGATTGTGCTTCAAGAAAACGTACTCCACCCCAGATATTGAGTACTGTGGGCTTTTGCCGCTTTTGTTCTCCTTTATAATGGACATGCAAACCATGGTATTTCATCTCCAATGACAAATAAGGTTGGCTATAGATTGGTTATTTTTCTACCTACTTGTGTCATCAGCATGTCAAAACCTCTTTGTTGCAGATATAACAGGATCTGGAATTTTATTGTAAAAGCCTTTTTACAAGAGCCGATGATGAGGTGTGAACATTCCAATCGCCGACTCAACGCGATATGCCCAAAACGCTGCAAACAAATGAACAAATGGTCATTTGTCAATTGATTGGGTCTTTATGTAGGCATAAAAATAGACGCTTGTCAACAGCATATGCCCCTCCCCCCTCCAATTGTAAACATGGGGAGATTCTGCCAATGAATGCCAACTGTATGGGGATGAATGATCCCATTATCCATACTGGTGATCCTCAACCGCTTATGAATGGCAGTAATGAATGCTGATTAGCATGCTATTTATAGTTTTATGCTTGTAATGATAAGCAGTCAATCGGCTAGTGTAAAAAGGCCCCAAAGCTTTTAGTCTCACCTACACTGAGTTGTTCAGCATTAGAGACAGCACTGCTCTTACCCACGTAAAATATTTTAGTTTTTTTTATTTCACATTCACAGTTGTCCTTCTTGTATTGTAATATGGAAGAAACCGTCATGGAGAAATAATCCAATAATGTTATTAACTTATTTTTTGAAGGTTCTTCATTTGACCCCACTTACCTGTTGGCTTTGGCGGTTTCCAATGTGATTTGTTCAGTTGTCTTTGGTGAGCGCTTTGAATATGATGATGAAAAGTTCCTTAGTCTGTTGGCCATGTTGAAAGAGTCTTTCAAGATGAGCATATCAATAGGGCAGGTAATAATGGAATAAAAGTTGTTTACTGAAATTTGTATATTTTACATTCTGAGTACTGATTGCTACTTTAGATTTTACTACCAATCAATGGGCTTGGGAACACCATTATAGACAATGAATGCCTGTTGTCTGATTGTATACAACTGGATTCAGAGGCATATCATGTACACTACCGTTCAAAAGTTTGGGGTCACCCAAACAATTTTGTGTTTTCCATGAAAAGTCACACTTATTCACCACCATGCGTTGTGAAATGAATAGAAAATAGAGTCAAGACATTGACAAGGTTAGAAATAATGATTTGTATTTGAAATAACATTGTTTTTACATCAAACTTTGCTTTCGTCAAAGAATCCTTCTTTTGCAGCAATTACAGCATTGCACACCTTTGACATTCTAGCTGTTAATTTGTTGAGGTAAGCTTGTGAAATTGCACCCCACGCTTCTAGAAGCATCTCCCACAAGTTGGATTGGTTGGATGGGCACTTCTGGCGTACCATATGGTCAAGCTGCTCCTACAACAGCTCAATGGGGTTCAGATCTGGTGACTGCGCTGGCCACTCCATTACCGATAGAATACCAGCTGCCTGCTTCTGCTGTAAATAGTTCTTGCACAATTTGGAGGTGTGTTTAGGGTCATTGTCCTGTTGTAGGATGAAATTGGTTCCAATCAAGCGCTGTCCACTGGGTATGGCATGGCGTTGCAAAATGGAGTGATAGCCTTCCTTATTCAGAATCCCTTTTACCCTGTACAAATCTCCCACCTTACCAGCACCAAAGCAACCCCAGACCATCACATTACCTCCACCATGCTTAACAGATGGCGTCAGGCATTCTTCCAGCATCTTTTCATTTGTTCTGCGTCTCACAAACGTTCTTCTTTGTGATCCAAACACCTCAAACTTGGATTCATCCGTCCACAACACTTTTTTCCAGTCTTCCTCTGTCCAATGTCTGTGTTCTTTTGCCCATCTTAATCTTTTTCTTTTATTGGCCAGTCTCAGATATGGCTTTTTCTTTGCCACTCTGCCCTGAAGCCCAAAATCCCGCAGCCGCCTCTTCACTGTAGATGTTGACACTGGTGTTTTGCGGGTACTATTTAATGAAGATGCCAGTTGGGTACCTGTGAGGCGTCTGTTTCTCAAACTAGAGACTCTAATGTGCTTATCTTCTTGCTTAGTTGTGCAACGCGGCCTCCCACTTCTTTTTCTACTCTTGTTAGAGCCTGTTTGTGCTGTCCTCTGAAGGGAGTAGTACACACCGTTGTAGGAAATCTTCAATTTCTTAGCAATTTCTCGCATGGAATAGCCTTCATTTCTAAGAACAAGAATAGACTGTCGAGTTTCAGATGAAAGTTCTCTTTTTCTGGCCATTTTGAGTGTTTAATTGACCCCACAAATGTGATGCTCCAGAAACTCAATCTGCTTACAGGAAGGTCAGTTTTGTAGCTTCTGTAACGAGCTAGACTGTTTTCAGATGTGTGAACATGATTGCACAAGGGTTTTCTAACCATCAATTAGCCTTCTGAGCCAATGAGCAAACACATTGTACCATTAGAACACTGGAGTGATAGTTGCTGGAAATGGGCCTCTATTCACCTTTGTAGATTTTGCACAAAAAACCAGGCATTTGCAGCTAGAATAGTCATTTACCACATTAGCAATGTATAGAGTGCATTTGTTTAAAGTTAGGACTAGTTTAAAGTTATCTTCATTGAAAAGTACAGTGCTTTTCCTTCAAAAATAAGGACATTTCAATGTGACCCCAAACTTTTGAACGGTAGTGTAGGTCCTGGTAACAAAGCAAAGTCTGATATATATGTGCCCCATACAAACCAGTTCCATTTTAGCTTGAGGAAGGATCGATAGAAGATCTGAAAGCTTGCTTGCTGTAACATCGTGTATTTTTGTTAGCCATTAAAAGGTATCATATCTACAAGATTACTTGGTTTCTCTTACTGAGAACAATCACACTTTGCTCTACTGGCTAACACACTACAGAACTTTTTTTGTTTGTTTTAAAGCAAGGTCTGTATTGGGAGTTCCATCACCTACAGTTTTGGTAAACATTATTGGCATCCTTGATTGTTTAGTTTAATAAAGCCTATATTTTCAGAAATAAGTGGATATGTACTATGTAGCATTAGAATATTTTGATAGCATTCAACAAAAAAGGTTTCCCTGTCACAATACATGCGGTCATTTCAAATAAAGAATAAATATATTCTACAACATGAACAGAATTCTAGACCTCTTTCCCTAATATTTGGTTGCGCAATCTTTGGCAACAATGACGGCTTCCAAATGGTTTTTGTAATCTTTTGTGAGCTTCTTGCACATGTCTGCTCTTAGTTTCTTCTACTCTTCCATTGCAAAACTCTCAAGCTCCTGAATGTTTGCAGGGTTCTTTTCCCAATCGCAGGTTTCAGCTCTCCAAAGATTTTCAATGGAGTTCAGGTCAGTACTCATTGCTGCTCAGCTTAAGACACTCCATTTTTTTCTTCTTTACCAATTGCACGTACATTTGGTTGTGTGCTTTGGGTCATCATCCTGGTGTAGGACCCATCTTGTTTTATTCAAATTTCGTTTTCTTACATTTGGGAGCACATTCGGCTCTAAAATGTTCTGATGCTGCTTTCATTGTTCCTGTACCACGATCAAGGCATTCAGTCCCAGAGACATCAAAGCAGCCCCACAACATTATGGACCCTCCCCCATGTTTCACTGTAGATAGGCTGCATTTTTTCCTTCATAGGCTTCATTTCATTGTGTATAAACATAAATCTAGTATGTATTACCAAAGAGCTTTGGTTTGGTTTAATTTGTCCATAATGCAGTTTCTCAGAAGGATTATAGTTTGTTTATGCAACTTTTGACAGATTTCTGTCACTTTTTTTATGCCTCTCTTTAAATAGTGGGGTCCTTCTTGGCCTTTGCGTATAGAGACTTGTTTTGTTTAGTGTTCGGCATATTGTATGCGTTGAAACCATCTCTCCAGTTGACTGCAGCTCAGTCTGAAGTTTTTGGATATTGTATATAGTTTATTTGCCCCATTTCATACCAACTTTCTAGGATTCGCTCATCAATCTTCCTCTTTCCATCAAGTCCTGAAAGTATCTTGACTGTTCCATGAGTAGCAAGCTTCTAGATAACATTTTAAACTGTTGAAGCTGGAATGTTGAGGTCTTATATCCTTTAGATTTCATGAGCTTGGTGATGATCTCATTTCTGGTTAAAGAAAAGAGAGCTCAGACAGGTCTCTTTTTCTTTGTCATTGTAAACAAGGAGTAGTAAAAAGAATGTCAATTTTAAGCATTAAAGCCACCATTTATTTACAAAATCAAAGTAAAATGAGCACTGTGAAGGCCCTTTTACAGATGCCGACAGTCTTTTCAGCTACTGGATGAGCGCTGGTGTCACCGCTAAGGTCGTCAGCATTCTTGCAGAGCATTCAAACTGAAAGTCCTGCCGGTGGCTCGAGGGCTTCTCGTCCGCTTATCGCTTAATCTCCTATGGGAAGCGCTGGCAGGGGAACTTTTACACGGGATGAGAAGCCAGCAATCCAGCAAGTGTGAATGAGGTTTTTTTAGGTTGATTGAAAAGTCAGCTTAAACAACTGCAAATGAAAAGTGAGCAATTTTTTTGCTTCACACTGAACGATTATCATCCACTTTTGCTTGTTTGAATGAATTTTGAGCGATAATCATTGTATGTAAATGGACCATTAAAGTGGATATACATTAGGTGAGTCTAAGTTTTAATTAATCACAGGTTAGTCTGGTTTTGCCTTTGTGCTGATAATTAATTGTGTCCTGGCATTGTTTTCACTCCTGTATCATTTTCATTTTGTTATTTTTGTGTCTTGTGCTCTTCTGTATCAGACTTAAACGTTTGTACATATCTAGATAGTTTCACTGAAGAGTTCAATTCAGGAGATATTTAAGTGGTGCACTTAATATACAGGGGTGCCAATAATGGTACTATGGTACTATGTGCTATGTAAAGCAAATAATACCATATTGAGCATGCTGGCCTGCATGTAAGGAAACACAGAATATCATGAAAGAGAGCCATACAGCAAATGACTACACTAGGACCCTAGTACTATTCATGCTCTTTACACTTTCCCAGGGACAGATTAATGTTACTGGAAAAAAGATAGCAGAAGGGCCAAGGTGATTCTGGTGCTTATAGCACCCTGTTCCCAACAGAGAGAGAAGCTGAACCAAGGATAGGACTCTGTTCACATCTGTGTTGTATTTTCCATTTTTCTGTTCAGCCAAAAGAGCAGAAAAGTGACAATGAGAGGGTACCAGATTGTCCCATGAGGACACCAGCGTCACCTGATAGACCCCATTGATTTATAATTCTAATAAGAAAAAGAGTGCTGCATGCTAACGCTATTTTTCCAGCACATTTGACAGAATTTCTAATGAACATGGTTTAAACAGAGCCTAAACTATGCTCTGTTGGGGATGATCCTTATTTCTTTTAATGTTTAAGGGCTCAGTAACACTGGCGTTTTATCGCGCGTAAAGAAGATTGCACTATGTAGAACCAATACTTTTCAATGGCAGCGGTCACATGTCCGAATTTTGCACGCGCATAAAAATTTAGCACGTACAAAAGATAGAACATATGGGTAGCAATGGACGTGGTCACAATTTTTTTTTTTTTTTTTTTTTTTTTTTAACGCATGAATAATCGTATGTTAAAATGCACATCTGACTGAGCCCTATATGGGGGATCGCGGAGTCCTCAAGGCAAGTGACTCATTTGTTTTTCCAAAGGGCAATAGTAATTTACGTTTTTACAGTCAGTCATTCTGTTCTGATATCTGTAAGATTGATTGTACATAAAAAATATATTATTTATCATTTTAGTTGCTCAACTGTTTCCCCAAAGTAACCCGTCACATCCCTGGACCACACCATAAGATTTTGAAAAATCTCTACTCCGTGAAAGAGTTTGTGAAGGACAAAGTAAAGGAACATCAGGAGACATTGGACCTGAACTGCCCCCGAGACTTCATAGACTGTTTTCTTATAAAGATGGAGGAGGAAAGTGAGATTAGCACGATTTAGAAAAATAAATGCTAACATTTTATGGTCCTGTCATGTTGATATGCTTCAGCCCACAAGATGTCTGGCGTTGACTAGAATTAGAAACACATGGCTTCCTCCTTTCTAAATCGGTGCAGCATCTATCTACAGGATGTGTATGGTATCCCAGCTGATCTCCATTCAGTTCATTGAAGTTGCAATACATACACAACCTATAGACAAGCGTGACATTGTTTCTCTGCTTGATTTTTAAGCAGCCAAGTTTCTCTAATCCTTTTATGCTAGATATTCATAGTTCACTAGTGTGAACAAATTTTACTATTCAGTAGCTTGGACAGTTTCACCAAAATTATAGATGATCATTTTCTGTACTCAGAGCCTAAAGCCCTATTTACACTGAGCGATTATCATGCAGTTAATCATTGGATTGTGCAAAATTAAATAATCATTCAGTGTAAATATGTCCAACTATTGAACAAGAATGATACTTTACTTGTTTTTCTTTCATTGTTCAGTTTTCAGACATAAAACCTGATGATAATTGTCTCGGTCATAGATGAACGACTGCTGGTTCCCTTTAAATGGAGGCGGGCAACCTGAGAAGACGTCCTGTGTGCTCCGCCTCAATCTAGTGGGCAGTTATCGCTCTTGAGTGAAAGCGCAGGAACAAAAATCTTTCAGATTACTGCCAGGTGCTTAACCTCTGACAGACCCTGACACAATAATAAACCATAAGGCCTTAAGGAAGCAGCCTTTTTTCCCCCTCCCAGCTTAAAAAAAGTCATAACTATTTTAATTACCCATTAACGTAGCTATCTGATGGCTTGTTTTTTGCGGGGCGAGCTGTATTTTGCAATTATACTATTTAATATACCATATAGTGTACTGAAATCACTTCAAAAAATTCTAAGTGCAGTAAAACAAAAAAAAAAAAACAACAAAAATATGCAATCTTTAGGGGAGATCTTGTTTTTATGGCGTACACACTGCAGCACAGATGACCTGATAACTTTATTCTCTGAGTCAGCATGACTACGACAATATCGAATTTATAGAGATAGATAGATTTTTCTTTTTTTTGCTGTACTACTTTTAAAAAGTAAAAGATCTCTGGAAAAATACTTTAAAAAAATTCTGACCACCATAATGTTTTCACATATGTTGTGTAATTGCTGTTTATTTGTGGGCTGTTATATAGTTTCTATTGGCATTATTTTGGAATACATATGACTTTTTGATCATTTATTATTAATTTTTTCTTGGAGTCAAGGTGACCAGAAAAGCACAATTCTGGTGTTGTGTATTTTTTTTTTCTGACAACATTCACCGTTACTTTGATAGGTTTTTACGGATGCAGTGATGTTTTTTTCTTTTTTATTAATTTTTTATTATAAATATGGGAAAGTTGTTTTTTTTTTTTTTTTACTTTTAATAATTAATAGAACTTTTTTAAACTTATTTTTAGATTTATTTTTTTAGTCCCGAAGGGGACAATTTGCAACCGTTTGATCCCTCCTGCAGTATAATGTAATACCACAGTATTGCATTATACTGCCATCTGTAAATTATACAGGTAGTCTATCAAGCTACACCACAGGCATGGCTTGGTAGGCATTCAGCCATGGCAGCAGTGGGGCCTTCAGAAGGCTCCAGGCTGCTATTGCAAATGAATAGCACCTAATGGTTTCATCACAGGGGGGAGGGGGTGTTCGGGACCCTCCAAAACTGATCATCGATTTAAATACAGCTGCCAGCACTGACAGTGGCATTTACAGGGTTAATAGCCATGATCAATGTTAATGCTGATGGCAGCTGTTGCTCCTGATTTGCCTTCATACAAACTGCAAACAAAAAGGATGCAAATGTATGTTCTATGTCGTTAAGGGGTTAACGATACAGAAGAAGATAAGCTTATTTATAGGTGACTCTGGAATCAAAGTTTACAACTAGAGATGAGCGAACACCAAAATGTTCGGGTGTTCGTTATTCGTAACGAACTTCCCGTGATGCTCGAGGGTTCGTTTCGAACAACGAACCCCATTGAAGTCAATGGGCGACCAGAACATTTTTGTATTTTGCCGATGCTCGCTAAGGTTTTCATGTGTGAAAATCTGGGCAATTCAGGAAAGTGATGGGAATGACACAGTGACGGATAGGGCAGGCGAGGGGCTACATGTTGGGCTGCATCCTAAGTTCACAGGTCCCACTATTAAGCCACAATAGCGGCAAGAGTGGGCCCCCCCCCCCTCCCAACAACTTTTACTTCTGAAAAGCGCTCATTAGCATGGCATACCTTTGCTAAGCACCACACTACCTCCAACAAAGCACAATCACTGCCTGCATGACACTCCACTGCCACTTCTCCTGAGTTACATGCTGCCCAACCGCACCCCCTCCCCCCCACAGCGCACACCAAAGTGTCCCTGCGCAGCCTTCAGCTGCCCTCATGCCACACCACGCTCATGTCTATTTAGAATTGCGTCTGCCATGACGAGGGACCGCAGGCATACACTGCAGAGGTTGGCACGGCTAGGCAGCGACCCTCTTTAAAAGTGGCGGAGCGATAGCCCACAATGCTGTACAGAAGCAATGAGAAATAGAATCCTGTGCCACCGCCATCTGGAGCTGCACACGTGGGCATAGCAATGGGGAACCTATGTGCCACACACTATTCATTCTGTCAAGGTGTCTGCATGCCCCAGTCAGACCGGGCTTTTTAATTCATAGACACAGGCAGGTACAACTCCCTATTGTGAAGTCCCTGTCGACCCACAGCATGGGTGGCTCCCTGGAACCCACCGGCGGTACACAAAAATATCCCATTGCATTGCCCAACACAGCTGAGGTAGTAATGTCGTGCGTAATACAGGTGGGCTTCGGCCCACACTGCATGCCCCAGTCAGACTGGGATTCTTTACAAGTGGACACATGTAGGTTTAACTCCCTGTGGACCCACTGCCTGGGTGGGTGCCAGGAAGCCACCGGCGGTACATAGAAATATCCCATTGCATTGCCCAACACAGCTGAGGTAGTAATGTCGTGCGTAATACAGGTGTGCTTCGGCCCACACTGCATGCCCCAGTCAGACTGGGATTCTTTACAAGTGGACACATGTAGGTTTAACTCCCTGTGGACCCACTGCCTGGGTGGGTGCCAGGAAGCCACCGGCGGTACATAGAAATATCCCATTGCATTGCCCAACACAGCTGAGGTAGTAATGTCGTGCGTAATACAGGTGGGCTTCGGCCCACACTGCATGCCCCGGTCAGACGGGTTCTTTAGAAGTGTACAGATGTATTAAAAACTCAGTGTGCACCTACAGCATGGGTGGCTCCCTGGAACCCACCGGCGGTACACAAAAATATCCCATTGCATTGCCCAACACAGCTGAGGTAACGTCAGCTGTAATGCAGGTGGGCTAAAAATTAATTTGATTACACTGTAGGCGAGGGCCCACACAAATTGCTGTATCAACAGTACTAATGTACATCCCAAAAATTGGCCATGGCCAGCCAAGAGGGCAGGTGAAACCCATTAATCGCTTTGGTTAATGTGGCTTAAGTGGTAACTAGGCCTGGAGGCAGCCCAGTGTAACGAAAAATTGGTTCAAGTTAAAGTTCCAATGCTTTTAAGCGCATTGAAACTTATAAAAATTGTTCTGAAAAATTATTTGAGTGAGCCTTGTGGCCCTAAGAAAAATTGCCCGTTCAGCGTGATTACGTGAGGTTTCAGGAGGTGGAGCAGGAGGAGGAGGAGGAGGAATATTAGACACAGATTGATGAAGCAGAAATGTCCCCGTTTTGGATGGTGAGAGAGAACGTAGCTTCCATCCGCGGGTGCAGCCTACGTATTGCTTACGTATCGCTGCTGTCCGCTGGTGGAGAACAGAAGTCTGGGGAAATCCAGCCTTTGTTCATCTTGATGAGTGTTAGCCTGTCGGCACTGTCGGTTGACAAGCGGCTACGCTTATCTGTGATGATTCCCCCAGCCGCACTAAACACCCTCTCCGACAACACGCTAGCCGCAGGACAAGCAAGCACCTCAAGGGCATACAGGGCTAGTTCAGGCCACGTGTCCAGCTTCGACACCCAGTAGTTGTAGGGGGCAGAGGCGTCACCAAGGATGGTCGTGCGATCCGCTACGTACTCCCTCACCATCCTTTTGCAGTGCTCCCGCCGACTCAGCCGTGACTGGGGAGCGGTGACACAGTCTTGGTGGGGAGCCATAAAGCTGGCCAGGCCCTTAAAGACTGTTGCACTGCCTGGGATGTACATGCTGCTCGATCTACGCACATCCCCTGCAACATGGCCCTCGGAACTGCGCCTTCTGCCACTAGCGCTGTCGGCTGGGAATTTTACCATCAGCTTGTCCGCAAGGGTCCTGTGGTATAGCAACACTCTCGAACCCCTTTCCTCTTCGGGAATCAGAGTGGGCAGGTTCTCCTTATACCGTGGATCGAGCAGTGTGTACACCCAGTAATCCGTCGTGGCCAGAATGCGTGCAACGCGAGGGTCACGAGAAAGGCATCCTAACATGAAGTCAGCCATGTGTGCCAGGGTACCTGTACGCAACACATGGCTGTCTTCACTAGGAAGATCACTTTCAGGATCCTCCTCCTCCTCCTCCTCCTCCTCAGGCCATACACGCTGAAAGGATGACAGGCAATCAGCCGGTGTACCGTCAGCAGCGGGCCAAGCTGTCTCTTCCCCCTCCTCCTCATCCTCCTCATGCTCCTCCTCCTCCTCCTGTACGCGCTGAGAAATAGACAGGAGGGTGCCCTGACTATCCAGCGGCATACTGTCTTCCCCCGCCCCCGTTTCCGAGCGCAAAGCAGCTGCCTTTATGGTTTGCAGGGAATTTCTCAAGATGCATAGCAGAGGAATGGTGACGCTAATGATTGTAGCATCGCCGCTCACCACCTGGGTAGACTCCTCAAAATTACCAAGGACATGGCAGATGTCTGCCAACCAGGCCCACTCTTCTGAAAGGAATTGAGGAGGCTGACTCCCACTGCGCCGCCCATGTTGGAGTTGGTATTCGACTATAGCTCTCCGTTGTTCATAGAGCCTGGCCAACATGTGGAGCGTAGAGTTCCACCGTGTGGGCACGTCGCACAGCAGTCGGTGCACTGGCAGCTTAAAGTGATGTTGCAGGGTGCGCAGGGTGGCAGCGTCCGTGTGGGACTTGCGGAAATGTGCGCAGAGCCGGCGCGCCTTTACGAGCAGGTCTGACAAGCGTGGGTAGCTTTTCAGAAACCGCTGAACCACCAAATTAAAGACGTGGGCCAGGCATGGCACGTGCGTGAGGCTGCCAAGCTGCAGAGCCGCCACCAGGTTACGGCCGTTGTCACACACGACCATGCCCGGTTGGAGGCTCAGCGGCGCAAGCCAGCGGTCGGTCTGCTGTGTCAGACCCTGCAGCAGTTCGTGGGCCGTGTGCCTCTTATCGCCTAAGCTGAGTAGTTTCAGCACGGCCTGCTGACGCTTGCCCACCGCTGTGCTGCCACACCGCGCGACACCGACTGCTGGCGACATGCTGCTGCTAACACATCTTGATTGTGAGACAGAGGAGGAGGAGGAGGAGGAGGGTGCTTTAGTGGAGGAAGCATACACCTCCGCAGATACCAGCACCGAGCTGGGGCCCGCAATTCTGGGGGTGGGTAGGACGTGAGCGGTCCCAGGCTCTGACTCTGTCCCAGCCTCCACTAAATTCACCCAATGTGCCGTCAGGGAGATGTAGTGGCCCTGCCCGCCTGTGCTTGTCCACGTGTCCGTAGTTAAGTGGACCGTGGCAGTAACCGCGTTGGTGAGGGCGCGCACAATGTTGCGGGAGACGTGGTCGTGCAGGGCTGGGACGGCACATCGGGAAAAGTAGTGGCGACTGGGAACTGAGTAGCGCGGGGCCGCCGCCTCCATGATACTTTTGAAGGACTCCGTTTCCACAACCCTATACGGCAGCATCTCAAGGCTGATGAATTTTGCGATGCGGACGGTTAACGTTTGAGCGTGCGGGTGCGTGGCGGCGTACTTGCGCTTGCGCTCGAACACTTGCGCAAGCGACGGCTGAACGGTGCGCTGAACTACACTGCTGGATGGGGCCGAGGACAGCGGAGATGAGGGTGTGGGTGCAGGCCATGAGGCGGTAGTGCCTGTGTCCTGAGAGGGGGGTTGCATCTCAGTGGCAGGTTGGGGCACAGGGGGAGAGGCAGGGGTGCAAACCGGAGACGGTGAACGGCCTTTGTCCCACCTTGCGGGGTGCTTGGCCATCATATGTCTGCGCATGGTGGTGGTGGTGAGGCTGTTGGTGTTGGCTCCCCGGCTGAGCTTTGCGCGACAAAGGTTGCACACCACTGTTCGTCGGTCGTCAGGCGTCTCTGTGAAAAACTGCCAGACCTTAGAGCACCTCGGCCTACGCAGGGTGGCATGGCGCGAGGGGGCGCTTTGGGAAACACTTGGTGGATTATTCGGTCTGGCCCTGCCTCTACCCCTGGCCACCGCACTGCCTCTTGCAACCTGCCCTGCTGATGCCCTTGACTCCCCCTCTGAAGACCTGTCCTCCTGAGTAAGCGTTGCACACCAGGTGGGGTCAGTCACCTCATCGTCCTGCTGCTCTTCCTCCGAATCCTCTGTGCGCTGCTCCCTGGGACTTACTGCCCTTACTACTACCTCACTGCAAGACAACTGTGTCTGATCGTCATCGTCCTCCTCACCCACAGAAAGTTGTTGAGACAGTTGGCGGAAGTCCCCAGCCTCTTCCCCCGGACCCCGGGAACTTTCGAATGGTTGGGCATCAGTGACGATAAACTCCTCTGGTGGGAGAGGAACCGCTGCTGCCCAATCTAAGCAGGGGCCCGAGAACAGTTCCTGGGAGTGTTCCCGCTCCTGAGCAGGTGTCATTGTAGTGGACTGAGGAGGCTGGGAGGAAGGAGGAGCAGCAGACAGAGGATTCGGATTGGCAGCAGTGGACGGCGCAGAACTGCGGGTAGACGATAGGTTGCTCGAAGCACTTTCTGCCATCCAGGACAGGACCTGCTCACACTGCTCATTTTCTAATAACCGTCTCCCGCGTGGACCCATTAATTGGGCGATGAATGTGGGGACGCCAGAAACGTGCCTCTCTCCTAATCGCGCAGCAGACAGCTGCGACACACCTGGATCAGGAGCTTGGCCTGTGCCCACACCCTCACTTGGCCCTCCGCGTCCTCGGCCACGTCCACGTCCACGTCCTCTAGGCTTACCCCTACCCCTCAGCATGCTGTATTACCAGTGATTAGATTTCCCAGGCAGGAAATAAATTGGCGCAAGACTGCAGGCCAAATATAATTTTTGCCCTTTTTGGAAAACGAAAGGCCCCACTGCCTCTAGTGAATGAATTATCTAAGTTTAATAACTGTGCTGTGTCCCTGCTTATGTGTCACAGAACGTGAGGGTAGCAGAGTTATTATAACTCTTGGAGAGCAGGTATTTTTTTTCCCAATTAAGGAAAGCAAATGGCGAACCCAGCAGTAAAGCGTAGCTGGGTGCGTATGATTTAGCAATGTTTTTCACGCAGCTCACACGTCTACACAGGCGTAAGGACGGACACAGGCTGGACAAATAGATTTGTTTTCAGTTTTTTCCCACCAACAGGCAGCACTGCGTATATTCAATGAACCTGCGAAGTTTAATAACTGCGCTGTGTCCCTGCTTATGTGTCACAGAACGTGAGGGTAGCAGAGTTATTATAACTCTTGGAGAGCAGGTATTTTTTTTTCCCAATTAAGGAAAGCAAATGGCGAACCCAGCAGTAAAGCGTAGCTGGCTGCGTATGATTTAGCAATGTTTTTCACGCAGCTCACACGTCTACACAGGCGTAAGGACGGACACAGGCTGGACAAATAGATTTGTTTTCAGTTTTTTCCCACCAACAGGCAGCACTGCGTATATTCAATGAACCTGCGAAGTTTAATAACTGCGCTGTGTCCCTGCTTATGTGTCACAGAACGTGAGGGTAGCAGAGTTATTATAACTCTTGGAGAGCAGGTATTTTTTTTTCCCAATTAAGGAAAGCAAATGGCGAACCCAGCAGTAAAGCGTAGCTGGCTGCGTATGATAGCAATGTTTTTCACGCAGCTCACACGTCTACACAGGCGTAAGGACGGACACAGGCTGGACAAATAGATTTGTTTTCAGTTTTTTCCCACCAACAGGCAGCACTGCGTATATTCAATGAACCTGCGAAGTTTAATAACTGCGCTGTGTCCCTGCTTATGTGTCACAGAACGTGAGGGTAGCAGAGTTATTATAACTCTTGGAGAGCAGGTATTTTTTTTTCCCAATTAAGGAAAGCAAATGGCGAACCCAGCAGTAAAGCGTAGCTGGCTGCGTATGATTTAGCAATGTTTTTCACGCAGCTCACACGTCTACACAGGCGTAAGGACGGACACAGGCTGGACAAATAGATTTGTTTTCAGTTTTTTCCCACCAACAGGCAGCACTGCGTATATTCAATGAACCTGCGAAGTTTAATAACTGCGCTGTGTCCCTGCTTATGTGTCACAGAACGTGAGGGTAGCAGAGTTATTATAACTCTTGGAGAGCAGGTATTTTTTTTTCCCAATTAAGGAAAGCAAATGGCGAACCCAGCAGTAAAGCGTAGCTGGCTGCGTATGATTTAGCAATGTTTTTCACGCAGCTCACACGTCTACACAGGCGTAAGGACGGACACAGGCTGGACAAATAGATTTGTTTTCAGTTTTTTCCCACCAACAGGCAGCACTGCGTATATTCAATGAACCTGCGAAGTTTAATAACTGCGCTGTGTCCCTGCTTATGTGTCACAGAACGTGAGGGTAGCAGAGTTATTATAACTCTTGGAGAGCAGGTATTTTTTTTTCCCAATTAAGGAAAGCAAATGGCGAACCCAGCAGTAAAGCGTAGCTGGCTGCGTATGATTTAGCAATGTTTTTCACGCAGCTCACACGTCTACACAGGCGTAAGGACGGACACAGGCTGGACAAATAGATTTGTTTTCAGTTTTTTCCCACCAACAGGCAGCACTGCGTATATTCAATGAATAATAACTGTGTTGTGGCCCTGCCTATACAATTCTTTCCCTGCAGTATCAATGGAGGGTGCAATGCTCTGCAGAGGCGATTTTGAGAAGCCCAAAAAAAATGCAGCACAGCCAACAGCAGCCTGGACAGTACTGCACACGGATAAATATGGCCCTAGAAAGGACCGTTGAGGTTCTTGAAGGCTACACTCACTCCTAACACTCTCCCTGCCTATGCAGCACTTCTGTCCCTAATGCCAGGTGCAACGGTCTGCAGAGGCGATTTTGAGAAAAAAAAAAAAATCCCACTGCTAACAGCAGCCAACACACAGCTATCAGTGGCCCTAATAAGGACCTTTGGGGGGTCTTGAAGCCTACACTAACTACCAATTCTTTCCCTACAGCAGCTCCGGTATAAACAGCACTGTCCCTCATCTAACTCACACCGCATCTGAGGCGAGCCGCGGGAGGGGCCGACTTTTATATTAGGCGAACACCTGATCTCGCCAGCCACTCACAGCAGGGGGGTGGTATAGGGCTTAAACGTTGCAGGGGGAAGTTGTAATGCCTTCCCTGTCTTTCAATTGGCCAGAAAAGCGCGCTAACGTCTCAGGGAAGGAAGTGAAAGTAACCAGAACACCGCATGGTGTTCGTCACGAATAACGAACATCCCGAACACCCTAATATTCGCACGAATATCAAGCTCGGACGAACGCGTTCGCTCATCTCTATTTACAACACAATTAAAAGTGGACATGTGCATGTTCTGTTTAAATGATTTTGAGGGCTCCAGTCCATATAGCTTGTTTTATCCAAGGCACTTCAGTCCAACACTGCAGTGTAAACTAATGCAACATTTCCTGCTTAAATAGTGCAATTAATTGGACAAATCATTTTAATGTAATCTTATATCCACTTCCAGGACAAGGAAATCCCAACCACAGAGTTCCACTTCGAAAACCTATTTGCTACTGTGATGAACCTTTTCTTTGCTGGGACAGAAACGACAAGCACAACTTTAAGAATCGGTCTGAGGATTTTACTCAAGTATCCAGAAGTTCTAGGTAGATATTGTCTATGGATTCAATTATTTTGGGGGGATTTTCAACTCCAAAGCCAAAACTTTAATTTTTCCATCAACATGGCCATATGAGGGCTTGTTTTTTGCATGGCAAACTAGCATTATTTTATAACATTATTCATGCAGCATAAATGACATAATACATTTTTTTTCTGCGGGTTGGTACGATTATAACAATACAAAAATTATAATTTTTTAATGTTCTTCCAACTTTTGCATAATAAAACCCCTTTTTTAAAAAAAATATAATTTTATATACATTGTTGCTTTCAAAGTCCCAAAATGTCTTTATTTTTCCATGGACTGAGCTCTATGTGGGCTTATTGTTTGTATGGCGAATTGTATGTAGATTTTATTTGTACAATTTTGGGGTAACTTATAGCTTTTTTTGATGACTTTTATTGTGTTTTTATGCGAAGCAAAACAAACAAAATAAGCATTTTGCATCAGTTTGTAGGTTTTTTTTTTCTTTTTTTACAATTTTTTTCTGTGCAGGATAAATAATGTGTTCCATTTATTGTTCAGGTCATTATGGATATGATGATTTATACATACATATATATACATATATATACATATATATACATATATATACATATATATACATATATATACATATATATATATATATATATATATATATATATATATATATAATATATATATATATATATATATATATATATATATATAATTTTTTTTTTCCATGATTTTTTTTTCACCTTTTATTTGTCTTACATTTTCTTATGCCCCTGTAGGGGGCTTGAGCCATAAAGGCTATGATCACCATCATAATACATTGCATTAAGTCTGTACTGCAATGCCTTATTGCCTACAATAGCGTTCATAGGCTATGGCAGGCCAGAACACCAGTGCCTGACGTGTGGTTACTATGGAAAACTATTGTCCTACTGTAGTCACATCATGGAGGGCCGATGATGTCACAGATGGAGGGCATTCCCTTTGTGAATTATTTACATGCCGCGATCTACATAGGTTGCGGCATGTAGGGAGCTAAAAGCAGGGATCACTGTTATCTCTCCCTTCTATTGCTGTGGGAGGCCAGCTATCAGTAACAGCTCCTACTATGGGATGGCACGGGCTCCACTTCTCATCCCAGACGATCCACAGGATGTAATTTTACATCTTGTTGCATTTAGTACCCTGCATCCAGGACATAAATGTACATCCTGTAACATTAACAGACTGTCCAAAAATTACAATTGCAAGTGTTTGTAGCACTGATATGATATGGTTGCATAGACATGCATAACTGTTTCCCTACAGCCATCACACACATTTAAGCAGAGTCAGGGCTTGTTCATCTCCTTCCTACCCATGGAAAGAAGTGAAAAAAACTGCATATCTGTTAGTCCTGTTTTCCCGAACATTGTGGGAGAGCTGTATCCAAGTCAATATTACAGGTCAGAATGTCCTAGTAGCCTCTAATGTATTTGGATTTTACATTTCCTTGGCTTAGCAGAATTAAAACAACATGAAAACAATTTCTGTTTTTAGTTTAAGCACTTTGAAATACATTGACAATGATTTGTATTTTCCATAGCTAAAGTCAAAAAAGAAATTGACCTCGTCATTGGCCAGAACCGCTCTCCGTCTGTGGAAGACCGCACTAAAATGCCTTATACAGATGCTGTTATTCATGAGATACAGAGATTAGCAAACGTCGCCCCTTTGGGTGGTCCACATGCAACAGATGAAACCACTATCTTCAGAGGATACACAATCCCCAAGGTTGGAATAAATATTAATCGTATGACACCCCACTTCAAAACAGATACTGGATTTAGGATTAAGATGCTTAGAATCATATCACAAAAAAATGCATTAAACTTGATCTCTAACAAGGCATTGATGGGAAATAGTATTTCTTTTCAATAATTTTTTATTGAGTTTTAGAATAAACGAAGTATAACAGAAAGGTGACCTATTTGTTGTGTTAAAATACAATTTCTGTACCGTGACATAAATATTTTAAACAATGAATGCGTTGTTGAATAGTAACTAGACTAATGTTCCTTCTTAGAAAATAAAAGACAATAGTTGGCAGGTAAATGTAGTTCGTCACTTGAGTACTAGACTATGGACAAGAAACTAGAAAGCTATGTGTACCACTTGAAGACTTTTACCTAATGGCAATAGGATCTATTATGGAAAGGAGGGGGGGTTAAGACATGGAGACAATTGGAAGGGTGTTATATGGAGGGATTTGTATGCTGGTTAATTGAGGGATGATTTGTCCGCCAAATGTTCTATTTGGATATAAAGGAATCAAATGTTCCATTTTGGACTGCCAGCATTTTTTCATAGGTGCAGTTGGTCGAGACTAGAGAAGCTATTTCTTTTATGGAAGAAACTTTAGAGCTTTTCCAGTTCTGCGCTATTGTAAGATGGGTTGTGTCTTGTATATGGCAAATAATTCTTCTGCATTCTAATGGGAAATTATCTATCCCCAACAGTAGAGGAGCCAAACCAGGGTTTTTTTAGTTAAACACCTTTTTCTATACTGTGGAGATTAGGGGGCAACTCCAGAAAATATAGCGCAGTGATCCTATTTCAATAATGGTACTCCGAACTAATAGGGAAATGGCAAGTAGGATGCAAAGTTAAAACATAAACTTCAGTCCTCCATAAAAATCACAGGCAGCAATGTTTCGACCAAATGTTGGCCTTTTTCAACCTCCCAGCTTGGAGAAGGGAAGCTGTGCAGAGCAGCCAATGGAGTATGCCACATTGGTACATTAAGGCAGCATAGACTGCTAGCTGTATAATTTGAAGCTTTTATAAAACCATAATATGATTATGCATATGGGCCCTTGAGTCTAACATTTTTCTATGATAACTTAGTACAGTACATTTAACATGTTCCCATTAATTATGTTCTTCGCATCTGCTTAAAGGGCACCAACGTGTTTCCTCTTTTGACCTCAGTGCTGACTGATCCCAAATACTTTCCAAACCCAGAGAAGTTTGATCCAGGACACTTTTTGAATGAAACTGGAGGATTTCAGAAGCCCGAAGCCTTCATACCATTTTCAACAGGTACTGAAAGGTGACAAAATGTAGGGGACACTAGTTTTGATGCATTTTTGCTCAACAATCTGCATGCTTAGCCCCCTCAAATTCAAGTTCAGACATCTTTATTATGGGATAATGAGTTATTTGGGGCAGTTGGGGTAAAATCTTTACAGTATTCTGCAAAACAGTGTTTGGAAAGTAAGGTGTTAAATGCTGAGATTGGAAAGTGGTTGGTTAATTTGGGAACGTCATAGTCTGTCCAATCTGGTATCAAGACCACAGATCAAATCTCCACACTTCTTGGTTAAAAATCTGTGATCTGATACTCACTGTAGTAAGTGAACTCTAAGCTGTCTTCCTTGGTGCACTATTTTTGCCTCTTGTAGTACAGTGATATACCTGTTACTGAACTCTGATCCTTTATTTTTTTTCCATTTCACTGTAGGAAAGAGAATCTGCCTTGGAGAAGGAATGGCGAGAATGGAGATCTTTCTGTTCCTTACCTACATACTGCAAAATTTCAACTTGAAATCTGATGAAGACCCTTCTAATATTGATCTCTCCCCTCTACCTAATACCAATGGTGCAATCCATCGCCCTTACAAACTACAGTTAGTTCCTCATTGACCCGGTTAGTATACCCTAAAGCACCTGGGCTCCAATGTAAACTACCTCCAACTGTAATTCCAGTATTGCGGTCCTCATACGTGGCAGTCTCAGGCTCAAGGAGCAGGTGTGACCACAACTTCTACACCTGTCCCAAGACTTGTTTAACCCTTAATGCCACAGGACATAAGTTCATGTCCTGGCAGGGTGGTAGGTAATGCCACCGGACGTGAACTTATATCCTGTGGATGGCACTCTGATAGCCAGCCTCACACTACAATGATGTGGAATAAAGAAAACAACGATCCCCACTGATAACCTCCCTACATGCTTTGCTCAATGTACATCACAGCATGCAAAGAATTCATAGAGGGAGCACATTCCCTCTGTGATGTTACGGCCTGCCATGGCCTATGATCGCTATTGTAAGCGATAAGACAATACAGTACAGGAGTACTGCAATGCATTATCGTGCTGACTATAGCTTTTATGGTTCATAAAAAATGTAAAAATAAAATGAAAATGGTGTAAAAAAAAAACCACAAACATTTTTTGCACATTTTCCCCTGTTTGGTATGGATTTTTTGTTTTTAAATCCCATATTTTTGGTAT
The DNA here is from genome assembly GCF_035609145.1 of Eleutherodactylus coqui. Lineage (NCBI taxonomy): Eukaryota > Metazoa > Chordata > Amphibia > Anura > Eleutherodactylidae > Eleutherodactylus > Eleutherodactylus coqui. The sequence goes on from NC_089846.1 coordinate 60,106,728, forward strand.
TATCCTATCCGTAATGACCTGTACAATAAATTGAACACACTATTTATTCTGCACGGCATAAATCGTAAAAAAAAATGAGAAAAAATTATTTTGTTTATTTTGCTTCCCAAGAAATGCAATAAAAATAAAAGCTCTGGGACTTCGAATGTAAAAAGAAAAAAAAACATTATCCAAAAAAAAAAAGTTTTTTTTTTATTGTGCAAAAGTGGAAAACAATAATAATTTTGGTATTGTTGTTATTGTACCAGCCCACATAAAAAAATATAATTTCATTTATGCTGCATGATTAATGCTGTAAAAGAAAAAAAAAAACAATGACAGAATTGATGTTTTCTTTCCCTCCCCTCCCAAAAAATTAATAAAGCTTTTACTATACATTATATGTACCTTTATTTTACTATACATTATATGTTTGCCATGTAAAAAGCAAGTGCTCATATGGCCATGTCAACAGATAAACAAAAAAGTAATGGCTTTTGAAAAGTGGAGATAAAAATTCCCCTAAAATCGTTGAGTCCTTACGGCGAAATAAGGCCATGTCCTTAAGGGGTTAATAAATGTACAATGAATAAACTGTGTAATTGCATCATATATATAATGGAAAACTTTTTTGGCAGGAACAGCCATTATGGTGGCGATACTCAACTAGGAATTATGAGGCTAGACATCCCTAGGCTATAGGAGTTCAAACATGGCCAATCTACCTGCGCGCTAATCATATCATTTTTTTATGTTCTACTGCAATCTTTCACTGTCAAAAGATGACCAATTATGCTGTCCAATAAGGGATGATGTTGGTGATAACGTTCCATTTATATTTTTCAACATAGTGAATAGGGACATCTAGAAAATAGATGCTTTATTCCCGAGTTGAAGGTCCCTATAGAAAGAATGTGCTGGAACTTCCTCAAAAAAGTTTCAGATTATAAATATCTAACCGGAAAAGGATGAAACTGGGGCATGCAGTGTGGGCCGAAGCCCACCTGTATGTTTTAGCGTTAGGAGGGAGAGGGTGGTAGATTAAGTCGGTAGTCCCCCTAGTCTGCTGTTATTAGATAAGAATTCACTGGGGCAGAGGGAACTCTCTGTTATTAGATACAATTGCCTATGTATGGCGCAGCATTTTTGCATGACATTTTTTATCACCACTGAAATGCTTGTGAAATAGAGTGAGAGGTAGAGAGGCTTCAGACTGATAGTTATTAGGGTAAAAGTCTGAGAATGCATGGGTGTGAAGTTCAGAAAAACATTATCATATGTAGTGTACTCTGGACTCTTGCAGATCTAGACACAGAGAATGCGCACACACCTGAGGTAAGCAGAGATATTTTGCTATTGCGGGGCATGTACTGGGGACGGGAATTCAATATCAAAAATATAGCTTTTATGCAGTGGAAAGACACACTTGCAGTGACTTTTCTTTTCCTTATGGACTTTTCACGTGGGACGGAATAGGCCACACAACGCACTGCAAGCTGCAGTAGATTTTGCACCAAGATTCCCAGGTTACATGTGGATTTTGATGCAGAATTGAAAATGGCTTAAAATCTGCCTGCAATTCCGCATCATAATGTGGAATTTAGTGTAGAAGTTTGCAGATGAGGTTTTGGCTGCATCCTATGGCATAATTCCTTCTTGTGTGAAAGGTTCCCTAAGGGTATCTTTACTTGGGATAACTATAATTTGAATAGTCACTTGATAGGGCAAAGGAAAGCAACAGTTGTTCCATGTAAACACAGACATCAACCGGGTGACAAGTAAGAATTCATTCACTAGTCGCTTTGTTTTAGCGCACCTAAAAATACTCGTTGGTTGATTGAGTTTGGTCTGGGGTAAACAGGAAGTTGTTGTCTTTCAACAACTTGCGAATAACTTTGCAGGGAGGTGTGTGCTTCATGGATAGTGAATTGGGCAACAAGTGAACAAAATTTGATCTTAAGTAAAACCACACACACAACAGTCATTAGTATGCTTTAATGACTATTTTGAGTGACACTTTGGATGATCGTTGTCCCATGTAAAACCACCCTACGCTTTCTGGTGCTTTCTAGATGCTTTAAGCAAGGGTTAGATGAATATTTACGGCTTTGGTCCTTGATTGAAAATGCACATTAAAAAAATGATAAAGTTATAGGATAAATATAAATTGGGAGATTGAAAAGAGAGCAAATAAAACTGAACTATTTATTTTAAGGGTTTCTCCTATTATAATTTGGACATTGCTTTTCATAAACAATAAAGCAGCTCTCCTTCAGAATGAAAAAACTATGTTTTCAGGTAGATGCTCTATAAATCAATCTTTGACCAATTAAAGAGCATTAAAACATGCTAGGCATAGAAGACAAACCAGGAATACTCATCTGTAGACTGCTGTTTTGGCTTTATTGAAAATAACTTTATATCAATTGTAGGCAGTTAAAGGGTGAAGTTGTGGATGGAGTATATCTCCCTCCCAGGCTCTTAGTCTGGACAGGGTGGCGGTCCAGTCCACAACTTCACCCTAGTCCTTAGGAAGCTCAGCTGTAGGCACTGACCCCATTACTGGGGCATAAAAGGCTGCAGCTCCCAAGGAGTCAGTGTCTGACAGCCTGAGGTGGGAATACCACTTCACAGCAGGACCTAGAGAAACCTCAGAGCACCCTGCATGGTGCAGCATTGCATATGTTATATTGCATGGACTTTTGTGTTGCTGTTCTGTTGCCTGGAAGCATACGTTAAAATAAAGACTGAAGTAAGTTTTTATGCACTTTTGAGTCCAGTGTGTTGTTGCCGCCCCCACCCCCTGGAGGACACTGTTACATTATCAATTAGTCATAACATGCATAACATACAATCTATTGCGACCCAGTGCAGTACAATAAATATCACATGCATATGTTTTAGTACAAGAGCACAAAAAATACAGTGCAGGTAACTAACCTGCACTATGCAGTACATTACACACTTTTCTACTCCAACACTATAATAAAGCTACAAAAGCTAAAGTGAGAGGTGAACATGGGGAGAAAATGGAATTGGGATGGGAATCACAGATTTGAAGCTTTATTAAACAAAAAAAATAGACCAAGGGGAGAAGGAGGTAAAATCTTCTTTATTAACACCCAGACTGTCCATGGTAGCATGATACTATTTCTCCTTGCAGATATCTACCTGATGTAGAATCTGACAGGAAAATGTATGAAAACGGTCTTTCTAGTGTTAATTATACTAGCTACTCTGTAAGTTAATGTCTACACCATTAAAGAGCCTTGAACAATGACTAGGGATGTCAGTAGTAAGCTGTTTCAGGGTTCTCCCTCCCTTCGTTAATACAGAATGGGGTACCACCCCAGAGCTGTGTCAAAGCCACAGTTTCTATGTTTACTAGTTGCTAATTATACTTCATGCTTCATCTTTTATACTTGAAAAATAAAGACTGTAGAACAAACCCAATGATGCATTTTACTGGATCTATCAGAACCATTTTTCTCCTTTCCGTATTTTAGTGACTTTGACTAAGGGTGCGGGCAGACGAGCGTAGGCATATTTACGTTCGCACGAGCGCAACGTATAATCGCCCGAACGATCGTTTTTCACCGATCACGACCAGAGCTAGAAAGCGTATTTTCGTTTGTTCCTACTTTGCAAACGGTCTTTTCGGCGATCGAATATGCGTTGGCGCGTATTTCGGTCGCATATGTTCCGTTTTTTTTCGAATTGCCGTTTTTACGCGCCGTAAAATAGCCCATGTGAACGAATACATTCGAAACCATTGCCTCAGATGGTCACGTATATACGTTTGGTCGCAAAAACGCGCCGTTTATGCGCTCGTCTGCCTGCACCCTCAAGCTGACGTGTGATGATGGATTTTGGAGTGCCTGGATCATTGATACTTGCTCTTTGTGTCACATGTCTCATTCTTCTTATCATGTGGTCAGAGAACAGTAAACGGAAGAATATGCCTCCTGGACCAACTCCCCTTCCTATCCTGGGAAACATGCTACAAGTGAACATGGGAGAACTGCCAAAGTCATTAATAAAAGTGAGAACACATTACCTACAGTACCAAGTTGGGGTTATTAACGATCTGTAAATTCAGAGACAGTCAGCAGAAGGCAGGGCTTTTGCCATCCATAGCATGTGCTAAAATAAAGCCCTATCCTTGATTTGTTTTCTCTCTTAAACTTTGCACTGCATGGAGCAAACAAAGGTCCATGCTTGCAGACTCCAGTAAGATGGCTAAAGATGTGACCGAGAGAGGGCAAGGGTTATTTCATCCTCCATTCCTCTCTGTAAAAAGTGTTGCTGCTGTGCAAATAGCGGGGGCTGGCAGTGAGGGAAGAGAACGATGGGCTGCTCAGGCAGATTCTAGGGAGGTGCAGAGAACATCGTGGTCTGTGCTTGTTTCATAGGGAGTGTACCAAGAACCGAAAATGAACTCTTAGTTGTAGGGGTACAATATTGCTATAATCCTTGAGTCACATGTCTTTATATTGTGTTTTAGTGGCTCCGAAGGCACCCATAAATCTTCACAATCACAAATGATTGGGTGATTAATACTAATGTAGATGAATACGGACAGTAGACATATGCAGTGTCCAGACCACTGACATAATTTGTGCTCTGGGTTCTTTAATGTGGAGTACAACACTGTGAGCAATGAGCACATTTATCTGAATGCTATATACATATACACTACTGGTTGATGCATGACATGTGAAGCATGTGAACTGCGATGTACCACAATCAAAACCAGTAGCACTGCCAGTAGTGCAGTTGCAATCCAAATTAAATCAACCCCCATTTGAAATTTGGTTTATTTGCTGAATTTCCAAACTTTCAGCTGTTTGAAAAAAACAAAAAAAACAATCAAACAAGACCAATTTAAAAAACGTCTGAGAGATCCAACTTGGTATATAAGCTGAACAGTCCCATGGCAGTCCTATCAGGGATTGACACCCTTTCCTATATGTACACTCATACACAGCTGTCAATCACTGATAGGATCGCCCATTGGACTGTTCAATTTAGAATGTGCGAAGCTATAAATCACTAAAATACAAGTTATACTGAATCTTGCCCCATAAAACTACATATCAATCTGCTCTGCTCCTTCTCTTTATAGCATATTGTCTGCAGTTTATACAGTATATCTAAAGTGACAGGTTCCCTATAAGTAGCTCAACACAACTAAATATGAGATGTAGATAAAGGCTTCCACAGCAGCACCTAATTTCAGGCAGGGTATGCCAATATCGGCAAAAATATGTGCAGGTTCAGAAAGCGGGGTTGGATCCAGTCCCCCAAACAACAGTCCAAGCAAGATGAAATATGAACAGCACAATTAGGTGCAATAATAAAAGTTTACATCCGCATGGATGTCACTTTATTTTTCATTGGCATAAAAAAACAGGCGATGTTTCGACTGCACAGCCACAGTATATCTAAAGTGACAGGTTCCCTTTAAGTAGCTCAACACAACTATATATGAGAAGTGGTTTCTCCAAACTCAACACAAAATGCCACTTTTAATGACTACTGTAGTCTCAGAATTATTCAACTGACAGAATAGAAATCCTCATATTTGCAAATCAGATATTGTCTCAAGCACACTTCATTAGTTGCATTAGGTGTACTTGAAATAAAATGCACTTGATCAGACCTTTAAAGGGGTTGTCCCGTGAAAGCAAGTGGGGTTCAGCACTTCTGTATGGCCATATTAATGCACTTTGTAATATACATCGTGCATTAAATATGAGCCATACAGAAGTTATTCACTTACCTTCCCTGCGCTGGCGTCCCCGTCTCCATGGCTCCGTCTAACTTCAGCGTCTAATCGCCCGATTAGACGCGCTTGCGCAGAAGGGTCTTCTGCCTTCGGCTCGGCAGCAGCGGTGTTCTGGCTCCGCCCCTTCTACGCGTCATCGCGTAGCTCCGCCCCATGACGTGTGCCGATTCCAGCCAATCAGGAGGCTGGAATCGGCAATGGACCGCACACGTGATGGGGCGGAGCTACGCGATGATGCGTAGAAGGGGGCGGAGCCAGAACGCCGCTGCTGCCGAGCCGAAGGCAGAAGACCCTTCTGCGCAAGCGCGTCTAATCGGGCGATTAGACGCTGAAGTTAGACGGAGCCATGGAGACGGGGACGCCAGCGCAGGGAAGGTAAGTGAATAACTTCTGTATGGCTCATATTTAATACACGATGTATATTACAAAGTGTATTAATATGGCCATACAGAAGTGCTGAACCCCACTTGCTTTCGCGAGACAACCCCTTTAAGGCCCATTTACACGGAACGATGATCGCTCAAATGACAATCAGGAGGCTGGAATCGGCACACGTGACGGGGCGGAGCTACGCGATGACGCGTAGAAGGGGGCGGAGCCAGAACGCCGCTAGTGCCGGACCGAACAGAAGCCAGAAGACCCTTCTGCACAAGCGCGTCTAATCGGGAGATTAGACGCTGAAATTAGACGGAGCCATGGAGACGGGGACGCCAGCGCAGGGAAGGTTAGTGAATAACTTCTGTATGGCTCATACGATGTATATTACAAAGTGCATTAATATGGCCATACAGAAGTGTATACCCCCACTTGCTTTCACGAGACAACCCCTTCAACACATTTTTTGTCACGAGAATATTGCACTATACTAACTGCTGCTGACTGTACATGGTATACAGATGTCAGGTACAGAACCATAAATAGAAATGCATGGTTTGACCTTGAAGTCCTGCCCCTTTTCCATAAGATTTTTATGGTTTCCAAAAATAGTGGCACAGGGGCTTATAGTACATCCTGTTGCAGGCATTTTTGTTTTTTCCTTTTAACTTTTCTATCTCTACTTTAAAAAAAATCATAACTTTTTATTTTTCCAGCAACATAGCTACATGATGGCTTGCGTTTTTGCGGGATGAGTTGTAAGTTTCACTGGTACCATTTAATGTCCCACATAATGTAAACTTTAAAAAATTCCAAAAGGGCGTGAAATGGCAAAACACTAATTTCACCTTTTTTTGTGAACGGTTGCTTTTACAACTTTAATAAAGATAGTGGTGGCGTAGAAGAAAAAAGGAAGGAGGTGGAGCTACTCCAATGAAGATCCAGTGAGGAGATTGGTGGAGTAATTGTTCCAATATAGAGTTCCTTATTTCTGTATGTCGTTAAGAGGAACAGGTGTAACAAGTTCCAGGTGCTGCCAAATCAGCATCTGTGCAACCTAGATTGGTTGACCAGTGAGATAATGGGCGGAGAAAAAAAAGATGCTGATCAAGTGGCACAACCTTTTAGAAAATTGTGCACATGCTTGGATATTTAGAAAAAAGTGTTGCTTTATTTTGGAAAAAAACAGCTGAGCTTTATTTAGGCCCATAGGGGACAGAGTTTAGTTTGAGGATCAAGAACATCTCTCGCTTTCTAAGTGTCCTGAATCTATCCAGATTATTCAGTGGGATTTGTTCCAAAGCTGTAACTGAAAAGGATCTGAAATCTTTGTTGTGGGTAATACTCACATGATATGCTGTGCTTGAGAAAGCCATTGACAGTTTTAAATCTGTGTCTGTTAATCCACAGCCTTAGTTTTTGTTTTGTGCAGCCAACATATTGGAGGTTGGGCCAATATTTTTTAAGGGTGATGATTAAGTGTGAGGAGTTATACGTGGTTATGGAGTTAAGGGCTTCTGCACACTTGCATTTTTTTCCCGCGTTATAGCTGTTTTTTTTTTCACGCGGTTGTCAATGGGACTTTCTAATGTTAAAAACGCTTTGCAAGTTGGTGTGTTTTTAACATTAGAAAGTCCCATTGACAATCGCGTAAAAAAAAGCAGCGATATCGCGTGAAAAAAAGGCAGCTATAACACGTGAAAAAAACGCAAGTGTGCAGGAGCCCTAAGGTTAAAATATTGGTTGGGTGGATCTTCTGGTATAGTTCTTGTGCTCTTTTTTATGCTTCTTCCTGGGTTTCATCAAAAAAGAGCACAAGAACTATACCAGAAGATCCACCCAACCAATATTTCAACCTTAACTTTATAACCATGTATAACTCCTCACACTCCATCATTAGGTCCACCCTTAAAATGTATTGGCCCATCCTTTTGCAAGACCCCTATCTTACGAAAATTACTTCACCCAAACCATTGATCACACTCAGACAGGCATGGACCCTTAAAAACATATTGGCACCTAGTATCCTAAAGAGCCACCCAAAACCCCCAAAAGTTTGCAATCACTTTCTATCCAAAAATCTGGGAAGTTTCAGGTTTAAGAAGCCAAAATGTAAATGCTGTTTGAACATGGAAAATAAGAAAACAGAATCTGTAAGCTCCGTCACAAAAGAAACCTTCAAAATTCTCTCACAGATTGATTGTTCCTCAATCTTCGTTATATACCTTCTTCAATGTACTTGCGGCCTCCAATATGTTGGCCGCACGACACAAGAATGAAGGCGTTGGATTAACAGTCACAGATTTAATACCGTCCATGGCTTTCTCAAGCACAGCATATTATGCGAGTATTAGCCACAACAAAGATTTCAGATCATTTTCGGTTACAGTTTTGGAACAAATCCCACTGAATAATAGATTAGAGACACTGAGAAAGCCCAGTCGATCAGTGTCTTTTTCTTCTCTACCTTTTACTACTTTAACAAAGCAGTAAAAATGTCATGTTTTCTTTTTTCTGTTGGTTAGTACGAATTATGAAGATACCAAATTTATATATATATTTTTAAGCTGTATTAATTAAAAAATAAAATACCCTTTTTTAAAAAAGAAAAATTACTTTGTTCCTATATTTTGAGCCACATGACTTTTTTGTCCATTGATGTGGCTGTGCGAGGGCTCATTTTTTGCTGGATGACTTGTAGTTTTTGTTAGTTTCATTTTGTGGTATGTATGACTTTTTGATCACCTTTTACAATTTTCTTTCTTGGAGACAAGGTGACCAAAAAAGAGCCACTCTGTTATTGTATTGTATTTTTTTGTGTGCTGGCATTTCCGAGGCAGGATGAATAATGTGATAGAGGATTAAAGTTTTAATATTTTTTTAAATAATGTAAAAACTCTTTATTTGACCTATTTTTTCTTTTTTTTGTCCCCACAGAGAAGTTGAACTTGCTTAAACAATTTACTGCAGTTCTTTATTATTGCACTATACTACATTTTGACAAGTATTCTATTAAGTTGTGCATGACTTCACAGGCAAACAATCATGGCAGCACTGGAGGCCTTACAAAGACCCTAGGCTGCTAAGACACCCGAATGTCCTGCCTTTCGGGACATTTAAATGTTTGGATATCAGCTATTGGAATTATCTATGATTGCGGCTGCTGTGGCTGTGTGTCAGCTGTCAAAGGCAACTGACAACTGTCATGACTGTAGCGTGGCTCCTGAGACTGCTCCAAACATGTACAGTGCACATCAGAAAGGGGTTAAAAAACACCATGTCTTCCATTATTCTTACACCAGAAAAATATGTTGATACATCTGCCCCTCAATGTTTTTACTTTAGTCCCTTCCCACATCTTTGCAGACATACATGTGGTGGGGAAGTGGTATACCTACTGTAGGTGTAGCAGGCAACTAGTTCTCTGTATATGGACAGGCACAATTATGAAGTCGTGAACTCAGTTTTGAATAAAGTGAGTTGCGCACATTCTCTGCCTGAACGCAGTGGCCACCTTATCAGGTGTGACAGAGCTGGGGGACGTCCCACTTTTCGGCATACGTTTTGGTCTCTGAAGTGAAACCTGCATTTTCCAGATATATTTGGCATAGCATGCACCAAATTCTACTGCATAACTGTGTCTAATTGCTGTTATATCACTTCATATATAAATATTTTTGCAATTTATTCCAGGTTCTTTTTGTGATCCAACGTACTTTTTGACCTTGGCAATTTCTAACATGATATGTTCCATTGTATTTGGTGAACGTTTTGAATATGAAGACAAAACATTTCTTGGACTTCTTGCCATGTTAAAAGAAATTTTCAGCACAATAAATTCCCGAACTGGACAGGTAAACATTTTGCACTTCTTCTGTAGGTTCTTTTATCTTTCCAATTCTTTTCTGGACATATAGTTTTTGTAAATGAAACCTGTAAAAGCAAAAAAAACTCATTGCAAAACCCAATGTGTTCTTGGCATATGCAATCTGTGATCAGATCTTGGGCATGCATGAGTAGTAATATGTAGAAGGAGCCAACAATGACTCAAGGACTGTCTGCCATAAATTCAGGGCCATCACTCCTAGACCTCACGACCAGGCCAATATATATTTGCAGTGTAGCTTTAAGTCAACTACAATGGCAATCAGTTAGTCAGAGACTGCTGGCACCCCAGAGAGAAGGTAGGGAGAGTTTTCCCCTATTCTGTCTCCACTATTATTGCATGCACAGTGCGCGATTAGGTGGTCAAATGTTTGATGACATGGACGCCAGGGTACCAATGGTAAGAGGCAGAGGTGTAACTTGAAGCTCCTGAGTCTCAATGCAAAATCTTTAACAGGACTCCCAACTACCATGTGCCTTTATAAACTGTACTGGCATCATCTTATGTGGCAGAAGGATTTCTGGGCCTCCTTAGGAACCAGAGCCCAGGTATGAAAGTTATTTTTGCACCCCATGTAGTAATTCCCTGGTGGGATTGAGTTTCTGGATCTAAAAGAAAAAGCACTACCCTAACAGTGACAATTGTCACTATAACAGGGCTGATTTCATATGAAACTGGGGATACTGTCTATTTCTGGGCAATTCTACATAATTACCAGACAAATTAACTAGCAGTTCTACTTCACAATAAGCCTAAAGATTTTTAAAAAGTTAAAAGAAACCTGTCACCGGGTACATGGAGTATTTGTAAAGCTGCTTATACCCACCCAGTACACATATTATATACAAACATGTAGCAAATCAAAGACAGTAATCTAATTTAAAAACGCCCCTTTCACAGGTGAAAATCATACCTATCAGAAGGATAGGTGCTTGTGAGGTGCCAGACTGCTATTATATCCTGTTCCGTTTCACATGCCTCCACAACGGCGTTCTGTATTTCAAATCGCGCATGTGCGCAAGGCTCCAAGTAGGGGGTCGAAAATTTACCGTTATGGTCTGCTGAAGAATAAAGTTATGTCCTTTGGGATGAATCTACACCACTGATGCTGCCTGATTCTACTTGTATGAAGCTCTGAGTCAAAGGAGTGGACCAACAAGCAGAGAGAAAAGTTATCACTCTTGATACTGTGGGCAAGGAAAGTCTGGCACGACCCACCCATTCAACTCCAGAGTTCAGAGACCTGGGCTTTGAGTCAAATTTCGAAGTATATTTTTTCTGAAATGCAGCAGCATTTCTAACCCAACTAAAAGTGCTAATGGGCTCAAAAGCGCTAGGAATAAATAATCTTAAAAGATGAAAAATGGCTATGTGGAATGGGAGGTGATGGAAAGTAGAGTGAGTCGTGATGGATTTTTCTGATTGTCTTCAAAAAGTATTTAGTGTTTTGCTTTGTTTTTTGTCTTTCTTACAGTTACTGAACTCCTTCATCAAAGTCCTCCCTGGACTCCCCGGACCACATCAAAAAATATTTCAAAATCTTGCAGCTCTGAGATCATTTGTACAGAACAAAGTGAAGGAACATCAGGAGACTTTGGACCAGAACTGTCCCAGGGATTTTATAGATTGTTTCCTTATAAAGATGGAAGAGGTAAGAAAATAGGAATGGGGATAATTAAAGTCAAAGGGTTAGCTTGAAGCTTTTAGACTGCCAAATAGGTACCGCAAGCCTACGAACATTATGTTTCATATATAGTATTCATGATGCAAAATAAGAGAGAGGTGCTACATGTAAAGATCCAAGAGAGGAGATAGAACCCATCAGTAAAAATACTTCCCATTCTTGTCCCCTCAGTAATAATGATTCCCTTTGTTGCCTCCATCAGCAATAGTGCTCCCCTGTTCCCTCTTATGCTGTATAATTAAAAGAAAAACAATATACTCACCTCCTTTGCTTACTAAGCTGTACTCTGGCTGTACCTCCTTCCACTTATTTTGTCCTTATTGACTTCCGGGAGTTGCACAGTCACATACAACTGTTGTGTTGAATTGGTCACATACTACAAAACTGTGCAACCGGTAGTCAGGCAGGACTGGTAAAGGGAAAAGTGAAGTAGGGTTAGTATAATGATTGGTTTTTTGTTTGTTTAGTTTTTTTTTACTTTAAAGCCTCACCGGCCAGTTCATGAACTAGAGGCTAATGGGGATGCCTGGATGCCTGCAGCAGTATCTATTACAGCTGTAGTTGCTGGTGGCTCCAGGATGTGACTGGATATTTCCTGGTGGACTGAATGGCCAGTCTTCCCCCACGGTGTAGCGGCACCCCTGACAGGCTCTCACAGGACACCAGGGTGCTGCGTCACCCTTGTTGAGAATCACTAACTTAAGTTTTAATAAAGAAGGCCATGGCCATTCAATTATCCAACAACTCTTTGTCTGTGTGCAACTTATCACCCCATGTGTGTTGTATCTTTGAGGTACTGACTTATAAGGCAGATGGACATTTAAGCCCCCTCAGGCATTATGATCTGGTTGTACCTACAACCTATGATTACCATATAGTTAAGACCCCCTAAAAGAATATGAGGCAGGAATATATTGGGCCTTTATATCCAGGACCTTTATGACTTATGTTTTTATTTTTTAGTTTACCTAGATATTTTTTTCTATTCTTTGTGGAGCAAATACAACTGTATTGTTCAAAATTAGAGCGGATGTTGTTTATATTGGAAGTGACATATAAGGAAAAATGGGCAAAAACAGAAAGAAATTTAGCTCTAAGGAAGTTTGTTAAATGGAGGAGTCTGGAAATATTTGCTATATAATGCCAACTTTGGAGCAGATACAACCAGGGAAGAGCAGACAAAAATTGATGGTTAGGGATAACTTAGTAAAAGCAGAAATTTTGGAAGTTATTTAAAATACATTTGCCTAATATACTGGTCAAAATAGCTCCAAAAGGTAGATTTTTTCATGCACTGCAAAAATATTTGATTTTCCATAAAACATTTGTCTGCTCTTAAATTGTCGCTGATTGTGTGAGGGTTAGAGGAGCTGATACTTGGAATTTATATTCTAAAATCCAATAGATCTAGAACCAATAAAAATCACTCTTCTATGCTACTATATAACTAGGAATCAGCTATATGATTTGGCTTGTTATGCAAAAGTGATAATTAAACCATTGGTTAGAGAATATATAACTTTCCCTCTGTTAGAAAACTGTATTTTATTTGTATTCCCAGGAAAAGGGGATTCCTAATACAGAATTCCACTTCGACAACTTGTTTGTCACGGTTTTGAATCTCTTTGCTGGAACAGAAACATCAAGCACTACAATGAGACATGGCTTAAGAATGTTGCTTAAAGGGGTGGTCTCGCGAAAGCAAGTGGGTCTATACACTTCTGTATGGCCATATTAATGCACTTTGTAATATACATCGTGCATTAAATATGAGCCATACAGAAGTTATTCACTTACCTGCTCCGTTGCTAGCGTCCCTGTTGCCATGGTTCCGTCTAACTTCGGTGTCTTCTTGCTTTTTTAGACGCGCTTGCGCAGATGCATCTTCTCCCTTCGGCTGGTCTTGGAAGCATCGGCATTTTGGCTCCGCCCCCTTTTCGCGTCATCGCGTAGCTCCGCCCCCGTCATGTGCCGATTCCAGCCAATCAGGAGGCTGGAACCGGCACACGTCATGGGGCGGAGCTACGCGATGATGCGTGCAAGTGGGCGGAGCCAAAATGCCGATGCTGCCGAGCGGAGCCGAAGGGAGAAGACGGATCTGCGCAAGCGCGTCTAAAAAGGCAAGAAGACACCGAAATTAGACGGAACCATGGCGACGGGGACGCCAGCAACGGAGCAGGTAAGTGAATAACTTCTGTATGGCTCATCTTTAATGCACAATGTACATTACAAAGTGCATTAATATGGCCATACAGAAGTGTATAACCCCACTTGCTGCCGCGAGACAACCCCTTTAAGTATCCCGACATACAAGGTAGATGTAAATAGTAACATCTATAGAACACAGGCTTTCTGTGTAACTGGATTAGTAATTAAATAAAATTATATATTTTTAGGATATAGGTGTCTTGCTAAGAGGTAATGTATATAGAAAGCACTTAAAGGAGATGTCCCGCGCCGAAACGGGTTTTTTTTTTTTTCAACCCCCCCCCCGTTCGGCGCGAGACAACCCCGATGCAGGGAGGTAAAGAAAGCTCACCGGAGCGCTTACCTGAATCCCCGCGCTCCGGTGACTTCTCTACTCACCGCTGAAGATGGCCTCTTCCTCCGTGGACCGCAGCTCTTCTGTGCGGTCCATTGCCGATTCCAGCCTCCTGATTGGCTGGAATCGGCACGTGACGGGGCGGAGCTACACGGAGCTACACGGAGCCCCATAGAAGACTGCAGAAGACCCGGACTGCGCAAGCGCGGCTAATTTGGCCATCGGAGGGCGAAAATTAGTCGGCACCATGGAGACGAGGACGCCAGCAACGGAACAGGTAAGTATAAAACTTTTTATAACTTCTGCATGGCTCATAATTAATGCACAATGTACATTACAAAGTGCATTATTATGGCCATGCAGAAGTGTACAGACCCACTTGCTGCCTCGGGACAACCCCTTTAAAGAGTTATTACAACCACAGGTTATGTCACAAATATCTGCTAAGTGTTTTCTTAGGGCTCACAATATGAAAATAACAAACATGCAACTTTAGTCTCTTGTGTCCCTCCATGTCATCCAGGCCAATTGAAAATAGCCAATTTGACCTTCAAAATCTGTCAAAAAATACAGGATACAATACCATTTATGGCAGTAATCTGCCAATAGAACTACAAACAGGTTATTGAGAAGTCAAATACTGCTAAGAGACAAAGGCAGCATGGCGGCTCAGTGGTTAGCACTGTTAACTTGCAGCACTGGGATCCTGGGCTCAATTCACACTAAGGACAACATCTATATAGAGTTCGCATGTTCTCTTTGTTCGTGGAGGTTCCTTCCAGGTACCGCAGTTTCATAAACATACTGATAGGTTGTTATGTGTGTTTGAGATAAGAACATTTGGCTGGGGAGAGTGAATAATTTAAATGGCAACAATCATTCTAGAACCTATTCAATATGTTGGCACTATAGACGCTAAATAACTAAGGCTCTGTTGACATCTGCATTGTTGTTTATTATAGTAGTTTCTGGTAAGGTTTACATCACTTTTGACATCAAGGAAAGCATATCATGTAGTGCTATTCCTGCTGTAAAAATAACTTAATCATTGATTAAATGGATACAATCAATACAGTACAGTATTATAGCTTCTATTACACGGAAACTAATGGCACTTCTGTGAATAGAACCTAGGGAAACTATGATGAGTTTAAATTCCTAATAGTCTAATGGGTAAGAGTTCTACCTCTGGATCCCTAATGTTTTGGTTGAATGGCAGTTTTGTTAGCCCATTTGAGAACTAAGAGAAGTTATCCAGTTCTTTAAAATTGATTGCTTATCCTTAGGCTAGATCATTAATATAAGATTATGGGGATCTGACTCTTGGTACCCTGGTCAATCAGCTGCTTGAAAGGTCTATATACCCCTTCATTACTTTCTGTTGTATAGTTCCATACTTGTTGTAGCCCAGTGAATGGAGTGAAGCTGTAATAAACCATGACCCATTCAAACAGCTGATCAGTGGGACGCTGAGAAATAGACATGAACCAGTGCAATAGCGATGGCGTATCCTTAGGACATGAATTTTAAAACAGCGAATAACACTTTAACATGACCAATAGCGTCCTATGAAGAAGCAAGCCTGGCATGAATGTTGCTCTCTTTATTAAAATCTTAAAATGTAAAAAAAAAACAGCTTAGTAACTGTTTTAGTAAAAATATCAGTAATTTAACAAAAACATTGATTTCTGTCGCTTTAGCAAAAATTCAAAAAGAAATTGACATGGTGGTTGGTCCAGATCATTGTCCTTGTATGGAGGATCGGAGCAAGATGCCATATACCGATGCTGTAATTCATGAGATTCAGAGCTATTCAGACATTGTACCATTGGGTTTGCCCCATGCAGTAGCTGAAACCACCAACTTTAGAGGATGCACAATCCCCAAAGTAAGAGGAAATATGCATATTACCACTTTTGAGCAACGTCAAATTGTTTTTAGGATTAGGGGTTGTGGCCTGACCGAGCGCTGAGATGGCCACATAATCTCAGAGCTCCGAGAGCAGAGGCTTCTAAAGCAACAATAAAGCACTTACAGCGACTTTCACTCACCCGGTGACTATAGACACAGCGGAGCAGGGAATAGATGAGCCGCCGCAAGTCCTCCCGCACTGCACACAGATGCCTGGAGGAGTTCTTCTCACCGCATGGTCGCCCACATACTCCAGACCCTGAAGCTCCGACACAGCCTGCTTGCCTGCAGGAAGAAGGTGAAATATTCCCGATATTCAACCCCAGTCTGCCCCAATGGACACTAATACAGACGAACCAGGGAGAACAAATAGAGGTGAGCAATATTACAAAACCTCACACTAACGCCCTACCTCACTTAATAGCAGAGATGGCGGCCATTAGGGGAAAGCCTCCTCAGAAGAATAGATCATAATTAAACAAAATGGCGCCGACCATTCCACATAATAAAAAACCACAAAGTTCCCCCACAGCTAGCCCATTAAAACAACATTCCAAACTATCAGAGGAACAAGTGGAAGATCCACATAGCCCTCCCATGGAGGATTTTATAACCTCCATGCCATCCTCAGAGAAACCAGCCATGGAGGCATTTATGAAAGAAATGCTGCTAGCTTTAAAAGACTCCTTACAAGTTAATTTCGACTCACTCACATCCACCCTAAAATAGTCTATGAAAGAAATGGATGAAAGAATGACCCATACAGAGAATAAAATGAGTGAAATTACTCAATCCCATAACAATCTTATAGATGAACATTACACTCTAACAGAAGAAGTAGATGCTCCTAAATTAAAACTAGCAGACATGGAGGACAGAAACCGTCGTAACAACGTCAAATTCAGGGGAATTACGGAGTCGGTCCCAGCGACGGAGATTACCAAATACCTTCAGCAAATGTTTAAAACTGAGTTACCAGATACAACGCTTATGGACTTAACAATTGACAGAGCCCACAGGCTACCAAAGCCTAAATTCATCCCCGACTCAGTGCCCAGAGATGTAATAGCCAGATTCCATTTTTTCCATGTTAAAGAAGCAATGATGCAAACAACTCACAAATTAAAACTACCGGCTCCGGTTCAGGTGAACTTTACCCCCCATACTGCACAAGCCCACATCACACATGGACTTGTTGTTTTGTTATTTGTCCGTCAACTGTTTGATGGACCCTATGTTCAAGCTAACTTGCTGTTTGTTTTTTACCCTGTTATGTTTAAGCATCAAACTCTGTCCATACTGCTTCATAGCAAAAACATACACCCATCATGTCGGTTAAACTTCTCTCCGTAAATGCCAACAGGCTAAATTCACCATTTAAACGCTCGGCATTATGGAGGGAAGCGCCTGACTCAAAACGTAGACATACTGTGTGTGCAGGAAACTCACTTTGATGCTTCCACGTGTCCAAAAATTACTCATATTAAGTTCCCCAATATATATTTAGCCTGTGCATCAAACAAAAAAGCAGGCGTATTAATCGCTTTTAGAGACTCAGTGATAATGGAGACAACCTCTATAGTGCAAGACCCTAAGGGAAGATTCATTATGATCTTGGGTAATCTAAATTCTTCTCCCTACACTATATTGAACATATATGCACCGAATGTAAGACAGATAAGATTTCTAAACAAAACAATCAAAAAATTGCGGAGGCATGGAAGGGGCAAATTGATCATTTGCGGTGATTTTAACCTCATACCTAATGGAGACATTGACACGACAAACTAGTCACTTAGAAAATCTCCAGTGCTGAACCCCTGGCTACAGAAGGAAGCACTTTATGACACCTTCAGATGTATGAATGCCTCAGCAAGAGAATACACTTTCTATTCCCCATGTCATAGGTCGTTCTCGCGAATTGACCTGATTTTAGTTGACAGATGGACCCTATCTTTAATTACAGACGCCTCAATTAATAAGGCTACATGGTCTGACCACGCTTCCATCTCAACCACCTTTCAGTGGGGAGAGGATGGAGGTGAAAGACGACCATAAAGAAATAATGTATTCCTGATGGAATACATTAACATGGAATTCCTCAACAATCCAAAATAATATCTGACGCTCTGACAGAGTACTTTAAATACAACTCGACGCCAGGGATGTCCCCAATGACAAAATGGAACGCACATAAGACGTACATTAGAGGGGTTCTCATTAAACTCAGCACAAAACATAAGAGGGAAAAAGGGAATCAACTTAACGACATTCTCTCCCAGATCACAAACACTGAAAACCTCCTACACAGCTCTCCATTGGAAGAAAATCATAAACAACTCTTCAACTTAAGGCAAAAATTACGCACCCTCCTGATGGACAACTTCGACAAAGCGATAAAAAATTCAAGATCATCATATTATTCTTCGATCAATAAGCCCTCTAGACTAATGGCAAATCTAGTTAAGAAAACAACGATAAAATCAAAAATTCCATACATAACTAATCCGGAAGCCAAGAATGTAAAAATATCCCACCCAAAACAGATAGCCGAATGCTTTCGTAAATTCTACGAAAAACTATATAATCTAAGACAGGACACCTTCATATCTCAACCAACCTATCAAGAAATGTCATCCTTTCTTAACAAACTGAACCTCCCAAACATTTCAGAAGCCCAAAATAAATTCCTGAATAAAACTATATCAACCCAAGAAATACTAGACACAATAAAAACACTAAAAAATCTAAAATCTCTAGGCCCAGATGGCTTCTCCAATGAATATTATAAATCTTTTGCAGGAACTCTGGCACCACATTTAACGCAAACGTTCAATATGGCCATAGAACAAGGTAAATTACCAAAAGAAATGCTTGAAGCCACGGTAGTGACTATAGCTAAACCCAGCAAAGACCCTTCCTCTTTAACAAACTTTCGCCCTATATCATTGCTTAATTGCGACACAAAATTATACTCAAAAATCATAGCACAAAGACTTCAGGCAACTCTGATGTCCATTGTCCATACTGATCAAGAAGGCTTTATCAAAGGAAGACAAGGTTCCGATGGAACAAGAAGAGTCATAAACCTCCTCTCTATGTTAGATTCCTCTCGTACTCCGACCATACTCCTAGCCTTACACGCTGAAAAATCCTTCGATCGGCTTCACTGGGGATACACCTTCTCCGTTCTCAAAAAATATGGCTTCTCCGGCAATTTCATCAAAGCAATTAAAGCTCTTTATTCATCCCTTTCAGCCAAGGTATTAGTTGATGGCACTTTATCCGATTCCTTCCACATTACTAATGGAACTCGTCAGGGTTGCCCTTTATCGCCACTGATTTTTATTTTAGCAATGGAACCCCTAGCGGAATACATTAGACTAAACCCAGATATCAAAGGAGTACACGCAGGAACTAGGCAACACAAAATAAGTCTATTCGCAGACGATACTCTTCTAATGTTAACTAACCCCATAGTTTCCCTAAGACACCCCTACTCTACTCTCTCGCTGTTCTCAAAAATCTCATACTATAAACTAAATGTCTCCAAGTCACAAATTGTAGGCATCCATATAAACGAGGACCTAAAAAATGAGATAAGACAGGAATTTCCCTTTCAGTGGCAACATTAAAATGTCCCATATCTTGGCATTCAAATCTGCTACCCCCTATCTAACTTAATATCAGCTAATTACACCCCCCTATTGAAGATACTTTGGGAAGAGCTAAATGAGTTTTAAAAACAGGAAACTACTTAGATTGGTCGAATAGTTTTATATAAAATGAGAATTCTCCCAAAAATATTATATTACTTCCGGACACTACCCATACCTATCCACCAAGTAACTCTACAAAACCTTCAAAGACAGATGACCAACTATGTATGGAATAGCAAGCCTCCCAGAATAGCTCGCTCTATCCTATTCCTGCACAAATCACAAGGAGGAGTAGACCTCCGCAAATTAGAAGCTTATAGATATGCATTACTACTCAACCAATCAAAATGCTGGATTACCCACTCCAAAAACACCAGCTGGTACAATATAGAATTAGAAATGACAAACCAAAAAAACTTTAAGCCCACTAATCTACGCAACTATTCTGTCAGCCCTACACCCACCTCTAAAAACACTAATTCACATTCCTCCTGCCTCTTTAACTATCTCGGCGACATTAGAGGCGTGAACCAAACTTACCTATCTATCAGAAAAATCTGTGTCAGAGGCCCACAATCAGATCCCTATTGGCACCCTTGAACATTTCATTCAGGGGCTACAATTATCATCCTGGTATGGAGCAGGAGTAAAATACATATCAGATCTTTTTGAGAATAAAGAACTAAAATCTTTTACAAAGCTAATCAAACAATACAGACTACCAAAAACGGACATATTTAGGTACTTTCAAATAAGATCGCTAATCCAAACCACCCAACTACAGAAAGCGCTACTCCCGCAGATACTATCATTAAATCCTTCGAAACTTCAAAAAGGAAACAAATCCAAAACAAAACTCTTCTACAACCAAATGGGGGGCAACCTGAAATCGGGGAAAAAATGTCACCTTCTAAATTGGGAAAAAGATCTAAAAATAAAGATCCAATTAGAAAGCTGGCTAGACGCTTTTAAATGTGCAAAACAAGCGACGAATTGCTCCAACATATTAGAAACACATCTAAAAACTCTTCCAAGATGGTATCTAACACCGGTACAACTAAGAAACAGACGATTAACCCCAGACACGGGATGCTGGAGGGGTTGCGGACAAGAAGGCACGCTACTACATATATTCTGGTCTTGCCCTCAAGTTACACATTACTGGTCTGACATCTATTTATTAATAAATAAAATATCAGAAACAAAGCTACCGAGATGTCCGGCTACAGCTCTCCTGCTCTTGGATTTAAAAGAAGTTGGATCCGATACCAGACGTCTGATAAGCCATATTCTGATGGGAGCTAAATTACTGCTAGCCAGAAATTGGCAAAAAACAGATATACCACATGTAAATGATCTAATACAAATGATATCCGAACATAGCATTTTCAAAAAAATTCTTGCACTCAGAAATAAGTCCTATTTAAAGTATGAAGCGGTGTGGACCCAATGGAATAATAGATTTCCACTCTGATATTTAAAAGTGATGCTCTTTTTTGTTCGTTCATGTTTCCTTCCTCTTCTCTGTCTTCCCTCCCCCCTCCCTCCACCCTCCTCTCCCTAACTTCCCACATATTCACATATGAAAAATGTATTATTCTTTACTTTAAACTAACCCTAAAAATGTATCAACATTAACCACTATACCTATTAGACTCTACATAATACATGTTTGCAAGATGTAAGCTATGATAACAATTATCTGTAACAGTTTCACTCATTTGATACCAATAAAAATTTGATTGAGAAAAAAAAAATCGTTTTTAGGATTAAATTTAATTAAATGGACAAAGACCTAATGTGCTGGAAATTTAGCTATTTGCAGTATTCGTCAGGTGAGCCGTCTTATATGAATCTTTTTTCTTTTGGTGGTGGGAAGCTACTTATACCTTTTCAGATGACTTTGAAATTGACAAAGGTCTCCTATTTCAGAAACGATTTATATATGACGTGCTCATGTTGTGGGATGGGAAAAATGCTTTATTTGAAGAATTAGTATTATGATTAAACAACAAGAATATAGGCATGAGATTTACTTACGATATTCAAGCCAGAAAATTTACTTTTCTTGACCTAAACATTTTCATTAATATGCTGCAGCTCCAAGGTTAGACTGTACTCACATCTATGACAGAGGCTCTGCTCGATGCCTCTACTGCAATTTTTGTAAGTTATTATAGAAAGAATAGGGTTGCATGCACTCCTGTCAAAAGAATGGACATCTCAAGAGAACTTGACATACCCTACTGTAAATCAAAGGGGTGCATCAAACGCCAGTGATATCTGTCATATAGCAAAAATGATACTAAGGGTTTCTGTTTATAGAGGAAAGAATAACAAATAGAGATTAGAGATGAGCGAACATACTCGTCCGAGCTTGATACTCGTTCGAGTATTAGCGTGTTCGAGCAATGTTCGGGTTACTTTCACTTTCATCTCTGAGACGTTAGCGCGCTTTTCTGGCCAATAGAAAGATAGGGAAGGCATTACAACTTCCCCCTGCGACGTTCAAGCCCTATACCACCCCCCTGCAGTGAGTGGCTGGCGAGATCAGGTGTCACCCGAGTATAAAAATCGGCCCCTCCCGTAGCTCTCCACAGATTTGTTCTGACAGAGGAGGGAAAGTGCTGTCTTGGTGGAGCTGCTATAGGGAGAGTGTTAGGAGTATTTTAGGCTTCAAGAACCCCAACGGTCCTTCTTAGGGCCACATCTAACCGTGTGCAGTAGTGTGGAGGCTGCTTTTTGCAGTGTTGCACTTTTTTTTTTTTGGTATATCGGCCGTGCAGAGCATTGCGCCCTGCAGTAATTAGATATAGTGCAGGGCCAGTAGTGGTGAGGCAGGGACAGAAGACATATATTGTGAGGCAGGGACAGAAGACATATATTGTGAGGCAGGGACAGAAGACATATTGATTGAATATAGGCAGTGGACCTTTGCAAAAACATTTTGGGAAAAAATCTATTTGGGCTGCCTGTGACTGTCCTCAGTGTTCTGGGTCTGTGCTGGGTGTAGTAGTCCTCCTCATTCATACGCAGCCAGCTAAGTGTTACAGCAGGCTTGCGCAAAATTATTTCCTGGCTCTGTCTGGGCTGTTAAATCACCGCTGTATTGCAGTCCACAGTGCAACACTCTGCAGTTCTTTGACATACTCCAGGGCCAGAAGTGGTGACGCAGAGAGAGAAGAGATATATTGATTGAATATAGGCAGTGGGCCTTTGCAAAAACATTTGGGGAAAAAAAACTATTTGGGCTGCCTGTGACTGTCCTCAGTGTTCTGGGTCTCTGCTGGGTGTAGTAGTCCTCCAAATTATTTCCTGGCGTTCCGTAAGCGAAGTCAGCCTCCAACCACAGGCCAGTAAGCGGCACATTTAATTACAGTGTTCTGTTTCTGCACTACTGGTAATACACCATGCTGAGGGGTAGGGGTAGGCCTAGAGGACGTGGACGCGGGCGAGGACGCGGAGGCCCAAGTCAGGGTGTGGGCACAGGCCGAGCCAGTGCGGTGGCCAGGGGTAGAGGCAGGGCCAGACCGAATAATCCACCAACTGTTTCCCAAAGCGCCCCCTCGCGCCATGCCACCCTGCAGAGGTCAAGGTGCTCAACGGTGTGGCAGTTTTTCACAGAGACGCCTGACGACCGACGAACAGTGGTGTGCAACCTTTGTCGCGCCAAGATCAGCTGGGGAGCCACCACCACCAGCATGCGCAGGCATATGATGGCCAAGCACCCCACAAGGTGGGACGAAGGCCGTTCACCGCCTCCGGTTTGCACCACTGCCTTTCCCCCTGTGCCCCAACCTGCCACTGAGATCCAACCCCCCTCTGAGGACACAGGCACGAGTGCCTACCGGCCTGCACCCACACCCTCACCTCCGCTGTCCTCGGCTCCATCCAGCAATGTCTCTCAGCGCAGCGTCCAGACGTCGCTAGCACCACTGTTTGAGCGCGAGCGCAAGTATGCCGCCACGCACCTGCACGCTCAAGTGTTAAATGTTCACATAGCCAAATTGATCAGCCTGGAGATGCTGCCATATAGGCTTGTGGAAACGGAGGCTTTCAAAAGTATGATGGCGGCGGCCCCGCGCTACTCGGTTCCCAGTCGCCACTACTTTTCTCGATGTGCCGTCCCAGCCCTGCACGACCACGTCTCCCGCAACATTGTACGCGCCCTCACCAACGCGGTTACTGCCAAGGTCCACTTAACAACGGACACGTGGACAAGCACAGGCGGGCAGGGCCACTATATCTCCCTGACAGCACATTGGGTGAATTTAGTGGAGGCTGGGACAGAGTCAGAGCCTGGGACCGCTCACGTCCTACCCACCCCCCGAATTACATGCCCCAGTTCGGTGGTGGTATCTGCGGCGGTGTATGCTTCCTCCACTAAACCACCCTCCTCCTCCTACGCAACCTCTGTCTCGCAATCAAGATGTGTCAGCAGCAGCACGTCGCCAGCAGTCGGTGTCGCGCGGCGTAGCAGCACAGCGGTGGGCAAGCGTCAGCAGGCCGTGCTGAAACTACTCAGCTTAGGAGAGAAGAGGCACATGGCCCACGAACTGCTGCAGGGTCTGACAGAGCAGACCGACCGCTGGCTTGCGCCGCTGAGCCTCCAACCGGGCATGGTCGTGTGTGACAATGGCCGTAACCTGGTGGCGGCTCTGCAGCTCGGCAGCCTCACGCACATGCCATGCCTGGCCCATGTCTTTAATTTGTTGGTTCAGCGCTTTCTGAAAAGCTACCCACACTTGTCATACCTGCTCGGAAAGGTGCGCCGGGTCAGCGCACATTTCCGCAACTCCAAGACGGACGCTGCCACCCTGCGGACCCTGCAACATCGGTTTCATCTGCCAGTGCACCGACTGCTGTGCGACGTGCCCACACAGTGGAACTCTACGCTCCACATGTTGGCCAGACTCTATGAGCAGCGTAGAGCTATTGCGGAATACCAACTCCAACATGGGCGGCGTAGTGGGAGTCAGCCTCCTCAATTATTTACAGAAGAGTGGGCCTGGTTGGCAGACATCTGCCAGGTCCTTGGAAACTTTGAGGAGTCTACCCAGGTGGTGAGCGGCGATGCTGCAATCATTAGCATCACCATTCCTCTGCTATGCCTCTTGAGAAGTTTCCTGCAAAGCATAAAGGCAGATGCTTTGCACTCGGAAACAGAGGCGGGGGAAGACAGTATGTCGCTGGATAGTCAGAGCACCCTCATGTCTATATCTCAGCGCGTTGAGTAGGAGGAGGAGGGGGAGGAGCATGAGGAGGAGGGGGAAGAGACAGCTTGGCCCACTGCTGAGGGTACACATGCTGCTTGCCTGTCATCCTTTCAGCGTGTATGGCCAGAGGAGGAGGAGGAGGAGGAGGATCCTGAAAGTGATCTTCCTAGCGAGGACAGCCATGTGTTGCATACAGGTACCCTGGCACACAAGGCTGACTTCATGTTAGGATGCCTTTCTCGTGACCCTCGCGTTACACGCATTCTGGCCACTACGGATTACTGGGTGTACACACTGCTCGACCCACGGTATAAGGAGAACCTTTCCACTCTCATTCCCGAAGAGGAAAGGGGTTCGAGAATGATGCTATACCACAGGGCGCTGGTGGACAAACTGATGGTAAAATTCCCATCCGACAGCGCTAGTGGCCGAAGGCGCAGTTCCGAGGGCCAGGTAGCAGGGGAGGCGCAGAGATCAGGCAGCATGTACAGCACAGGCAGGGGAACATTCTCCAAGGCCTTTGCCAGCTTTATGGCTCCCCAGTCAAGGCTGAGTTGGCGGGAGCACTGTAAAAGGATGGTGAGGGAGTACGTAGCCGATCGCACGACCGTCCTCGGTGACGCCTCTGCCCCCTACAACTACTGGGTGTCGAAGCTGGACACGTGGCCTGAACTCGCGCTCTATGCCCTGGAGGTGCTTGCTTGTCCTGCGGCTAGCGTCTTGTCAGAGAGTGTTTAGTGTGGTTGGGGGAATCATCACGGATAAGCGTACCCACCTGTCAACCGACAGTGCCGACAGGCTTACACTCATCAAGATGAACAAAGCCTGGATTTCCCCAGACTTCTCTTCTTCACCAGCGGACAGCAGCGATACCTAAGCAATACGTAGGCTGCACCCGCGGATGGAAGCATCGTTCTCTATCACCATCAAAAACGGGGACCTTTTCGCTTCATCAATCTGTGTATAATATTCCTCCTCCTCCTCCTGCTCCTCCTCCTGAAACCTCACATAATCACGCCGAACGGGCAATTTTTCTTAGGCCCACAAGGCTCAGTCATATAATTTTTTTAAACAATTTTTATACGTTTCAATGCTCTTTAAAGCGTTGAAACTTTCACCTCAACCAATTTTTATTTTAACTGGGCTGCCTCCAGGCCTAGTTACCAATTAAGCCACATTAACCAAAGCAATTAATAGATTTCACCTGCCCTCTTGGTTGGGCATGGGCAATTTTTCTGAGGTACATTAGTACTGTTGGTACACCAATTTTTGGGGGCCCTCGCCTACAGTGTAATTTTTAGCCCACCTGCATTACAGCTGACGTTACATCAGCTGTGTTGGGCACTGCAATGGGATATATTTATGTACCGCCGGTGGGTTCCAGGGAGCCACCCATGCTGTGGGTCCACAGGGAGTTGTAACTGCATGTGTCCACTTCTAAAGAACCCCAGTCTGACTGGGGCATGCAGTGTGGGCCGAAGCCCACCTGCATTAAGCACGACATTACCTCAGCTGTGTTGGGCAATGCAATGGGATATATTTATGTACCGCCGGTGGCTTCCTGGCACCCACCCATGCTGTGGGTCCACAGGGAGTTGTAACTGCATGTGTCCACTTCTAAAGAACCCCAGTCTGACTGGGGCATGCAGTGTGGGCCGAAGGCCACCTGCATTTAATCGGACATTACCTCAGCTGTGATGGGCACTGCAATGGGATACGTTTATGTACAGCCGGTGGGTTCCAGGGAGCCACCCATGCTGTGGGTGCACACGGAATTCCCATTGCGGTGTAGTACCTGCCTGTGACTATTTATAAAAAACCGCGGTCTGACTGGGGCATGCAGACACCTTGACAGAATGAATAGTGTGTGGCACATAGGTTCCCCATTGCTATGCCCACGTGTGCAGCTCCAGATGGAGGTGGCACAGGATTGGATTTCTCATTGCTTCTGTACAGCATTGTGCCTAGCCGTGCCAACCCTCTGCAGTGTGCCCCTGCGGTTCCTCCTCATGGCAGACACACTTATAAATAGACATGAGTGTGGCGTGGCATGAGGGCAGCTGAAGGCTGGGCAGGGACAGTTTGGTGTGCGCTGTGGACACTGGGTCGTGCGGGGAGGGGGGGGGGGTTGGTCAGCATGTAACCCAGGAGAAGTGGCAGCGGAGTGTCATGCAGGCAGTGATTGTGCTTTGTTGGAGGTAGTGTGGTGCTTAGCTAAGGTATGCATTGCTAATGAGGGCTTTTCAGAAGTAAAAACTGGGAGGGGGGGGGGGGCACTCTTGCCGCTATTGTGGCTTAATAGTGGGACCTGGGAACTTGAGATGCAGCCCAACATGTAGCCCCTCGCCTGCCCTATCCGTTGCTGTGTCGTTCCCATCACTTTCTTGAATTGCCCCGATTTTCACAAATGGAAACCTTAGGTAGCATCGGCGATATACAAAAATGCTCGAGTCTCCCATTTACTTCAATGGGGTTCGTTACTCGAAACGAACCCTCGAGCATCGCGAAAAGTTCGTCTCGAGTAACGAGCACCCGAGCATTTTGGTGCTCGCTCATCTCTAATAGAGATACAAAGCATTCATGTGAGTGGCTCAAAGAGTGACTGCTAGACATACAGTAAGAATCTTAAGGTCTATTTACACGGGATGAATGTCGGGCAAACGATGTCCAATACTTATCCCTGTGTTTCCTCGCTCCCGTGCTATTGCACAGGAGGTAGCAGAGCTGGCTTGCTTATGGAGTGGCCAGCAGGGGGCGGAGCAGTGAGGGAGATTTCTCTCCTCTCGCTTCCTCGCCCCTCTCCATCGAGACAACACAGCGGTCGTTCGGCCGTTCAGTAATGAATGGGCACTGTGTTATCTCAATGGAGAGGGCGGGGATGCGAAAGGAGAGAAATCTCCTGCACTGCCACGCCCCCTGCTGGGTGCTCCGTGAGCGAGCCAGAACTAGTAGCTCCCGTGTGAAAGCACGGTAGCGCGGACACACAGGGACGAGTGTCAGGCATCATTTGCCTGACATTCGTCCCATGTAAATGGATCCTTAGAGTTGCTATGACAAGCAACCAGACATCCTGTCAACACCACAGTGTTTCCTCTCCTCTCATCTGTACTGAAAGATCCCAAATACTTTAGGAAACCAACAAAATTTGACCCAGGGCATTTTCTGAATGAGAAGGGAGAGTTTCAGAAGAATGAAGCTTTCCTTCCATTTTCAGCAGGTATTTTTCAGATGATCACACAGAATACAAATTTCATGTATTTTCATAATAGTGCTAATTTTGATGATCATGGCAAATTTTCTATTTTAGCATTTGTTATACAAAAACAGGTTTCTGAAATAAAAACTCTTGTTTTTACCATTCCTTATAGGACGGAGGATTTGCCTGGGAGAAGGAATGGCAAGAATGGAGATCTTTCTTTTTCTCACTTCTATACTGCAGAATTTCAGCTTGGAATCAGACGAGAACCCTTCAGATATTGACATCACCGTTAATCCATATAAGATACGTTTTGTGTCTCACTAATAGCTATAGTTGAAAGAAGTTAAAGTATCATTAAAATTATGTGTTGAATGACCTATAGGCTACATGTAGACATTGTCATCTGCTACTTTTTATATATTGTAGGTGTTCAATGCACACCCCCATCAGAACCAGGTGACCATCGATGAGAGCCATGTATGAATGGGTGGAATGATGAAATGTGGCACATAATGTTTAAAATTGATGTGATGATATACAGCAAAGGGGCCTGATTTCACTATTACAAGAGCCACAGAGGCAGGACCATTGTTTGGTTAGATGACACCTTATGTAGCATGGAATCGAACGCTTTAATAAAACATTACCAAACTCTTATAAATAACAGACACAGAAACCAGTATTGAAAAAAATGGCTGCGATGTTTATTTAACGGGGTTACAAACATTGGGGAGAAATGTAACCGATAATAACCATAACACTTCCTGTAAACTGTGTCTTACAGACACAAGGTTTTTAACCAATAAATAACCATAACAGTTCATGTAAACTGTCTTACAGATACGAGATTACCACCACCAAATTCTCCCCAAATTTACCTGCCCACTCGCCTAATGTGGGCAAAAATCCACCATTAACTACACCGCGACAAACCTAAGGGAGGGACGGTGGGATGCTGCTTCCTTTCTAAATGATGATGGCCCCACATCTATGGACCTACAAATATCACTGCTGTTTCTTCCAGTCATTTCCTCTGGGCCTATCACTAGCTGCTGCCAGGCAACCTCACTCTGCCTTACAACCACAGGCATTTTACCGACATTTTTCTTCAGCCAATCTGCTGCTGCTGCCAGCCACTCTATCACTGGGCAGAAGTCACCCTCCATAGAGGGTGACATATTCATCCATCTTGTACCTAATGCTCCCAGATTTCATCAGGCTTTCTCCCCTAATTGTCCTTCAAGCCTTACATTATTTTGGTACCCATCAAAATAACCACTGTTATGGTAATTGGGTTTACGGGTACAACAGTCACAAACCTGTGACTTATGGCACCTAAGGGTAGACCGCAAGGTCAACTTATTTTCAGCTCTCTGGATCTGCACTCGTGTAAGATGGAGCCCAAATCACACCCAGCATAGCCCAGTACACCCCAACACACTTCACTGTCACCACTGATCATTTCTGACAGGTAGGTCAGTCACCACAGTTTCAACCAGCCAACACACAATTAACACACTTTGCTTAAAGGATTCAAGAATGACTAAATAAAGTTTAAAGCTTTATTCTAAAAAAGGTTAGCAGTGCTTAGATAAAAAATATTCAAAAGGAGATATTTACACAAAGGTAAGGAGCATATAAATACACACAAAACAGTATGAAAAAAAAAAGCAATAAAATAATAGAAAATGCCAGTCTGTGAAGCGGTTTCAAATAGTTCAGGGGCAAAGACCACATGGAAAGGTGGACAGTCCTGCATTTAGATTCAACTCTAGCACTTCAGAGAGGCATAAACAGTCCTTCCCATCCACTACCACAGGAGCCGGTGGTGGTGAATCATTCCCAGAATCGATGAATCTTTTAAGCAGAGATTTGTGGAAAACATTGGTCTTCATCGCACTGTGAATTTCTAACCGAAAAGTGACCGCATTAATCTTCTCAATTATTTTAAACGGACCGATAAATCGCAGGCCAAGTTTAGCGGAAGGTTGTTTGAGTTTTATATTTCTGGTAGACAACCAAACCAAGTCTCCAACATAGAATCCTGCACCCTCAGAGCGATGACTGTCTGCAACTCGCTTGCTCCGCAGAACTAATGGCTGTAAATTTCTCTGGACCTCAGCCCACCCGGCCTCAATATCAGAATAAAACTCATTTGCTCCTGGTACCTCCGAAACCCTTCTTGGAAAGGGGGCCAAAACATGGGTGAAATCCGTAGTTACAAAACAATGGCGATGTCCCCGTAGACTCCAGTGGTCTATTGTTTCGAGCAAACTCAGCTAGTGGTAAGAACCTCAACCAGTCCTCCTGGTTTTCCGAGACATAACAACATAAACATTGCTCCAGGTTCTGATAACATCTCTCAGTCTGCCCGTTGGTCTCTGGATGGTATGCTGAGGAAAACGAGAGCTGGACACCCAAACGAGAGCAGACTATTCACGAAAAGCTGGAAAAAAAATTGTACGCCACGATCGGAGACTATATTCTTTGGTAAACCATGTAGTCTAACAATGTGGGAAATGAACAAACTCGCCAATGTCTTAGCATTCGGTAAACCAGGGAGTGCCACAAAATAGCGCATTTTGCTAAACCGATCCACTACCACCCAAACAACTGTGTTGCCATCGGAAGGTGGTAAATCCGTAATGAAGTCCATGGACAAATGAGTCCATGGTCTCATAGGAATAGGCAACGGCAATAACATACCAACTGGCCGACTGCAGGATGACTTGGTTCTGGCACACACCTCACACGATGAAACAAAACTGAAGTATCCCGTCGTAATGACGGCCACCAAAATGTTCTAGAGAGTAGCCTACGGGTATTATTAATTCCCGGATGCCCGGCCAATACCGAACTATGAATCTCGGCCAGCACCTGTAACCTTAGATGAACTGGAACAGAAA
Source organism: Eleutherodactylus coqui (assembly GCF_035609145.1). Lineage (NCBI taxonomy): Eukaryota > Metazoa > Chordata > Amphibia > Anura > Eleutherodactylidae > Eleutherodactylus > Eleutherodactylus coqui. Next base: position 60,137,873 of record NC_089846.1, read on the forward strand.
GCTTCCCAACCGGAAGCTTTGACGGGGCCAAATCCTGTGCTCTACGGACTTTCTCCTCTAACTCTAATGACACTGCCGACACCACCACCCCTTCCAACGGGATTGGGGCAGGAGGTTAATCAGAAACTACTGGAAGAAAACTTCTTGAAAGAGCATCGGCCTTCACATTCTTCCAGCCTGGACGATATGTAACTAAAAAATTGAAGCAGGAAAAGATAAGCGACCAGCGTGCCTGTCTGGAATTAAGTCTCTTAGCAGATTCCAGATATATAAGGTTTTTGTGATCTGTGAAAAACGTTATTTTGTGTCGCGCCCCTTCTAGAAAATGCCCATTTAATCGCCCATAATTCCCTGTCCCCAATATCATAATTTTGTTCCGAAGAAGAAAATTTACGAGAGAATAATGCACACGGGCGGAGATCTTGCAATGTCTCCGTTCCCTGAGATAGAACTTCTCCAACCCCCACCTCTGAATCATCGACCTCATCAATAAAAGACCTAGAAGAATCTGGCTGCACCAGAACCGTAGCCGTAGCAAAACACTTCTTCAATTTCTGAAATGACTGCATTGCTTCTGCCGACCATTTAGTAGGAAAGCACCCCTTCTTTGTCATATGAGTAAGAGGTTTAATAATCACTGAAAAATTCCTAATGAATCTACGGTAATAGTTGGCGAATCCTAAGAACCTTTGTAGGGCTTTCACATTCTCTGGTAGGACGCAGTCCTGCACCGCTTGAACCTTCTCAGGGTCCATCTTGAAACCCTCTTGGGTAATTATATGCCCCAAAAATGTGATCTCTTGTACAGCAAGCACACACTTTTCTCTTTTGGCAAACAAACAATTCTCTTGCAAAACTTGGAGGACCTGGCGAACATGGGAAAAGTGAGACTCAAAATCAGGGGAAAAGATCAAAATATCATCCAGGTATACTAATACAAATCTGCCCACAAACTTATAGAGAACCTCATTGATAAATGGACTGAAACACAGCAGGAGCATTAGTGAGACCAAAAGGCATCACCAGACTCTCATAATGTCCCTCTGGGGTATTAAACGCAGTCTTCCACTCGTCCCCCTCCTTAATCCACATTAAATTATATGCCCTGCGCAAGTCAAGTTTAGAAAACCAGTTGGAGCCATTCAACTGTGAAACAGATCCGGGATAAGGGAAAGAGGGTATGGATTGTGTTTCGTGATTTTGTTCAATTCCCTAAAGTCAACACAGGGACGTAACCCGACATCTTTTTTCTTTACAAAGAAGAACCCAGCTAGCGGGGAATTAGATGGCCATATATGACTCTTTCTCAAACTGTCCTGGATATAATCTTTAAGCGCCAGTCTCTCAGGGGCAGATATGTTGTACATACAACTCTTGGGAAACTTGCAGTCAGGAAGAAGTTCAATTGCACAATTCCCCTTTCTGTGCGATGGTAATTTGTCTGCCCCCTCCTGGGAAAAACACATCAGAGAAGTCAGCGATAAATTCAGGCAACTCCTCTGCCTAAATAGAAGCTACATCAACAGAAATGCAACAGGACAGACAACCAGGGCTCCATTTTGCAATGTCCCTCTTTTCCCAGTCCACTACTGGGTTGTGTAAGTGTAGCCAAGACAACCCCAAGACTACTTGCGTAGGGAGGGACTCCATGTCATATAATGTTATAATTTCCATGTGGAACAGCTTACTCTTTAAATGGACATTAGGCACGCAAAACCTCAGACTTCTCTGATATAGTGGAGCAACATCAATGGCGGACATAGGGATAAGAAAATCCAAAGGATTCCTCTCTAAGCCTAAATGTTTGACTGTTTCCTGATGTATTAAATTAATACTAGCTCCACAATCCAGAAAGACTTTTATGGGACTGCCCACACTGTCAAAGGAGGATGATACCTGGAGGATGATACCCAAGCAATTTGATAGCCTAGAGGGACCTTCTCACTAAACTCCAGGCCATCAAGTTCCGGCTGGCAATTATGTCGGAGACAAAACTGAGCCATATGACCTGTGCAGTTACAGGAAAAGCATCGACCTTTACACTGTACCTTCCTCCCACTCCTAACCCTGCGAGCCAGTGACCCCAGCTGCATGGGCTCCTCCGCATCCGCAGGCAAGAAGCCAGAATCTATGGAAAGTTCCTGATGCCTCTCCCTGATCCGTCTCCCAAATTTAATAGCCTGAGACATAGCCTCATCTAGACTGCGGGGTACTGGATACCCTACCAGTACGTCCTTGATCTTATTGGACAGACCACAATGGAACTGGATCTTTAAAGCAGGGTCATTCCACTGAGTTTCTGCTGCCCACTGTCAAAACCCAGCACAATAATCCTCAACAGGGGAGTCTCCCTGTCGCAAACATCTGATATTTCCCTTAACCACAGATATCTTATCTGGGTCATCATAGATAAGACCCAATGCAGCAAAAAAGCTATCCACTGAGGCCAAGACCTCAGACGTCGAAGGCAAGGAAAAAGCCCATGCCTGCGGCGCCCCCCTGCAGTCTGGAAATTACAATGCCCACCCTCTGGGCGTAGTCCCCTGAAGACCCGGGACACAGTCTAAAATAGAGCTTACAGGCATCCTGAAAAGATCCGAATTTCAGCCTATAACCAGCAAAATGATCGAGTAGCTCAATCTTCGGTTCCTTGCTGGGAACCTGCAGCGCAAGTTGTCGCTGTTTTACGTCTGTGACCTCAGCAGCCAGCGCTCCAAGCTGGTGTGACAAAACCTCAAGGGGATTCATATTAAACACACAGAATCTCCCTGAGTAAGTAAGGGCTGGTCAATCTGTCGCATCCTTACTGGACGTGCGATAGTCATAAACAAAAGAACAGACACAACTGCGCATAACAAAACAAACAAGCATGACCGTGCAACGAAAATACAAAACTACGGGAAATCCTTTGCAAACCCCTAACCCGGGAGGGAGCCCTGCCTGCTCGGTGGGCCGATCGCTTCCGACAAGTGCGGACCAACAACTCGTGCCTAGGCCACTAATAATTCTCTACCAGGGAGCCCTAATATAAAAAGGGAACAGTACACCGTAACAAGCAATGGTACTTAGCTGAAGCAGCCACTGCAGCAAGGTAGAGGAGCTCCAGTGGCAGGCTGTGCTCCTCAGCAGCAATCCAGACAGCAACTGAAAATTGACCAGCACTGATGTCAATTCTAGCATAGCTTATATAGGAGCAGCGCCACTCAGAAACAGGTGAGGACTGACATCACTCATCCAACCACCACACCCCTCAGCTCCAGAAAAGGTAGAGACACTGCTAAACCCTGGTAGGGCCTGAAAGCAAGGTGAAGACTTCAGAACGGCTGCAAAAGTATGTATCCGTGAGGGCAGAGCAACAGATAGAACAATGTTCAAATTGGGGCCAATCAATTGCAATAATGCACAGTGATAGGATAGTCACAATGATAGGTTGTGGACCCCTCAGATCATCACCCCAAATAAACCCTACATGTCACAGTTTTTTTAGTGGGGTTCCCAATTAAATCATCAAAAACCACCGTAATAAATTAATGTATCTACTACTGATAAATAAGAAGTTCAATCAAGTTCATAACCATGGAGAGATAGTAACCCTGGTCTTTAGCTGCAAAACCAGAAGACATGTATTGTCATTCCTCTTTCATAATTCATACTTTTATTACAGAATTGATTATGGTTCATCACGGTTCAATTCATACTTTTATTACAGAATTGATTATGGTTCATCACGGTTCAATTCATACTTTTATTACAGAATTGATTACGGTTTATCATGGTTCAATGCGTTTCACTGTAAATCATACAGCTCATCAGGAACCGTTAAGTTTAGTATAGCATATTAATTATCATTCAATAAATAGGAATTTGTGCTATGGCAGTTGAATGAAGTTTGTGCTATGGCAGCTAAATTTGTACTGTCATCAGCAAATCGGCCATTGGAGATGAAGTGAGGTGTGGAATGACCGGACTTCAGTTTAGACTACTGGTCCCTAGGGGGCGTGGCCTAGCCAGCAGAGGAAGCGGACTCACGGAGACCTTGCTCCTGCAACCTAAGCAGAAAAAACAGTTTACCGGCTCACCTGCTCGAGGAGGATCCCGCTCAATATCAGCATAAGCATCTCTGCCGGCTGGGGAGCAGATAGAGACGCTCCAGACCTCTATAGACCACGGGAGTCCGTCGGGGCCTACAGCTGCAGGAGAGTCCGGGGACTCGATTCCTGTGCCGGAACGGAGGCACCCGGTGAGCCGCAGGTGCAGACGGACGCGTGCTAGCAGTAACACACGGGCACCCACCTGCAGCCGCCGGAAAGGGCAAGAACAGGTTTGGACCGGAGGAAAGCGGGTGTGAATCGCCGCCAGGCTGTGGCGCAGCATAAACTCCCACAGAAGCGAGATAGGGGGAGAGGAGTGGGTACTCATGCTGCAGAGTTGAGAGGCACCCAAGGAACACTCGGCATACACAGAGGGCACAGGCCAAGTGCAATAAAGCCTGGCACGGGCTGCCCTACCCAAGTAACCCACATTAACCCCTAAGATCCCGCCACAGCCGCACGCGCTCCGCGTGCTCCCCCTCCCCCTCCGGCCCGAGCGAGCCGCATCTCACCCTACTAAAGACCACGGCATTAGCTGTTCTCTCCTGCAAAATCAAGAGGAGGACCCGCTGCTCGCATAGGGAGAGGAATAGGCTCAATAGAGACCCCAGGGTAAAAGACTCCAGCCCTGTACTTCATGCCTCTTCTGCCCTGAAGAAACCAACATAAGGGCAAGACAACTGATAAACTTTGCACAGGCCTAGCCTGAATTTTTTATAGAGCCCCCAATTAAGGAGCTTCCACGAACTCACTTTCCTAAAAAAACACGCACTGGGCGCCACAACGCCATTCCATCTAAAGTGCAACTGCGGCCCACCGACATCTCCACTCGCTGCCTCTACAAGAGACTAATTTACACCATTACCTACCCGACAAGGGCTATATAGGCCCGCATCCACCAAATGGCTCCCTAACAAGGCACGCCGAGTGCATATTTTGCTCCAGTGATGGGGCCTGACCACATGGGCCAGGCTCAGTTGAAAAGTTACCTACTGTTAACCCCATTGTTTGACTTAACTCTCTGTTAAAAGCCCGTGGGGTTCTGTCTGCGCGCTTCTCGCACTCACACCTTGGTGACTGAACAGTGCGGCTGGCGCTCCCTCGGATGCCCCTCCGGGATTTTTTCAGCTGTTTTTTTCTCTTCCTGTCTCTAAGTTTGTACCCCATGAACACCTTTACCCCAACCTCTCCGTTTACCTGCTAACCCACCCCCCCTCCACCACATCCACTCACATGGTAGTCCATTAGCCATTAATCTCTGAGAAGGATCTGAGTATTTGTGTTCTCACTCTGTCTCTCCTACGTTAGTTTTGCAGGTTCAGTTCTTGGTACGTGGGCCTGACGCCGACATGACCTCCATCCGCCTCACGTCGCTCAACGCTCGGGGTCTAAACTCTCCGCGCAAGAGACACAGTATTGCCCATCTTCTCAAAAAATGTAAGACCAAAATCTTATTGCTTCAAGACACACACTTTAAAAAGCCGCCAAAGGAGTATCCATAGTATTTCACAAGTCAATACCATTTAAACTTGACACACAGTTTCAGGACGGGGAGGGAAGAGTGCTCCTTCTAAGAGGCTTAATCAACAATATTAAACTGACAGTCGCCAACCTTTATGCACCAAACTCAGAACAGGTCCCCTGGTGGGTTAAGCAGCTAGAAATTCTTAAGCAATTTGCCACAGGACACATCATATTGGGAGGGGATCTGAATGTTACCTCGAGCCCATTGCTGGAATCCTCAACAGGTCGCTCCCAGATCTCGCAGACAAAATTGAAAAGACTACATCACCCCATGCAGGAACTAGGGGTCCTGGACGCTTGGCGTTCCCTACACCCCTCCTCTAGGGACTTCTCACATTTCTCACAAGTCCACTCCTCTTTCCAAAGACTCGACTACCTCCTCATCTCCCATGGTTTACTTACTCACCTGAGAAAAGCTAGCATTGATCCTATCACTGTCTCGGACCATGCCCCCATACACCTAGACATCAGCTTACCGCATCTTGCCCCTGGCGAATAGAGATGGCGTCTGAATGACTCTCTCCTTGACCGCCTAGAGGAGAGGTCTAAAATAGGAGATCTCTTAGAGGAATATTTCAAAAATAACTCTGACGGGAATGTAGGATTGCCGATGGTATGGGAGGCCCACAAGGCCTTTGTAAGAGGTCTGCTAATAGCGCTTGGCTCGAGGGTGAAAAAGCATAATCAAAGAGAAATTGACAAGCTACTAACCCAAATAGCAAAGCTAGAACACGTTACCAAACAGTCACAGACCAAAAAGAATTTAGACGAACTAACCGCCTAAAGCATCTACTCAGATGCTGCTTAGCAGACAAATTCAAATAGAAACACATGTATCTTAAACAGGCCTCCTATGCCCATGGCAATCGAGGCAGCAAACTCATGACCTCACTTCTCAAAAAGACCAGGGCTAGGAATGCTATCCTCACTATAAAAACACAGCCCGGGTCTCGGGTCTCTTTCACGCCAGACATAGCAAAGGAGTTCCAACTCTTCTACTCTAAGCTGTATAATCTTAGGGAAGCAGAGAATACACTCTCTCAACAAAACACTGAGATCCCTAAAATTGCCGGAGCTGGACGAAACAGAAGCAGCCTCCTTACTGACCCCAATTACAGAAAAGGAAATAGAGGAAGTCATGAACTCCTTCCCACAGGGTAAAAGTCCAGGACCCGATGGCCTATCAGTAGCATATTATAAAGCCTTTAAAACACAATTAGTCCCTAGACTCACTGAAACGTTCAACGCACTACTAAAGGGAGCCAAGCTTCCCAGGCAAGCCCAAGAAGCGCACATCCCCCTCATTCTGAAAGAGAATAAAGACCCAACACAGTGCAGTAGTTACAGGCCTATATCGCTTATTAACTTGGATATAAAGATCTGGGCCAAACTCTTAGCCAGAAGAATGGGTGAGTCCATACCTGTGCTGATAGACCCGGAACAAGTAGGTTTTGTCCGGGACAGAGAGGGAAGAGGAAACTGTCTTAGACTACTCCATGCAGCCAAATATGCCCAAAGCTGTAAAATCCCTATGGCCTTCGTAAGCACTGACGCTTAGAAGGCCTTCGATAGGGTGGATTGGACCTTCATGGAGAGAGCACTGCTCCGCTTCAACTTCCCTCCGCCCCTCATCGCGGCTATATTTACTCTATACTCAAATCCACATGCCAGACTAAAAATAAATTACTCACTCTCACCATCATTTGAGATCAGAAACGGGACACGCCAGGGCTGCCCCCTCTCCCCGATACTGTTCATTCTCACTATAGAACCCTTACTACAATGGGTAGGACAAGACCCGATCATAAACGGCTTAAGTATCTACTCGCGTACTCTGTCGGCTGCTGCATTCGCAGACGACATCATGTTTGTGATCACTAAACCAGAGAGGGGTCTGCCCAGGCTAGTTTTAATACTACGAGACTTTGGTTCCCTGTCGAATTTCAAAGTCAACTTTACTAAGTCCACGATACTCAACATTTCAGTCCCGGTAGCTCGATGTGGACCGTTAAGATCCAGCTCTCCCTTCGCTTGGTCCGAGACAGCGGTGGACTATCTAGGCATAAAAATCACCAAAAGATCTGAGGATCTTTATTCTTACAACTTCCACCCACTAACCGCTCAAATTAAAACTCTGTTACGAACATACCACCTCCCATTCCTCTCGTGGTTTGGGTGAAAAAATATTCTGCAATCATACGTATTCCCCATAGCCCTCTACAAACTGCGCATGATCCCAATACATCTCCCACTCTCCTTTTTTAAATCTCTTGAGTGGTCTTCACAGGCTTTGTATGGAGACAAAAGAGACCTAGATTAGCTTATAACCTAATGATCAAAAGGAGATCGGAGGGGGGATGGATTTTCCAAGCGTCCAGGACTACTATCAAGCCATCCAACTTGGATGGACCTGACACACCCATCAAGAGATCCGCTACTGTGTGATCTCGCGATGGCCTCACACGGGGAATCCCTTACAGAAGGCCTATGGTTCTCGAAGAGGAGTCTATAGAGCGAAGGGCTTCAACATCCTCCTCAAGGGCCCATGTGAGACCTGGGACAAAATTGAAGACTCATTGGCCCCAGCCCCTTCCCCACTGACACCTATCCGAAGTTTGTGCAGATTACTAGAAATCCCCCCAGACCCTTGCTCCTGGAAGCAATTTCAAGGGAGTAGAGTGGGAGACATCCAAACCCAGGCACACAAGACACCAGAGGAAATCTTAAATACACTGGTCCCCAACAGCACTCTATCATTCTTACAACTAGCATATATGAAAAAAGTTGTAAGTGAATTCTTATTTAAATTCAAATCCTCCAGACCGAAGATGAGTTTTGAAAACAACCTAGTAGAGGATAAACCCTCCGCCAGGAAAATCTCCACTATCAGGAAGAACTTCATAGCCCCACAAATATTCACTAAGCCAACCTTCTTAACATCCTGGGAAAGGGAACTAAAGATCACACTATCCACAGTTGACATTAAATGAATCCTAAAACTGGCCTATGGCCTGTCTCCATGTGTCCTGATGCAGGAAAGTCATTATAAACTACTAGTCAGGTGGTACAAAACCCCTCAATGGCTCCATGACTACAAACTAGCTCCCCACAACAGATGCTGGAGATGTAATGCCGCAATAGGCTCCTATCTCCACATTTGGTGGGAGTGTCCGGGTATCACCCAATTCTGGAAGGACATAGAGAAGGACTTGAGAGTCTTTTCCCCTAACTTAGCAATCTCACCCGACATAGTTTTCCTATGGAAACCATCAGCAAACTTCCATCCCTACAGAAACAAACTAATAGTTTACTCGATAGACGCCGCCAAAGCACTGATCCCCCTAAACTGGCTCCAACAAAGCCCACCCTCCCTTTCTCAGTGGAGAGAAAAAGTAGACATGATTTGCAATCTCGAAGAGTTAACAAGCTGGTCAAGGGACGCCCACGAGGACTTTATCCTAACATGGCACCCCTGGAAGGAGGCGAGGAGGGAGCATTAGGGCCTTCACGCGTGGGTCCCCTATATGGACGTAGGATGACATGACCACTCACCGCTGAGCGATGTTGGCTGCAGCAGCGAGACGGACCTCGGGCATTGGATGCGGAGGTGTAATCCCTGGCCTCATACGAGGGGACGGGGTCTCGAGGTAGGAGTGAGAGAGGGAGCCCCGTAAATCTAGAGCACCACCTATTCCATACCCTACACTTAATTCTTAGGTGTACTTTTACTACAGAAATGTTACTGGGGTCCGCCTATACTTCTGCTACAGAAATGTTAATGGGGATCTGCCTATACTTTTACTACAGAAATGTTACTGGGGTCTGCCTATACTTTTACAACAGAAATGTTACTGGGGTCTGCCTATACTTCCACTACAGAAATGTTACAGGGGTCTGCCTATACTTTTACTACAGAAATATTACTGGGGTCTGCCTATACTTCTGCTACAGAAATGTTACAGGGGTATGCCTATACCTTTGCTACAGGAATGTTACAGGGGTCTGCCTATACTTTTACGACAGAAATGTTACTGGGGTCTGCCTATACTTTTGCTACAGAAATGTTACTGGGGTTTGCCTATACTTTTACTACAGAAATGTTACTGGGGTCCGCCTATACTTTTACTACAGAAATGTTACTGTGGTCTGCCTATACTTCTGCTACAGAAATGTTACAGGGGTCTGCCTATACCTTTGCTGCAGAAATGTTATAAAGGTCTCCCTATACTTCTGCTACAGAAATGTTACTGGGGTCTGCCTATACTTTTACTACAGAAATGTTATTGGGGTCTGGCTATACTTAAGCTACAGAAATGTTACAGGGGTCTGCCTATACCTTTGCTACAGGAATGTTACAGGGGGCTGCCTATACTTTTACTACAGAAAGCTACTGGGGTCTGCCTATACTTCTGCTACAGAAATGTTACAGAGGTCTGCCTATACTTTTATTACAGAAATGCTACAGGGGTCTGCATATACTTCTGCTACAGAAATGATACAGGGGTCTGCCTATACCTTTGCTACAGGAATGTTACAGGGGTCTGCCTATGCTTTTACTACAGAAATGTTACTGAGGTCTGCCTATACTTCTGCTACAGGAGTCTGCCTATACTTTTACGAGAGAAATGTTACTGGGGTCTGCCTATACTTCTGCTACAGAAATATTACAGGGGTCTGCCTATACCTTTGCTATAGGAATGTTACAGAGGTCTGCCTATACTTTTACTACAGAAATGTTACTGGCGTCTGCCTATACTTCTGCTACAGAAGTATAACAGGGGTGTGCCTTTACTTTTGCTACAGAAATGTTACTGGGGTCTGCCTATACTTCTACTACAGAAATGTTACTGGGGTCTGCCTATCCCTTTGCTACAGGAAAGTTACTGGGGTCTGCCTATACTTTTACTACAGAAATGTTACTGGGGTCTGCCTATACTTTTACTACAGAAATGTTACTGGGGTCTGCCTATACTTCTACTACAGAAATGTTACAGGGGTCTGCCTATACTTTTACTACAGAAATGTTACTGGGGTCTGCCTATACTTCTGCTACAGAAATGTTACAGGGGTCTGCCTATACCTTTGCTGCAGGAAAGTTACTGGGGTCTGCCTATACTTTTACTACAGAAATGTTACTGGGGTCTGCCTATACTTCTACTACAGAAATGTTACAGGGGTCTGCCTATACCTTTGCTACAGAAATGTTACTAGGGTCCACCTATACTTTTACTACATAAATGTTACTGGGGTCTGCCTATACTTCTGCTACAGAAATGTTACAGGGGTCTGCCTATACCTTTGCTACAGGAATGTTACAGGGGCCTGCCTATACCTTTACTACAGAAATGTTACTGGGGTCTGCCTATACTTTTACTACAGAAGTGTTACAGGGGTCTGCCTATACCTTTGCTACAGAAATCTTACAGGGGTCTGCCTATACTTCTACTACAGAAATGCTACTGGGGTCTGCCTATACTTTTACTACAGAAGTGTTACTGGGGTCTGCCTATACTATTATTACAGAAATGTTACAGGGGCCTGCCTGTACTTCTGCTACAGGAATGTTACAAGGGTCTGCCTATACTTTTACTACAGAAATGTTACTGGGGTCCGCCTATACTTCTGCTACAGAAATGTTACAGGAGTCTGCCTATACTTTTACTTCAGGAATGTTACTGGGGTCTGCCTATACTCTTACTACAGAAATGTTACTGGGGTCTGCTTATACTTCTGCCACAGAAATGTTACAGGGGGCTGCCTATACTCTGGGTGCATCAAGACTTCCCATCATGGTGTTTTACCTATCTGGCACAAATACACTGACTGACTAGGGCAGAAATGTGGGCCGAGGCCAAGGTCCTTGACGGCGTGAAACTCTCCCATGTTTGGGCACTCTTATTTCTACCTGTGTAATACCATCTTTGTGCACTGACAGCATAGGCGAGCGCAAGGAACTCAAGGACTCTTCCCCTTGCGGTGTTAAGCTATCTGTGTGGGGACACATGGATTTCCCATTGCTATGTAACTCAGGGCACCTTGGGTCACACAAGGTGGAGGCTGGGACCGAGCCTGACCCAGGGCCCGCTCACATACTTCCCACACAGACTATAGCGGGTCCTGGTCATGGTTTCTTTGCCTTGTAATGCCACCTCCTCCACCTGCTTGCAGTCAGGGGATCAGCACTGGGCAACATGTATTTTCTCTCGTGTTACCACAGTTATCTGAGACACTGGTTTGGGCCAAACAAAAGGAGCGTTACTGCATTAATGAGATGTTCACTGCTGTACTAGCATCGGAGTCCGCTTTATGCCCACGATTGCTGAGGGTGTGGGCAGAGGCCGAGGTCTTCGGCGGAGTGAAAGTCTGCCATGTTTGGGCACTGTAATTGCTTCATGTTTAATACTTTCCTTGAGTTCCTTTGGCTCGCCTATGCTGTGGGTGCATTAAGACTTTCCATAGCGGTGTTTTACCTGTCTGGCACAAATACACTGACTGACTTGGGTAGGGTGCAGAGTGCAGATGGCTTTCCACTTGCGGTGTTGATTGAGCTATCTGACACCTACGCAGAATGAATTGTGTGGGGACACATGGATTTCCCATTGCTATGTAAGTCAGGGCACCTTGGGTCACACAAGGTGGAGGTTGGGACGGAGCCTGACCCAGGGCCCACTCACATACTTCCCACACAGACTATAGCGGGTCCTGGTTTCTTGGCCTTGTAATGCCACCTCCTCCTCCTACATGGGGTCAGGGGATCAGCATTGTTCAACATGTATTTTCTCTCATGTTACCACAGTTATCTGAGACACTGGTTTGGGCCAAACAAAAGGAGTCTTACTGCATTAATGAGACATTCACTGCTGTACCAGCATCGGAGACCGCTTTATGCCCACGATTGCTGAGGGTGTGTGCAGAGGCCTATGTCCTGGGGAAAATGCAACTGCGCCAGCTTTGGCCCGTGGAACTTCTTTCTGGTTAATCCAGTCTTTGGAGCAGTGAAAGCAACCGTAACTGATTTAATGAGACCTTCACAGCTGTACTAGCATCGGAGTCCGCTTTATGCCCACGATTGCTGAGGGTGTGGGCAGAGGCCTATGTCCTTGGGAAAATGCAACTACGCAAGGTTTGGCCCGTGGAACCTCATCCTGGTTAATCCAATCTTTGGAGTGATGAAAGCAACCGCAACTAATTTAATGAGACCTTCACTGCTGTACTAGCATCGGAGTCCGCTTTATGCCCACGATTGATGAGGGTGTGTGCAGAGGCCGAGGTCCTGGGCAGAGTGAAACTCTGCCATGTTTGGGCACTGTAATTGCTTCTTGTTTAATACTTTCCTTGGGTTTCATGGGCTCGCCTATGCTGTGGGTGCACAAAGATTTCCCATTGCGGTGCTTTAGCTCTCTGGCACAAATACACTGACTGACTTGAGTAGGGCACAGACGGCTTTCCTAGCGCGTTGTTCAGCTATTTGATATCTACACAGAATGAATTGTGTGGGGACATATGGATTTCCCATTGCTATGTAACTCAGGGCACCTTGGGTCACACAAGGTGGAGGCTGGTACGTCAATCTATCATCAATTCTCAACAGCATTGTGGGCTATTGTCCACACTTTCAAAGAGGGTCACTGCCTGGCCCTGCCAACCCTCTGCAATGTGTGTCACCAGCTCCTCATCCAATACGCACTTATAAATAGACATGAGGGTGGTTATGAAGCGAGCGTGTGGCATGAGGACAGCTGAATGCTGAGCAGGGAAACTTTTGTGTGCGCTGTGGACACAGGGTCGTGCGGGGGGTTGGACAGCAATGCCAGCATGCAACCCAGGAGAAGAGGCAGCGGGATCACCCGCAAGCAGTGATTGTTCTTGGTTGCAGGTAGTGTGGTGCTTTGGCTAAGATGTGCCAGCGCGTGTGCCAAGTAAATCACAAGTCACGGGCATATTGCCGGACCCGCAAGGTTTTTTATCGGGTTGTCGCATGCTACAAAATATTGTATGTGTGCAGTAACCCATAGGAAAGCTTAGGCTTCACATGCATGCAATTTGTAGCATTGTAGCAATGCAACTTTGTCATGCGTATGAACGAGGCCTTAAAACCCTAATTCCCCTTTCTGGATTACGGTGGCGGTTTTTCATATGGTGGAGAAATATATTGCAACATGAAAGAAGAAAAACTAACTTTATTAAATAGTCATTGAAAGACAAAACGTGGATATGTTAAAATGACTTTTAAAACTACTGTGATGCGATAAGCAATATTAAAGGTTATGGTGAAATGATGGTTATTGTATTACTGTGTCCTATAACAGTCCATAACACTTTATTTTTCCTCTGAGGGTTTGTCATTCATAGCATTTCCCTGGAAAGGGCCTGGCTGGTTAACAATAAGCTCAATTTGGTTCTTACAAAAGCCAATGTAAATAAAACCAAGACGCTCGAAGGCATCTGGCACAATTCAGAGGTTTTTGATAATTAATTAAAGCAAGTTCTGTGGAAAATCCATAATAAATGTTTTAATTAGTTGTTAGAGGTGTTAGTTATTATTCCATGGAAGCAGCACTTAAGCCCATCCCACTGCCCTTTTTTTTTTTTTGAAATATTTTTTATTGAGCATTTTCAGAGCATACATGAAAACATTGTATAAATCACGTATGTAATACAGTATTCAACGTTTGAATGAAGATCAAATGAGTATTTGTTACATAAACAGTGACTCAGAAGAAGAATACATGTATGATAGTAAACAATGTTTGACATGTTTCCATATGAGCATTATTAAACCTGGACTAACGCGGCAAGGTAAATATTTGGAAAATAGTCGTTATCATTGTAGTAAAATTAGAACGAACAATTTAACTCAAATTTCTGCCAGTCATTCCACATGCTCGTGAACTTAGAGAGAGAGTTGTTGTTTCTCGCAAACAATCTCTCGTAACAAAAGGGGTCTGATATTAAGTCCAACAGTTCTTTCAACACAGGGGGAGAAGTTGCTCTCCATTTCCTTGCTATAACGTTCTTTGCGGCCAGTAGAAAATGGCAAATCCACGGTCTTTTTCCTGGGGGGAGAGAGTCGCACTCTAGAAGGAGGAGGGCCAAGTGGGGGGAGTATGTGGGGCGTACTCCTGAGATAGATCTGATAGTGTCAAATACCTCCTTCCAGAAACCTTGAATTTTTGGGCAGTCCCAAAACAGGTGAATGAGAGATCCCTCACCGCCACATTCCCTCCAACAATTTTTGTTTATGTTTGGGAAACACTTAGCTAACTTTGTGGGTGTGTAGTACCACCTGGTTAGTACTTTATAATGGGTTTGAAGAAGACCTGCTGAGAGAGTGGCTTTGTTTGCTCTGTCGAAGGACTTCAGCCATTGTGTTGTGTGGAACTTTTCATGTAAGTCATATTCCCAGTTTAGTAGGTGTATTTTTTTGTTGTCGTTCATGTTGCCTGCTAGGGTGTCGTAGAAAATTCTTGTTAAGGAGTTTTGGGAGTTGACACATTTGTGGAGCAGATCTTCTAGTTCTTTGGGGAGAACACGCTTAGCTAGTTGGGAGTTGCGAAAAAATGAGGATATTTTTAAATAGGAAAAAATCTCTTTGTCTGGTAAGTTGAATTTAGATTTGATGTTCTGGAAGGAGGACAAATTTCCTCTCTCCAGAAGATCTGCAATAGATCTGATTCCACTCCGGAGCCATTCTTTGAGGTTTAAATCTTGAATATAATATAAGAGGGTCTCCAGAGGAAGATTTGTTGGGGAGCCTTTGGTATTGGATTTAAGTTTGTGTGCTACGAGGTTCCAGCAATGTAGGGTGGTTAGCATTAAAGGAGAGAGGGTTTGAACATGCGGAAGAAGAGGGATTTCTGGGTACAGGATACTTAGTGTTGAGGCTTTTATAAGAGAATTTAGGGATTTATTTTGATTTCTGTGTCTTTCTATGAAGTACCAGGGCGGGTGCTGCGAGTTTTTTAGCCAGATAGTTGACTGGTTCAAGATAGTCGCGTTATAGTAGGCTTGTAGGTTTGGTACTCCTAAGCCTCCTTGTTTTCTATGAAGGTATAGGATAGATGCAGCGAGTCTGGGTTTTTTATTGTTCCAGATGAAGTTTAGAAGCTGTCTTTGAAAGTTGGCAATTGTGCTTTGAGGGATCGGGAAGGACAAGGTACGGAAAAGATAGAGTACTTTTGGTAGGATTAGCATTTTATAAAGAGTCATTCTCCCGAACCATGAGGGATCTTTTTTCCTCAGCTCTTCTAGTTCTTTGTTTAGAGAGGTCAGAAGCGGATCCATGTTTGCTGAGATAATTTCTGATATGGAGTTGCAGAGTGTAATCCCAAGGTAGGGGATTTTTTGTTTCCACTGAAAAGGAAATTATTTTTGCATGTCATGTTTAAATGAGCTATCAATGTTGAAACCCATAATTTGGGATTTGTCTAAATTAAGTTTGTAAAATGAGGCTTGGCTAAATTGGAGTATACAGTTGTGTACGCTTCTTAACGAGTTTATGGGATCTGTTATTGAAATAAGGACATCATCTGCAAAAAGGCCGATTTTGTATTGCCTTAAGCCAACTGGAATGCCTTTAATTAATGGGGACATTCTTATCCTCTCCGCCAAAGGCTCTATTAGCATTACAAATAATAGGGGAGGAAGGGGGCAGCCCTGGCGGGTCCCATTTGTGATTGGGAACGCTAAAGATAAGGCTCCATCAACTAAAACCCTGGCTGATGACTTCACGTAGAGGGCCCGAACTGCTCGGAGGAAGTTATCTCCCACACCAAATTTTTGGAGGACCGCGAAAGCAAAGCCCCAGTGGACTCTATCGAACGCCTTCCCTGCATCCAGGGAAAGGAAGAGAGAAGGCGTCCTCGAGCCAGTTAATTCCAGTAGGTTCTGTACTCTCCGTGCACCATCTGTCGCGTTCCTGCCCCTCGTGAAGCCGACTTGGTCATTATGTATGATCTTTGGTAGTAGCTTTAGGAGTCTGTTGGCCAA
Organism: Eleutherodactylus coqui; assembly: GCF_035609145.1. Lineage (NCBI taxonomy): Eukaryota > Metazoa > Chordata > Amphibia > Anura > Eleutherodactylidae > Eleutherodactylus > Eleutherodactylus coqui. The sequence continues at coordinate 60,154,477 of NC_089846.1, forward strand.
GATTTTTAAGTACAGTTTCGTGTCTGTATTTAGAAGCGAAATTGGCCTAAAGTTTGCCGGAGAGGTGGTAGGGTTTTCCTGGCTTCGGTATGGTAATTATTGTGGCTTGCAACATCTCCTCTGGCATCTCTCCTTGACTAATTGAATCATTAAATATGGATGACAGATGAGGGGAGAGAGAGGAGGCAAATATTTTATAGTATTCGTTAGATAGGCCGTCAGGGCCAGGAGATTTGTGGTTTTTTAGGCTCTTAATAGCGTTGGTAATTTCTAGAATGGAAATTGGGTTGTTTAAAGATTCATTTTGAGAAGCTAGGGAAGGGAGGGACACACTGTCCAAAAATTCTTTTATAAGAGTTGAAGTGGGTTGGGAGGTGTTTATGTCTTTGTTTAGGTTGTAGAGGTTAGCGTAGAAAGATCTGAATTGTTCCGCTATTTGTTGGGGATGGGTTACTTTTAGAGTGGGATCTTCAGCATGGCTTATGTATGGGCTTTTGGCCTTGACTCGTCTTTTTTTTGCTAAGTTGGCCATTAACTTTGAGGGTTTGTCAATATACGAATAATAATTAGCTTTAAGAAAGGTGATATTTCTGTTGTAGTAGTCTAGTAGGGTTTTCCTCAGCTCTTGTCTTAGTGAAGTTAGTTCTTGGTGGAGATTATTTTGAGGAGAGTCTTGTTGTGTTTTTCTAGCGTTTTGATATTATTTAGTAGGTGATCAATTTTTGCTTGTTTGTTTTTTCTTTCTTGAATTTTTAGTTTGATTAGGACCCCTCTAATTACAGCTTTGTGAGCACACCACAATGTAAAATTGTTGATGCCAGGGGTGGCATTGGTGGTAAAGTATTCATCTATGGCATTTTTTATTATCTTTTGGTAGGTAGGAGATTTGAGCAAATTTACATTGTTGCGCCAGATTCTTGTTGGATTAAAGGGAGCATTGATATTAAGCTTTAGATATGTTGGGGCGTGATCTGACCAAGTAATGGTACCTATTGTCGAGTTTATGGCTGAAGCAAGGGTCCATCTGTCAATTAGTATAAGGTCAATTCTAGAGTATGTTTGGTGTCTCGGAGAGTAGTACGTAAATTCTCTTGATGAGGAATTTAAGCATCTAAAAGAATCGTAGAGTCCTTCTCCATGAAGCTAAGGTTGGAGCGCTGGGGCCATTCTTGTTTGTGCTGTGGAATCTATTTTACTGTCTGGGGTAGTATTAAAGTCCCCACATAGGATCAGCTTTCCTGATTGGATTCTTTTGACTTTCTTCATTAGTTTGTTTAGGAAGGAAATTTGTTTTTTGTTAGGTGCATAAACGTTAACTAAAATCACTGGAACCTCGTTAAGGGTGCATAGCAGAATAATGTATCTACCTTTTGCATCAGTGATTAACTCTTTTGGGGAGAAATTTATACTATTCTTGTGGGCTATTAAGACACCCGCATGCTTTTTTGGTGCGTTTGCTGTGAAGATATTCGGATAAGAGATGCTGGTGAACTTGGGGGGGGGGGGGGGGTGGGATGTTGAGTGAAGTGTGTTTCTTGAAGACACAAAATGTCTATATTTGCTAACCTAGCATCCCTCCAGACCATCGCCGTTTTAAAGGGAGAGTTAAGTCCCTTGACATTCAGTGAGCAAATATTGACTGACATTGTATAGTTTTAGTATTTGCGTTGAGAGTGAAATTGGTGTGGCAGCAGAAATAACTTGAAGAACATGTATAAATGAACTTACATTAAGCAGAAACAAATGCAGATCTACTTGAGGAGGGTAGCGAAACTAGGTTTCTTGCAAAGTAGATTCTGGGAACTTGGTTAACGACAAGAACAGAAGCAGGTCTTCTAGTAGAAGGAGAGTGAGGTGTGTCTCTTTTAGAGCTGTAGGTGGATATTACTCCAGGAAGGCGAATGGCGACCTGCAAATAAAAACAAATAAAACAAAGAAGAGTAGCAGGTATTAAAATCTGGTTCATTTGGGGGGAAAAGTCTGGCACATAGACAATAGCCTTTGTCTTGTGTTAGAGGAGTTTAGAGTCCAGCATATAGAGCAAATTTACAGAGAAGAGGAGGTTTGAGGGTACGCTTATTCTCTTCAAGGAGGAGTAGAAGGTAGCGTGCGGTGATTAGTAGTTTTTGGTGGTCTTTGAGGTTTAGCTGGAGGAAGAATCTCTGGTATAGGAATATCCCATTTAACTAGGATTTTGGCGCCATCTTCTGGTGAAGAAATTATTTGAGTGGAATTATTTTTGTGGATTATTAGTTTGGCCGGAAAGCCCCATTTCTAGGGTATTTTGGCGTTTCTCAGGGCTGATGTGATTTGAATGAAGGACTTCCTGGCCTGAGTCGTAGATTGAGAGAGGTCTGTGAAGAGCTTAATGTTGGAGAATGGAGACGGAAGAAGGTTAGCGTTTCTCGTCCCCAGCATCAAAGCCTCCTTTACGTGAAAGTAGTGAAGTCTCGCAATCCCGTGGGATTGAATCAGGTAGAAAGTTTGGCTTTGATAGTCTGTGGGCTCTGTCCAGGATGCATTCTTGCTCTGTAGAGTTTGGGAGAATTTGCTTTATTAGTTTTGTGAGAAAGTCTTTCAATTCAGCTTGGGATACATTTTCCGGGATGCCTCTGAATTTGATATTATTTCTTCTGCTCCTGTCTTCCAAATCGGTCAGCTTGTTTTTTATCTTTTCCACTTCCTCTTCCAATGTGTAATGCGCATCAATTAATTTGTTGTGGGAAGATGTTATTTCCCCCATTTTGTTTTCAATGTGGTCAGTGCGCACTTCCAGGTCTTGTAGGGAGACATTAAGTGCGTTTGAAAGAGATTTGATATCTTTTTGCAGGGAGCCGCGTAGAGCTATTATCATATTTTTGATAAAGTCCTCGGATGCAGGGAGACTTGAGGAGGGCAGGTTATTAATAAGATCATTGTCCTCTGCTTGATACAGCTGCTGGCAGGTAGTTGTGGGGGGTGAGAGACGTGGTCTCTGCTTCTCAGGGCTTGCAGGGGGAGTAGAAGGAGCAGACATGGAGTGGGGGCGCTCCAGCGCCCTTTTGGGATCAGCCATGAGGCTCCTGTCGGGATTATCAGTGTAATCACTTACCCGACGCTGCTGTGAACCTCCTGACAGCTCCTCTCAGCGTCTCACCGGCTTGTCAGCTGAAGCAGGAACAGCTCCATTGGATCTTGCATCTGTGCAGGCTAATGGTATGTCACTGCACGCTCCGGAGCTTGTGGAGAGAGGAGAGCCATCTCTGCCTGTCAGCCCCTGCTGTCCCGGGCCGTGGGAGGAGAAGAAGTCAGACACCTTTTGTAAAGGCACTTTAGCTGTCCTCTTCGGCATGATGTGCCCAGGGTCCTGCGGTACGTGTTGAGAAGATTTATAGTGCTGGTGAATCTATATTTGTAGCATAAAGGCTAGGGTCTAAACGGAGCACAGGATTACACGTCTGGTATTGCCTGCATCTAGGCCACGCCCCACCCCCCCCCACTGCCCTTTTTAATCCTTGCTTTCAAAACATCATACTTTTTTTTTTTATCAAGCTATCCATTTAAGAGCTTATTATGTATTTATTTATTTTTAAATCAACTTTTATTAGGATTTTACATTTTATCCATGAACAACAGTCGATAGCACAGAATTTAGATTAATATCATTGATAAAAAAAATCAACAGACTTGGACTTTAAGCTCAAGGGATAATAGAGTTTACATAAAGACTAGCCCTAAAAAACCCTGAGCAAACTGAAATAAAATAATAAAGGTACTCAAAGTCGTCTCAAAAAAGAACCAAGTAAATAAAACAGAAAGGAACCATACAGGGGAGACACAGGGGAAGAACGAGGGAGAAGGAATGAGGGGAAGAGGAAGAGAAGGGGAGAGGATTACCCTTCTGAGACCCATTAGGAAATTTACCGGGACAGCACTCTATTTAAATAGGAGCAGGGTGGGGGTGGGGGGTCCATTGAGAAGTGAGCTGACAGGGATTCACCTCTCTTGCCAATCCAGTCCAAGGGGATCAGAAGCATCTTTCAGAACAAGTCGATGTCTCACCTTGCTGAACATATAGGCAGCCGGATCTTAGAGTAACTCTCCCCTCAATAAACGCCAAGGGCTCCAGATCTCCAAGAAAGTGTCATGGGTACCATTAGACCAACTAGACAGCTCTTCTAGATTAGAAAGAAGGTCTACTTTCTCCTTCCATAGAGCTAAGGAAGGGGGCTCCTTCTGATGCCATAGTAAAGAAAGAAGAGCCTTGAGCAAAAAGGCCACCAGCCTATGTATATAGGGGTGGAAAGATGCAGAGGGCTTCCACAGGAAAACCATTTTGGGGGGGGGGGGGGTAATGGTTAGGTTTGGGGATAACCTCCTCAAGACCCTCTCCACGTCAAGCCAGAAGGGGATCACCACTGGGCATTCCCACCAGAGTTGTAAATAGGAGCCTAAACCTGCATCACATCTCCAACACCTGTCATGAGAGGTCAGCTTGTAATTAAAAAGCCACTGTGGTTTTCTATATCATCTCACCAAAAGTTTGTAGTGGCTTTCTTGTGACAGGATGCAAGGAGACAAACCAAAGGCTGTTTTCAAGATGAGTTTAGTATCACTCAGGTAAAGGGATATACGCAACTCCCTCTCTCAAGAGATGAAAAAAGCAGGTTTGGATGTTACTGGAGGAGAAATGAAACGTTTGCATATGAATGCCATTTTCCTAGAGACCAGCTTATCATCTATCAGAGCTTTCTCGAATGGAGTCAGGGGTCTAGTAGATTTATATAAGCCAAGAAAGTTCCCAAACATACTAGTGATATGAGCTGACTGTAACGGGGAGGGTTCGGCTGGGTAGAAGAGCCTGCAATATGTCAAAGGGGGCTTTATGGGCCAGCGTCTGCAGGTTGCCAATACTTTTGTTGGCGGATTTTCCCCAGAGACTGGCTGTAAATTGGTCAAGGCAGGAGTCTAAAAGTTTATATAGTGCCTGAAGCGGGGCGATCTGAGACTGTCTAGGTGCCAGAACCTACCTTAAAGGGGTTGTCCCGCGCCGAAAGATTTTTTTTTTTTTTGCCCAGTCCTCCAGTACCTGTAAAGGAAAACCGCTGACATGTGTTATTAAAAAACTTACATAAAGCAGAAACAAATGCAGATCTACTTGAGGAGGGTAGCGAAACTAGGTTTCTTGCAAAGTAGATTCTGGGAACTTGGTTAACGACGAGAACAAAAGCAGGTCTTCTAGTAGAAGGAGAGTGAGGTGTGTCTCTTTTAGAGCTGTAGGTGGATATTACTCCAGGAAGGCGAATGGCGACCTGCAAATAAAAACAAATAAAACAAAGAAGAGTAGCAGGTATTAAAATCTGGTTCATTTGGGGGGAAAAGTCTGGCACATAGACAATAGCCTTTGTCTTGTGTTAGAGGAGTTTAGAGTCCAGCATATAGAGCAAATTTAACAGAGAAGAGGAGGTTTGAGGGTACGCTTATTCTCTTCAAGGAGGAGTAGAAGGCAGCGTGCGGTGATTAGTAGCTTTTGGTGGTCTTTGAGGTTTAGCTGGAGGAAGAATCTCTGGTATAGGAATATCCCATTATCTAGGATTTTGGTGCCATCTTCTGGTGAAGAGATTATTTGAGTGGAATTATTTTTGTGGATTATTAGTTTGGCCGGAAAGCCCCATTTCTAGGGTATTTTGGCATTTCTCAGGGCTGATGTGATTTGAATGAAGGACTTCCTGGCCTGAGTCGTAGATTAAGAGAGGTCTGTGAAGAGCTTAATGTTGGAGAATGGAGACGGAAGAAGGTTAGCGTTTCTCGTCGCCAGCATCAAAGCCTCCTTTACGTGAAAGTAGTGAAGTCTCGCAATCACGTAGGATTGAATCAGGTAGAAAGTTTGGCTTTGATAGTCTGTGGGCTCTATCCAGGATGCATTCTTGCTCTGTAGAGTTTGGGAGAATTTGCTTTATTAGTTTTGTGAGAAAGTCTTTCAATTCAGCTTGGGATACATTTTCCGGGATGCCTCTGAATTTGATATTATTTCTTCTGCTCCTGTCTTCCAAATCGGTCAGCTTGTTTTTTATCTTTTCCACTTCCTCTTCCAATGTGTAATGCGCATCAATTAATTTGTTGTGGGAAGATGTTATTTCCCCCATTTTGTTTTCAATGTGGTCAGTGCGCACTTCCAGGTCTTGTAGGGAGACATTAAAGGGGTTGTCCCGCGCCGAAATGGGTTTGTTTTTTTTTAACCCCCCCCCCCCCCCGTTCAGCGCGAGACAACCCCGATGCAGGGGTTAAAAAAACAAACCGGGTAGTACTTACCCGAATCCCAGCGGTCCGGCGTCTTCATACTCACCTGCTGAAGATGGCCGCCGGGATCCTCTCTCTCTGTTTTTGACGCAGGGCTTCTGTGCGGTCCATTGCCGATTCCAGCCTCCTGATTGGCTGGAATCGGCACGTGACGGGGCGAAGCTACACGGAGCCGGCATTCTGCACGAGCGGCCCCATTGAAGACAGCAGAAGACCCGGACTGCGCAAGCGCGGCTAATTTGGCCATTAGAGGCCGAAAATTAGTCGGCACCATGGAGACGAGGACGCCAGCATCGGAGCAGGTAAATATAAAACTTTTGATAACTTCTGTATGGCTCATAATTAATGCACAATGTACATTACAAAGTGCATTAATATGGCCATACAGAAGTGTATAGACCCACTTGCTGCCGCGGGACAACCCCTTTAAGTGCGTTTGAAAGAGATTTGATATCTTTTTGCAGGGAGCCGCGTAGAGCTATTATCATATTTTTGATAAAGTCCTCGGATGCAGGGAGACTTGAGGAGGGCAGGTTATTAATAAGATCATTGTCCTCTGCTTGATACAGCTGCTGGCAGGTAGTTGTGGGGGGTGAGAGACGTGGTCTCTGCTTCTCAGGGCTTGCAGGGGGAGTAGAAGGAGCAGACATGGAGTGGGGGCGCTCCAGCGCCCTTTTGGGATCAGCCATGAGGCTCCTGTCCGGATTATCAGTGTAATCACTTACCCGACGCTGCTGTGAACCTCCTGACAGCTCCTCTCAGCGTCTCACCGGCTTGTCAGCTGAAGCAGGAACAGCTCCATTGGATCTTGCATCTGTGCAGGCTAATGGTATGTCACTGCACGCTCCGGAGCTTGTGGAGAGAGGAGAGCCATCTCTGCCTGTCAGCCCCTGCTGTCCCGGGCCGTGGGAGGAGAAGAAGTCAGACACCTTTTGTAAAGGCACTTTAGCTGTCCTCTTCGGCATGATGTGCCCAGGGTCCTGCGGTACGTGTTGAGAAGATTTATAGTGCTGGTGAATCTATATTTGTAGCATAAAGGCTAGGGTCTAAACGGAGCACAGGATTACACGTCTGGTATTGCCTGCATCTAGGCCACGCCCCCCCCCCACTGCCCTTTTTAATCCTTGCTTTCAAAACATCATACTTTTTTTTTTTTATCAAGCTATCCATTTAAGAGCTTATTATGTATTTATTTATTTTTAAATCAACTTTTATTAGGATTTTACATTTTATCCATGAACAACAGTCGATAGCACAGAATTTAGATTAATATCATTGATAAAAAAATCAACAGACTTGGACTTTAAGCTCAAGGGATAATAGAGTTTACATAAAGACTAGCCCTAAAAAACCCTGAGCAAACTGAAATAAAATAATAAAGGTACTCAAAGTCGTCTCAAAAAAGAACCAAGTAAATAAAACAGAAAGGAACCATACAGGGGAGACACAGGGGAAGAACGAGGGAGAAGGAATGAGGGGAAGAGGAAGAGAAGGGGAGAGGATTACCCTTCTGAGACCCATTAGGAAATTTACCGGGACAGCACTCTATTTAAATAGGAGCAGGGTGGGGGTGGGGGGTCCATTGAGAAGTGAGCTGACAGGGATTCACCTCTCTTGCCAATCCAGTCCAAGGGGATCAGAAGCATCTTTCAGAACAAGTCGATGTCTCACCTTGCTGAACATATAGGCAGCCGGATCTTAGAGTAACTCTCCCCTCAATAAACGCCAAGGGCTCCAGATCTCCAAGAAAGTGTCATGGGTACCATTAGACCAACTAGACAGCTCTTCTAGATTAGAAAGAAGGTCTACTTTCTCCTTCCATAGAGCTAAGGAAGGGGGCTCCTTCTGATGCCATAGTAAAGAAAGAAGAGCCTTGAGCAAAAAGGCCACCAGCCTATGTATATAGGGGTGGAAAGATGCAGAGGGCTTCCACAGGAAAACCATTTTGGGGGGGGGCAATGGTTAGGTTTGGGGATAACCTCCTCAAGACCCTCTCCACGTCAAGCCAGAAGGGGATCACCACTGGGCATTCCCACCAGAGTTGTAAATAGGAGCCTAAACCTGCATCACATCTCCAACACCTGTCATGAGAGGTCAGCTTGTAATTAAAAAGCCACTGTGGTTTTCTATAAGATCTCACCAAAAGTTTGTAGTGGCTTTCTTGTGACAGGATGCAAGGAGACAAACCAAAGGCTGTTTTCAAGATGAGTTTAGTATCACTCAGGTAAAGGGATATACGCAACTCCCTCTCTCAAGAGATGAAAAAAGCAGGTTTGGATGTTACTGGAGGAGAAATGAAACGTTTGCATATGAATGCCATTTTCCTAGAGACCAGCTTATCATCTATCAGAGCTTTCTCGAATGGAGTCAGGGGTCTAGTAGATTTATATAAGCCAAGAAAGTTCCCAAACATACTAGTAATATGAGCTGACTGTAACGGGGAGGGTTCGGCTGGGTAGAAGAGCCTGCAATATGTCAAAGGGGGCTTTATGGGCCAGCGTCTGCAGGTTGCCAATACTTTTGTTGGCGGATTTTCCCCAGAGACTGGCTGTAAATTGGTCAAGGCAGGAGTCTAAAAGTTTATATAGTGCCTGAAGCGGGGCGATCTGAGACTGTCTAGGTGCCAGAACCTACCTTAAAGGGGTTGTCCCGCGCCGAAAGATTTTTTTTTTTTTTGCCCAGTCCTCCAGTACCTGTAAAGGAAAACCGCTGACATGTGTTATTAAAAAACTTACATAAAGCAGAAACAAATGCAGATCTACTTGAGGAGGGTAGCGAAACTAGGTTTCTTGCAAAGTAGATTCTGGGAACTTGGTTAACGACGAGAACAAAAGCAGGTCTTCTAGTAGAAGCAGAGTGAGGTGTGTCTCTTTTAGAGCTGTAGGTGGATATTACTCCAGGAAGGCGAATGGCGACCTGCAAATAAAAACAAATAAAACAAAGAAGAGTAGCAGGTATTAAAATCTGGTTCATTTGGGGGGAAAAGTCTGGCACATAGACAATAGCCTTTGTCTTGTGTTAGAGGAGTTTAGAGTCCAGCATATAGAGCAAATTTAACAGAGAAGAGGAGGTTTGAGGGTACGCTTATTCTCTTCAAGGAGGAGTAGAAGGCAGCGTGCGGTGATTAGTAGCTTTTGGTGGTCTTTGAGGTTTAGCTGGAGGAAGAATCTCTGGTATAGGAATATCCCATTATCTAGGATTTTGGTGCCATCTTCTGGTGAAGAAATTATTTGAGTGGAATTATTTTTGTGGATTATTAGTTTGGCCGGAAAGCCCCATTTCTAGGGTATTTTGGCATTTCTCAGGGCTGATGTGATTTGAATGAAGGACTTCCTGGCCTGAGTCGTAGATTAAGAGAGGTCTGTGAAGAGCTTAATGTTGGAGAATGGAGACGGAAGAAGGTTAGCGTTTCTCGTCGCCAGCATCAAAGCCTCCTTTATGTGAAAGTAGTGAAGTCTCGCAATCACGTAGGATTGAATCAGGTAGAAAGTTTGGCTTTCCAGGATGCATTCTTGCTCTGTAGAGTTTGGGAGAATTTGCTTTATTAGTTTTGTGAGAAAGTCTTTCAATTCAGCTTGGGATACATTTTCCGGGATGCCTCTGAATTTGATATTATTTCTTCTGCTCCTGTCTTCCAAATCGGTCAGCTTGTTTTTTATCTTTTCCACTTCCTCTTCCAATGTGTAATGCGCATCAATTAATTTGTTGTGGGAAGATGTTATTTCCCCCATTTTGTTTTCAATGTGGTCAGTGCGCACTTCCAGGTCTTGTAGGGAGACATTAAAGGGGTTGTCCCGCGCCGAAATGGGTTTGTTTTTTTTTAACCCCCCACCCCCCCCCCCCGTTCAGCGCGAGACAACCCCGATGCAGGGGTTAAAAAAACAAACCGGGTAGTACTTACCCGAATCCCGGCGGTCCGGCGTCTTCATACTCACCTGCTGAAGATGGCCGCCGGGATCCTCTCTCTCTGTTTTTGACGCAGGGCTTCTGTGCGGTCCATTGCCGATTCCAGCCTCCTGATTGGCTGGAATCGGCACGTGACGGGGCGAAGCTACACGGAGCCGGCATTCTGCACGAGCGGCCCCATTGAAGACAACAGAAGACCCGGACTGCGCAAGCGCGGCTAATTTGGCCATTAGAGGCCGAAAATTAGTCGGCACCATGGAGACGAGGACGCCAGCATCGGAGCAGGTAAGTATAAAACTTTTGATAACTTCTGTATGGCTCATAATTAATGCACAATGTACATTACAAAGTGCATTAATATGGCCATACAGAAGTGTATAGACCCACTTGCTGCCGCGGGACAACCCCTTTAAGTGCGTTTGAAAGAGATTTGATATCTTTTTGCAGGGAGCCGCGTAGAGCTATTATCATATTTTTGATAAAGTCCTCGGATGCAGGGAGACTTGAGGAGGGCAGGTTATTAATAAGATCATTGTCCTCTGCTTGATACAGCTGCTGGCAGGTAGTTGTGGGGGGTGAGAGACGTGGTCTCTGCTTCTCAGGGCTTGCAGGGGGAGTAGAAGGAGCAGACATGGAGTGGGGGCGCTCCAGCGCCCTTTTGGGATCAGCCATGAGGCTCCTGTCGGGATTATCAGTGTAATCACTTACCCGACGCTGCTGTGAACCTCCTGACAGCTCCTCTCGGCGTCTCACCGGCTTGTCAGCTGAAGCAGGAACAGCTCCATTGGATCTTGCATCTGTGCAGGCTAATGGTATGTCACTGCACGCTCCGGAGCTTGTGGAGAGAGGAGAGCCATCTCTGCCTGTCAGCCCCTGCTGTCCCGGGCCGTGGGAGGAGAAGAAGTCAGACACCTTTTGTAAAGGCACTTTAGCTGTCCTCTTCGGCATGATGTGCCCAGGGTCCTGCGGTACGTGTTGAGAAGATTTATAGTGCTGGTGAATCTATATTTGTAGCATAAAGGCTAGGGTCTAAACGGAGCACAGGATTACACGTCTGGTATTGCCTGCATCTAGGCCACGCCCCCCCCACTGCCCTTTTTAATCCTTGCTTTCAAAACATCATACTTTTTTTTTTTTATCAAGCTATCCATTTAAGAGCTTATTATTTATTTATTTATTTTTAAATCAACTTTTATTAGGATTTTACATTTTATCCATGAACAACAGTCGATAGCACAGAATTTAGATTAATATCATTGATAAAAAAAATCAACAGACTTGGACTTTAAGCTCAAGGGATAATAGAGTTTACATAAAGACTAGCCCTAAAAAACCCTGAGCAAACTGAAATAAAATAATAAAGGTACTCAAAGTCGTCTCAAAAAAGAACCAAGTAAATAAAACAGAAAGGAACCATACAGGGGAGACACAGGGGAAGAACGAGGGAGAAGGAATGAGGGGAAGAGGAAGAGAAGGGGAGAGGATTACCCTTCTGAGACCCATTAGGAAATTTACCGGGACAGCACTCTATTTAAATAGGAGCAGGGTGGGGGTGGGGGGTCCATTGAGAAGTGAGCTGACAGGGATTCACCTCTCTTGCCAATCCAGTCCAAGGGGATCAGAAGCATCTTTCAGAACAAGTCGATGTCTCACCTTGCTGAACATATAGGCAGCCGGATCTTAGAGTAACTCTCCCCTCAATAAACGCCAAGGGCTCCAGATCTCCAAGAAAGTGTCATGGGTACCATTAGACCAACTAGACAGCTCTTCTAGATTAGAAAGAAGGTCTACTTTCTCCTTCCATAGAGCTAAGGAAGGGGGCTCCTTCTGATGCCATAGTAAAGAAAGAAGAGCCTTGAGCAAAAAGGCCACCAGCCTATGTATATAGGGGTGGAAAGATGCAGAGGGCTTCCACAGGAAAACCATTTTGGGGGGGGGTAATGGTTAGGTTTGGGGATAACCTCCTCAAGACCCTCTCCACGTCAAGCCAGAAGGGGATCACCACTGGGCATTCCCACCAGAGTTGTAAATAGGAGCCTAAACCTGCATCACATCTCCAACACCTGTCATGAGAGGTCAGCTTGTAATTAAAAAGCCACTGTGGTTTTCTATATCATCTCACCAAAAGTTTGTAGTGGCTTTCTTGTGACAGGATGCAAGGAGACAAACCAAAGGCTGTTTTCAAGATGAGTTTAGTATCACTCAGGTAAAGGGATATACGCAACTCCCTCTCTCAAGAGATGAAAAAAGCAGGTTTGGATGTTACTGGAGGAGAAATGAAACGTTTGCATATGAATGCCATTTTCCTAGAGACCAGCTTATCATCTATCAGAGCTTTCTCGAATGGAGTCAGGGGTCTAGTAGATTTATATAAGCCAAGAAAGTTCCCAAACATACTAGTGATATGAGCTGACTGTAACGGGGAGGGTTCAGCTGGGTAGAAGAGCCTGCAATATGTCAAAGGGGGCTTTATGGGCCAGCGTCTGCAGGTTGCCAATACTTTTGTTGGCGGATTTTCCCCAGAGACTGGCTGTAAATTGGTCAAGGCAGGAGTCTAAAAGTTTATATAGTGCCTGAAGCGGGGCGATCTGAGACTGTCTAGGTGCCAGAACCTACCTTAAAGGGGTTGTCCCTCGCCGAAAGATTTTTTTTTTTTTTGCCCAGTCCTCCAGTACCTGTAAAGGAAAACCGCTGACATGTGTTATTAAAAAACTTACATAAAGCAGAAACAAATGCAGATCTACTTGAGGAGGGTAGCGAAACTAGGTTTCTTGCAAAGTAGATTCTGGGAACTTGGTTAACGACGAGAACAAAAGCAGGTCTTCTAGTAGAAGGAGAGTGAGGTGTGTCTCTTTTAGAGCTGTAGGTGGATATTACTCCAGGAAGGCGAATGGCGACCTGCAAATAAAAACAAATAAAACAAAGAAGAGTAGCAGGTATTAAAATCTGGTTCATTTGGGGGGAAAAGTCTGGCACATAGACAATAGCCTTTGTCTTGTGTTAGAGGAGTTTAGAGTCCAGCATATAGAGCAAATTTAACAGAGAAGAGGAGGTTTGAGGGTACGCTTATTCTCTTCAAGGAGGAGTAGAAGGCAGCGTGCGGTGATTAGTAGCTTTTGGTGGTCTTTGAGGTTTAGCTGGAGGAAGAATCTCTGGTATAGGAATATCCCATTATCTAGGATTTTGGTGCCATCTTCTGGTGAAGAAATTATTTGAGTGGAATTATTTTTGTGGATTATTAGTTTGGCCGGAAAGCCCCATTTCTAGGGTATTTTGGCATTTCTCAGGGCTGATGTGATTTGAATGAAGGACTTCCTGGCCTGAGTCGTAGATTAAGAGAGGTCTGTGAAGAGCTTAATGTTGGAGAATGGAGACGGAAGAAGGTTAGCGTTTCTCGTCGCCAGCATCAAAGCCTCCTTTACGTGAAAGTAGTGAAGTCTCGCAATCACGTAGGATTGAATCAGGTAGAAAGTTTGGCTTTGATAGTCTGTGGGCTCTGTCCAGGATGCATTCTTGCTCTGTAGAGTTTGGGAGAATTTGCTTTATTAGTTTTGTGAGAAAGTCTTTCAATTCAGCTTGGGATACATTTTCCGGGATGCCTCTGAATTTGATATTATTTCTTCTGCTCCTGTCTTCCAAATCGGTCAGCTTGTTTTTTATCTTTTCCACTTCCTCTTCCAATGTGTAATGCGCATCAATTAATTTGTTGTGGGAAGATGTTATTTCCCCCATTTTGTTTTCAATGTGGTCAGTGCGCACTTCCAGGTCTTGTAGGGAGACATTAAAGGGGTTGTCCCGCGCCGAAATGGGTTTGTTTTTTTTTAACCCCCCCCCCCCCCCCGTTCAGCGCGAGACAACCCCGATGCAGGGGTTAAAAAAACAAACCGGGTAGTACTTACCCGAATCCCGGCGGTCCGGCGTCTTCATACTCACCTGCTGAAGATGGCCGCCGGGATCCTCTCTCTCTGTTTTTGACGCAGGGCTTCTGTGCGGTCCATTGCCGATTCCAGCCTCCTGATTGGCTGGAATCGGCACGTGACGGGGCGAAGCTACACGGAGCCGGCATTCTGCACGAGCGGCCCCATTGAAGACAACAGAAGACCCGGACTGCGCAAGCGCGGCTAATTTGGCCATTAGAGGCCGAAAATTAGTCGGCACCATGGAGACGAGGACGCCAGCATCGGAGCAGGTAAGTATAAAACTTTTGATAACTTCTGTATGGCTCATAATTAATGCACAATGTACATTACAAAGTGCATTAATATGGCCATACAGAAGTGTATAGACCCACTTGCTGCCGCGGGACAACCCCTTTAAGTGCGTTTGAAAGAGATTTGATATCTTTTTGCAGGGAGCCGCGTAGAGCTATTATCATATTTTTGATAAAGTCCTCGGATGCAGGGAGACTTGAGGAGGGCAGGTTATTAATAAGATCATTGTCCTCTGCTTGATACAGCTGCTGGCAGGTAGTTGTGGGGGGTGAGAGACGTGGTCTCTGCTTCTCAGGGCTTGCAGGGGGAGTAGAAGGAGCAGACATGGAGTGGGGGCGCTCCAGCGCCCTTTTGGGATCAGCCATGAGGCTCCTGTCGGGATTATCAGTGTAATCACTTACCCGACGCTGCTGTGAACCTCCTGACAGCTCCTCTCGGCGTCTCACCGGCTTGTCAGCTGAAGCAGGAACAGCTCCATTGGATCTTGCATCTGTGCAGGCTAATGGTATGTCACTGCACGCTCCGGAGCTTGTGGAGAGAGGAGAGCCATCTCTGCCTGTCAGCCCCTGCTGTCCCGGGCCGTGGGAGGAGAAGAAGTCAGACACCTTTTGTAAAGGCACTTTAGCTGTCCTCTTCGGCATGATGTGCCCAGGGTCCTGCGGTACGTGTTGAGAAGATTTATAGTGCTGGTGAATCTATATTTGTAGCATAAAGGCTAGGGTCTAAACGGAGCACAGGATTACACGTCTGGTATTGCCTGCATCTAGGCCACGCCCCCCCCACTGCCCTTTTTAATCCTTGCTTTCAAAACATCATACTTTTTTTTTTTTATCAAGCTATCCATTTAAGAGCTTATTATGTATTTATTTATTTTTAAATCAACTTTTATTAGGATTTTACATTTTATCCATGAACAACAGTCGATAGCACAGAATTTAGATTAATATCATTGATAAAAAAAATCAACAGACTTGGACTTTAAGCTCAAGGGATAATAGAGTTTACATAAAGACTAGCCCTAAAAAACCCTGAGCAAACTGAAATAAAATAATAAAGGTACTCAAAGTCGTCTCAAAAAAGAACCAAGTAAATAAAACAGAAAGGAACCATACAGGGGAGACACAGGGGAAGAACGAGGGAGAAGGAATGAGGGGAAGAGGAAGAGAAGGGGAGAGGATTACCCTTCTGAGACCCATTAGGAAATTTACCGGGACAGCACTCTATTTAAATAGGAGCAGGGTGGGGGTGGGGGGTCCATTGAGAAGTGAGCTGACAGGGATTCACCTCTCTTGCCAATCCAGTCCAAGGGGATCAGAAGCATCTTTCAGAACAAGTCGATGTCTCACCTTGCTGAACATATAGGCAGCCGGATCTTAGAGTAACTCTCCCCTCAATAAACGCCAAGGGCTCCAGATCTCCAAGAAAGTGTCATGGGTACCATTAGACCAACTAGACAGCTCTTCTAGATTAGAAAGAAGGTCTACTTTCTCCTTCCATAGAGCTAAGGAAGGGGGCTCCTTCTGATGCCATAGTAAAGAAAGAAGAGCCTTGAGCAAAAAGGCCACCAGCCTATGTATATAGGGGTGGAAAGATGCAGAGGGCTTCCACAGGAAAACCATTTTGGGGGGGGGTAATGGTTAGGTTTGGGGATAACCTCCTCAAGACCCTCTCCACGTCAAGCCAGAAGGGGATCACCACTGGGCATTCCCACCAGAGTTGTAAATAGGAGCCTAAACCTGCATCACATCTCCAACACCTGTCATGAGAGGTCAGCTTGTAATTAAAAAGCCACTGTGGTTTTCTATATCATCTCACCAAAAGTTTGTAGTGGCTTTCTTGTGACAGGATGCAAGGAGACAAACCAAAGGCTGTTTTCAAGATGAGTTTAGTATCACTCAGGTAAAGGGATATACGCAACTCCCTCTCTCAAGAGATGAAAAAAGCAGGTTTGGATGTTACTGGAGGAGAAATGAAACGTTTGCATATGAATGCCATTTTCCTAGAGACCAGCTTATCATCTATCAGAGCTTTCTCGAATGGAGTCAGGGGTCTAGTAGATTTATATAAGCCAAGAAAGTTCCCAAACATACTAGTGATATGAGCTGACTGTAACGGGGAGGGTTCAGCTGGGTAGAAGAGCCTGCAATATGTCAAAGGGGGCTTTATGGGCCAGCGTCTGCAGGTTGCCAATACTTTTGTTGGCGGATTTTCCCCAGAGACTGGCTGTAAATTGGTCAAGGCAGGAGTCTAAAAGTTTATATAGTGCCTGAAGCGGGGCGATCTGAGACTGTCTAGGTGCCAGAACCTACCTTAAAGGGGTTGTCCCGCGCCGAAAGATTTTTTTTTTTTTTGCCCAGTCCTCCAGTACCTGTAAAGGAAAACCGCTGACATGTGTTATTAAAAAACTTACATAAAGCAGAAACAAATGCAGATCTACTTGAGGAGGGTAGCGAAACTAGGTTTCTTGCAAAGTAGATTCTGGGAACTTGGTTAACGACGAGAACAAAAGCAGGTCTTCTAGTAGAAGGAGAGTGAGGTGTGTCTCTTTTAGAGCTGTAGGTGGATATTACTCCAGGAAGGCGAATGGCGACCTGCAAATAAAAACAAATAAAACAAAGAAGAGTAGCAGGTATTAAAATCTGGTTCATTTGGGGGGAAAAGTCTGGCACATAGACAATAGCCTTTGTCTTGTGTTAGAGGAGTTTAGAGTCCAGCATATAGAGCAAATTTAACAGAGAAGAGGAGGTTTGAGGGTACGCTTATTCTCTTCAAGGAGGAGTAGAAGGCAGCGTGCGGTGATTAGTAGCTTTTGGTGGTCTTTGAGGTTTAGCTGGAGGAAGAATCTCTGGTATAGGAATATCCCATTATCTAGGATTTTGGTGCCATCTTCTGGTGAAGAAATTATTTGAGTGGAATTATTTTTGTGGATTATTAGTTTGGCCGGAAAGCCCCATTTCTAGGGTATTTTGGCATTTCTCAGGGCTGATGTGATTTGAATGAAGGACTTCCTGGCCTGAGTCGTAGATTAAGAGAGGTCTGTGAAGAGCTTAATGTTGGAGAATGGAGACGGAAGAAGGTTAGCGTTTCTCGTCGCCAGCATCAAAGCCTCCTTTACGTGAAAGTAGTGAAGTCTCGCAATCACGTAGGATTGAATCAGGTAGAAAGTTTGGCTTTGATAGTCTGTGGGCTCTGTCCAGGATGCATTCTTGCTCTGTAGAGTTTGGGAGAATTTGCTTTATTAGTTTTGTGAGAAAGTCTTTCAATTCAGCTTGGGATACATTTTCCGGGATGCCTCTGAATTTGATATTATTTCTTCTGCTCCTGTCTTCCAAATCGGTCAGCTTGTTTTTTATCTTTTCCACTTCCTCTTCCAATGTGTAATGCGCATCAATTAATTTGTTGTGGGAAGATGTTATTTCCCCCATTTTGTTTTCAATGTGGTCAGTGCGCACTTCCAGGTCTTGTAGGGAGACATTAAAGGGGTTGTCCCGCGCCGAAATGGGTTTGTTTTTTTTTAACCCCCCCCCCCCCCCGTTCAGCGCGAGACAACCCCGATGCAGGGGTTAAAAAAACAAACCGGGTAGTACTTACCCGAATCCCGGCGGTCCGGCGTCTTCATACTCACCTGCTGAAGATGGCCGCCGGGATCCTCTCTCTCTGTTTTTGACGCAGGGCTTCTGTGCGGTCCATTGCCGATTCCAGCCTCCTGATTGGCTGGAATCGGCACGTGACGGGGCGAAGCTACACGGAGCCGGCATTCTGCACGAGCGGCCCCATTGAAGACAACAGAAGACCCGGACTGCGCAAGCGCGGCTAATTTGGCCATTAGAGGCCGAAAATTAGTCGGCACCATGGAGACGAGGACGCCAGCATCGGAGCAGGTAAGTATAAAACTTTTGATAACTTCTGTATGGCTCATAATTAATGCACAATGTACATTACAAAGTGCATTAATATGGCCATACAGAAGTGTATAGACCCACTTGCTGCCGCGGGACAACCCCTTTAAGTGCGTTTGAAAGAGATTTGATATCTTTTTGCAGGGAGCCGCGTAGAGCTATTATCATATTTTTGATAAAGTCCTCGGATGCAGGGAGACTTGAGGAGGGCAGGTTATTAATAAGATCATTGTCCTCTGCTTGATACAGCTGCTGGCAGGTAGTTGTGGGGGGTGAGAGACGTGGTCTCTGCTTCTCAGGGCTTGCAGGGGGAGTAGAAGGAGCAGACATGGAGTGGGGGCGCTCCAGCGCCCTTTTGGGATCAGCCATGAGGCTCCTGTCGGGATTATCAGTGTAATCACTTACCCGACGCTGCTGTGAACCTCCTGACAGCTCCTCTCGGCGTCTCACCGGCTTGTCAGCTGAAGCAGGAACAGCTCCATTGGATCTTGCATCTGTGCAGGCTAATGGTATGTCACTGCACGCTCCGGAGCTTGTGGAGAGAGGAGAGCCATCTCTGCCTGTCAGCCCCTGCTGTCCCGGGCCGTGGGAGGAGAAGAAGTCAGACACCTTTTGTAAAGGCACTTTAGCTGTCCTCTTCGGCATGATGTGCCCAGGGTCCTGCGGTACGTGTTGAGAAGATTTATAGTGCTGGTGAATCTATATTTGTAGCATAAAGGCTAGGGTCTAAACGGAGCACAGGATTACACGTCTGGTATTGCCTGCATCTAGGCCACGCCCCCCCCACTGCCCTTTTTAATCCTTGCTTTCAAAACATCATACTTTTTTTTTTTTATCAAGCTATCCATTTAAGAGCTTATTATTTATTTATTTATTTTTAAATCAACTTTTATTAGGATTTTACATTTTATCCATGAACAACAGTCGATAGCACAGAATTTAGATTAATATCATTGATAAAAAAAATCAACAGACTTGGACTTTAAGCTCAAGGGATAATAGAGTTTACATAAAGACTAGCCCTAAAAAACCCTGAGCAAACTGAAATAAAATAATAAAGGTACTCAAAGTCGTCTCAAAAAAGAACCAAGTAAATAAAACAGAAAGGAACCATACAGGGGAGACACAGGGGAAGAACGAGGGAGAAGGAATGAGGGGAAGAGGAAGAGAAGGGGAGAGGATTACCCTTCTGAGACCCATTAGGAAATTTACCGGGACAGCACTCTATTTAAATAGGAGCAGGGTGGGGGTGGGGGGTCCATTGAGAAGTGAGCTGACAGGGATTCACCTCTCTTGCCAATCCAGTCCAAGGGGATCAGAAGCATCTTTCAGAACAAGTCGATGTCTCACCTTGCTGAACATATAGGCAGCCGGATCTTAGAGTAACTCTCCCCTCAATAAACGCCAAGGGCTCCAGATCTCCAAGAAAGTGTCATGGGTACCATTAGACCAACTAGACAGCTCTTCTAGATTAGAAAGAAGGTCTACTTTCTCCTTCCATAGAGCTAAGGAAGGGGGCTCCTTCTGATGCCATAGTAAAGAAAGAAGAGCCTTGAGCAAAAAGGCCACCAGCCTATGTATATAGGGGTGGAAAGATGCAGAGGGCTTCCACAGGAAAACCATTTTGGGGGGGGGGTAATGGTTAGGTTTGGGGATAACCTCCTCAAGACCCTCTCCACGTCAAGCCAGAAGGGGATCACCACTGGGCATTCCCACCAGAGTTGTAAATAGGAGCCTAAACCTGCATCACATCTCCAACACCTGTCATGAGAGGTCAGCTTGTAATTAAAAAGCCACTGTGGTTTTCTATATCATCTCACCAAAAGTTTGTAGTGGCTTTCTTGTGACAGGATGCAAGGAGACAAACCAAAGGCTGTTTTCAAGATGAGTTTAGTATCACTCAGGTAAAGGGATATACGCAACTCCCTCTCTCAAGAGATGAAAAAAGCAGGTTTGGATGTTACTGGAGGAGAAATGAAACGTTTGCATATGAATGCCATTTTCCTAGAGACCAGCTTATCATCTATCAGAGCTTTCTCGAATGGAGTCAGGGGTCTAGTAGATTTATATAAGCCAAGAAAGTTCCCAAACATACTAGTGATATGAGCTGACTGTAACGGGGAGGGTTCAGCTGGGTAGAAGAGCCTGCAATATGTCAAAGGGGGCTTTATGGGCCAGCGTCTGCAGGTTGCCAATACTTTTGTTGGCGGATTTTCCCCAGAGACTGGCTGTAAATTGGTCAAGGCAGGAGTCTAAAAGTTTATATAGTGCCTGAAGCGGGGCGATCTGAGACTGTCTAGGTGCCAGAACCTACCTTAAAGGGGTTGTCCCGCGCCGAAAGATTTTTTTTTTTTTTGCCCAGTCCTCCAGTACCTGTAAAGGAAAACCGCTGACATGTGTTATTAAAAAACTTACATAAAGCAGAAACAAATGCAGATCTACTTGAGGAGGGTAGCGAAACTAGGTTTCTTGCAAAGTAGATTCTGGGAACTTGGTTAACGACGAGAACAAAAGCAGGTCTTCTAGTAGAAGGAGAGTGAGGTGTGTCTCTTTTAGAGCTGTAGGTGGATATTACTCCAGGAAGGCGAATGGCGACCTGCAAATAAAAACAAATAAAACAAAGAAGAGTAGCAGGTATTAAAATCTGGTTCATTTGGGGGGAAAAGTCTGGCACATAGACAATAGCCTTTGTCTTGTGTTAGAGGAGTTTAGAGTCCAGCATATAGAGCAAATTTAACAGAGAAGAGGAGGTTTGAGGGTACGCTTATTCTCTTCAAGGAGGAGTAGAAGGCAGCGTGCGGTGATTAGTAGCTTTTGGTGGTCTTTGAGGTTTAGCTGGAGGAAGAATCTCTGGTATAGGAATATCCCATTATCTAGGATTTTGGTGCCATCTTCTGGTGAAGAAATTATTTGAGTGGAATTATTTTTGTGGATTATTAGTTTGGCCGGAAAGCCCCATTTCTAGGGTATTTTGGCATTTCTCAGGGCTGATGTGATTTGAATGAAGGACTTCCTGGCCTGAGTCGTAGATTAAGAGAGGTCTGTGAAGAGCTTAATGTTGGAGAATGGAGACGGAAGAAGGTTAGCGTTTCTCGTCGCCAGCATCAAAGCCTCCTTTACGTGAAAGTAGTGAAGTCTCGCAATCACGTAGGATTGAATCAGGTAGAAAGTTTGGCTTTGATAGTCTGTGGGCTCTGTCCAGGATGCATTCTTGCTCTGTAGAGTTTGGGAGAATTTGCTTTATTAGTTTTGTGAGAAAGTCTTTCAATTCAGCTTGGGATACATTTTCCGGGATGCCTCTGAATTTGATATTATTTCTTCTGCTCCTGTCTTCCAAATCGGTCAGCTTGTTTTTTATCTTTTCCACTTCCTCTTCCAATGTGTAATGCGCATCAATTAATTTGTTGTGGGAAGATGTTATTTCCCCCATTTTGTTTTCAATGTGGTCAGTGCGCACTTCCAGGTCTTGTAGGGAGACATTAAAGGGGTTGTCCCGCGCCGAAATGGGTTTGTTTTTTTTTAACCCCCCCCCCCCCCCCCCCCCCGTTCAGCGCGAGACAACCCCGATGCAGGGGTTAAAAAAACAAACCGGGTAGTACTTACCCGAATCCCGGCGGTCCGGCGTCTTCATACTCACCTGCTGAAGATGGCCGCCGGGATCCTCTCTCTCTGTTTTTGACGCAGGGCTTCTGTGCGGTCCATTGCCGATTCCAGCCTCCTGATTGGCTGGAATCGGCACGTGACGGGGCGAAGCTACACGGAGCCGGCATTCTGCACGAGCGGCCCCATTGAAGACAACAGAAGACCCGGACTGCGCAAGCGCGGCTAATTTGGCCATTAGAGGCCGAAAATTAGTCGGCACCATGGAGACGAGGACGCCAGCATCGGAGCAGGTAAGTATAAAACTTTTGATAACTTCTGTATGGCTCATAATTAATGCACAATGTACATTACAAAGTGCATTAATATGGCCATACAGAAGTGTATAGACCCACTTGCTGCCGCGGGACAACCCCTTTAAGTGCGTTTGAAAGAGATTTGATATCTTTTTGCAGGGAGCCGCGTAGAGCTATTATCATATTTTTGATAAAGTCCTCGGATGCAGGGAGACTTGAGGAGGGCAGGTTATTAATAAGATCATTGTCCTCTGCTTGATACAGCTGCTGGCAGGTAGTTGTGGGGGGTGAGAGACGTGGTCTCTGCTTCTCAGGGCTTGCAGGGGGAGTAGAAGGAGCAGACATGGAGTGGGGGCGCTCCAGCGCCCTTTTGGGATCAGCCATGAGGCTCCTGTCGGGATTATCAGTGTAATCACTTACCCGACGCTGCTGTGAACCTCCTGACAGCTCCTCTCGGCGTCTCACCGGCTTGTCAGCTGAAGCAGGAACAGCTCCATTGGATCTTGCATCTGTGCAGGCTAATGGTATGTCACTGCACGCTCCGGAGCTTGTGGAGAGAGGAGAGCCATCTCTGCCTGTCAGCCCCTGCTGTCCCGGGCCGTGGGAGGAGAAGAAGTCAGACACCTTTTGTAAAGGCACTTTAGCTGTCCTCTTCGGCATGATGTGCCCAGGGTCCTGCGGTACGTGTTGAGAAGATTTATAGTGCTGGTGAATCTATATTTGTAGCATAAAGGCTAGGGTCTAAACGGAGCACAGGATTACACGTCTGGTATTGCCTGCATCTAGGCCACGCCCCCCCCACTGCCCTTTTTAATCCTTGCTTTCAAAACATCATACTTTTTTTTTTTTATCAAGCTATCCATTTAAGAGCTTATTATTTATTTATTTATTTTTAAATCAACTTTTATTAGGATTTTACATTTTATCCATGAACAACAGTCGATAGCACAGAATTTAGATTAATATCATTGATAAAAAAAATCAACAGACTTGGACTTTAAGCTCAAGGGATAATAGAGTTTACATAAAGACTAGCCCTAAAAAACCCTGAGCAAACTGAAATAAAATAATAAAGGTACTCAAAGTCGTCTCAAAAAAGAACCAAGTAAATAAAACAGAAAGGAACCATACAGGGGAGACACAGGGGAAGAACGAGGGAGAAGGAATGAGGGGAAGAGGAAGAGAAGGGGAGAGGATTACCCTTCTGAGACCCATTAGGAAATTTACCGGGACAGCACTCTATTTAAATAGGAGCAGGGTGGGGGTGGGGGGTCCATTGAGAAGTGAGCTGACAGGGATTCACCTCTCTTGCCAATCCAGTCCAAGGGGATCAGAAGCATCTTTCAGAACAAGTCGATGTCTCACCTTGCTGAACATATAGGCAGCCGGATCTTAGAGTAACTCTCCCCTCAATAAACGCCAAGGGCTCCAGATCTCCAAGAAAGTGTCATGGGTACCATTAGACCAACTAGACAGCTCTTCTAGATTAGAAAGAAGGTCTACTTTCTCCTTCCATAGAGCTAAGGAAGGGGGCTCCTTCTGATGCCATAGTAAAGAAAGAAGAGCCTTGAGCAAAAAGGCCACCAGCCTATGTATATAGGGGTGGAAAGATGCAGAGGGCTTCCACAGGAAAACCATTTTGGGGGGGGGTAATGGTTAGGTTTGGGGATAACCTCCTCAAGACCCTCTCCACGTCAAGCCAGAAGGGGATCACCACTGGGCATTCCCACCAGAGTTGTAAATAGGAGCCTAAACCTGCATCACATCTCCAACACCTGTCATGAGAGGTCAGCTTGTAATTAAAAAGCCACTGTGGTTTTCTATATCATCTCACCAAAAGTTTGTAGTGGCTTTCTTGTGACAGGATGCAAGGAGACAAACCAAAGGCTGTTTTCAAGATGAGTTTAGTATCACTCAGGTAAAGGGATATACGCAACTCCCTCTCTCAAGAGATGAAAAAAGCAGGTTTGGATGTTACTGGAGGAGAAATGAAACGTTTGCATATGAATGCCATTTTCCTAGAGACCAGCTTATCATCTATCAGAGCTTTCTCGAATGGAGTCAGGGGTCTAGTAGATTTATATAAGCCAAGAAAGTTCCCAAACATACTAGTGATATGAGCTGACTGTAACGGGGAGGGTTCAGCTGGGTAGAAGAGCCTGCAATATGTCAAAGGGGGCTTTATGGGCCAGCGTCTGCAGGTTGCCAATACTTTTGTTGGCGGATTTTCCCCAGAGACTGGCTGTAAATTGGTCAAGGCAGGAGTCTAAAAGTTTATATAGTGCCTGAAGCGGGGCGATCTGAGACTGTCTAGGTGCCAGAACCTACCTTAAAGGGGTTGTCCCGCGCCGAAAGATTTTTTTTTTTTTTGCCCAGTCCTCCAGTACCTGTAAAGGAAAACCGCTGACATGTGTTATTAAAAAACTTACATAAAGCAGAAACAAATGCAGATCTACTTGAGGAGGGTAGCGAAACTAGGTTTCTTGCAAAGTAGATTCTGGGAACTTGGTTAACGACGAGAACAAAAGCAGGTCTTCTAGTAGAAGGAGAGTGAGGTGTGTCTCTTTTAGAGCTGTAGGTGGATATTACTCCAGGAAGGCGAATGGCGACCTGCAAATAAAAACAAATAAAACAAAGAAGAGTAGCAGGTATTAAAATCTGGTTCATTTGGGGGGAAAAGTCTGGCACATAGACAATAGCCTTTGTCTTGTGTTAGAGGAGTTTAGAGTCCAGCATATAGAGCAAATTTAACAGAGAAGAGGAGGTTTGAGGGTACGCTTATTCTCTTCAAGGAGGAGTAGAAGGCAGCGTGCGGTGATTAGTAGCTTTTGGTGGTCTTTGAGGTTTAGCTGGAGGAAGAATCTCTGGTATAGGAATATCCCATTATCTAGGATTTTGGTGCCATCTTCTGGTGAAGAAATTATTTGAGTGGAATTATTTTTGTGGATTATTAGTTTGGCCGGAAAGCCCCATTTCTAGGGTATTTTGGCATTTCTCAGGGCTGATGTGATTTGAATGAAGGACTTCCTGGCCTGAGTCGTAGATTAAGAGAGGTCTGTGAAGAGCTTAATGTTGGAGAATGGAGACGGAAGAAGGTTAGCGTTTCTCGTCGCCAGCATCAAAGCCTCCTTTACGTGAAAGTAGTGAAGTCTCGCAATCACGTAGGATTGAATCAGGTAGAAAGTTTGGCTTTGATAGTCTGTGGGCTCTGTCCAGGATGCATTCTTGCTCTGTAGAGTTTGGGAGAATTTGCTTTATTAGTTTTGTGAGAAAGTCTTTCAATTCAGCTTGGGATACATTTTCCGGGATGCCTCTGAATTTGATATTATTTCTTCTGCTCCTGTCTTCCAAATCGGTCAGCTTGTTTTTTATCTTTTCCACTTCCTCTTCCAATGTGTAATGCGCATCAATTAATTTGTTGTGGGAAGATGTTATTTCCCCCATTTTGTTTTCAATGTGGTCAGTGCGCACTTCCAGGTCTTGTAGGGAGACATTAAAGGGGTTGTCCCGCGCCGAAATGGGTTTGTTTTTTTTTAACCCCCCCCCCCCCCCCGTTCAGCGCGAGACAACCCCGATGCAGGGGTTAAAAAAACAAACCGGGTAGTACTTACCCGAATCCCGGCGGTCCGGCGTCTTCATACTCACCTGCTGAAGATGGCCGCCGGGATCCTCTCTCTCTGTTTTTGACGCAGGGCTTCTGTGCGGTCCATTGCCGATTCCAGCCTCCTGATTGGCTGGAATCGGCACGTGACGGGGCGAAGCTACACGGAGCCGGCATTCTGCACGAGCGGCCCCATTGAAGACAACAGAAGACCCGGACTGCGCAAGCGCGGCTAATTTGGCCATTAGAGGCCGAAAATTAGTCGGCACCATGGAGACGAGGACGCCAGCATCGGAGCAGGTAAGTATAAAACTTTTGATAACTTCTGTATGGCTCATAATTAATGCACAATGTACATTACAAAGTGCATTAATATGGCCATACAGAAGTGTATAGACCCACTTGCTGCCGCGGGACAACCCCTTTAAGTGCGTTTGAAAGAGATTTGATATCTTTTTGCAGGGAGCCGCGTAGAGCTATTATCATATTTTTGATAAAGTCCTCGGATGCAGGGAGACTTGAGGAGGGCAGGTTATTAATAAGATCATTGTCCTCTGCTTGATACAGCTGCTGGCAGGTAGTTGTGGGGGGTGAGAGACGTGGTCTCTGCTTCTCAGGGCTTGCAGGGGGAGTAGAAGGAGCAGACATGGAGTGGGGGCGCTCCAGCGCCCTTTTGGGATCAGCCATGAGGCTCCTGTCGGGATTATCAGTGTAATCACTTACCCGACGCTGCTGTGAACCTCCTGACAGCTCCTCTCGGCGTCTCACCGGCTTGTCAGCTGAAGCAGGAACAGCTCCATTGGATCTAGCATCTGTGCAGGCTAATGGTATGTCACTGCACGCTCCGGAGCTTGTGGAGAGAGGAGAGCCATCTCTGCCTGTCAGCCCCTGCTGTCCCGGGCCGTGGGAGGAGAAGAAGTCAGACACCTTTTGTAAAGGCACTTTAGCTGTCCTCTTCGGCATGATGTGCCCAGGGTCCTGCGGTACGTGTTGAGAAGATTTATAGTGCTGGTGAATCTATATTTGTAGCATAAAGGCTAGGGTCTAAACGGAGCACAGGATTACACGTCTGGTATTGCCTGCATCTAGGCCACGCCCCCCCCACTGCCCTTTTTAATCCTTGCTTTCAAAACATCATACTTTTTTTTTTTTTATCAAGCTATCCATTTAAGAGCTTATTATTTATTTATTTATTTTTAAATCAACTTTTATTAGGATTTTACATTTTATCCATGAACAACAGTCGATAGCACAGAATTTAGATTAATATCATTGATAAAAAAAAAATCAACAGACTTAGACTTTAAGCTCAAGGGATAATAGAGTTTACATAAAGACTAGCCATAAAAAACCCTGAGCAAACTGAAATAAAATAATAAAGGTACTCAAAGTCGTCTCAAAAAAGAACCAAGTAAATAAAACAGAAAGGAACCATACAGGGGAGACACAGGGGAAGAACGAGGGAGAAGGAATGAGGGGAAGAGGAAGAGAAGGGGAGAGGATTACCCTTCTGAGACCCATTAGGAAATTTACCGGGACAGCACTCTATTTAAATAGGAGCGGGGTGGGGGTGGGGGGTCCATTGAGAAGTGAGCTGACAGGGATTCACCTCTCTTGCCAATCCAGTCCAAGGGGATCAGAAGCATCTTTCAGAACAAGTCGATGTCTCACCTTGCTGAACATATAGGCAGTCGGATCTTAGAGTAACTCTCCCCTCAATAAACGCCAAAGGCTCCAGATCTCCAAGAAAGTGTCATGGGTACCATTAGACCAACTAGACAGCTCTTCTAGATTAGAAAGAAGGTCTACTTTCTCCTTCCATAGAGCTAAGGAAGGGGGCTCCTTCTGATGCCATAGTAAAGAAAGAAGAGCCTCGAGCAAAAAGGCCACCAGCCTATGTATATAGGGGTGGAAAGATGCAGAGGGCTTCCACAGGAAAACCATTTTGGGGGTAATGGTTAGGTTTGGGGATAACCTCCTCAAGACCCTCTCCACGTCAAGCCAGAAGGGGATCACCACCGGGCATTCCCACCAGAGTTGTAAATAGGAGCCTAAACCTGCATCACATCTCCAACACCTGTCATGAGAGGTCAGTTTGTAGTTAAAAAGCCACTGTGGTTTTCTATATCATCTCACCAAAAGTTTGTAGTGGCTTTCTTGTGACAGGATGCAAGGAGACAAACCAAAGGCTGTTTTCAAGATGAGTTTAGTATCACTCAGGTAAAGGGATAAACGCAACTCCCTCTCTCAAGAGATGAAAAAAGCAGGTTTGGATGTTACTGGAGGAGAAATGAAACGTTTGCATATGAATGCCATTTTCCTAGAGACCAGCTTATCATCTATCAGAGCTTTCTCGAATGGAGTCAGGGGTCTAGTAGATTTATATAAGCCAAGAAAGTTCCCAAACATACTAGTGATATGAGCTGACTGTAACGGGGAGGGTTCGGCTGGGTAGAAGAGCCTGCAATATGTCAAAGGGGGCTTTATGGGCCAGCGTCTGCAGGTTGCCAATACTTTTGTTGGCGGATTTTCCCCAGAGACTGGCTGTAAATTGGTCAAGGCAGGAGTCTAAAAGTTTATATAGTGCCTGAAGCGGGGCGATCTGAGACTGTCTAGGTGCCAGAACCTACCTTAAAGGGGTTGTCCCGCGCCGAAAGATTATTTTTTTTTTTGCCCAGTCCTCCAGTACCTGTAAAGGAAAACCGCTGACATGTTATTAAAAAAAAAAAATTTCCTTACCTGCCGCTGGTCTTCTCCCACAGTGCACCGCGGGTCTTCTCCCATGGTGCACCGTGGATGTTCTTCTGCTGTCTGCGCTCCACTACCGATTCCAGCCACCTCATTGGCTGATTGGCACTATGTGACGTGGGCGGAACTACGCGATGATGCTGAGAAGGGGGAGGAGCCAGGACGCAGCTCGTGAGCCCGGACCATCTAGGAGAAGAATCCTCTGTGAGCAAGCGCGACTGTTCCTGCGACCAGAGAAGAAGTTTGTTCGTCGCCATGGAGATGGGGACGCCAACACCGGGAGGGGGTAAGTATATAACTTCTGTATTGCCAATATTTTATGCACGATGTATATTACAAAGTGCATTAATATGGCCATACAGAAGTGCATAACTGCATTTGTTGTTTTGCGGGACAACCCCTTTAAGCTATCCCAGGTCTCGCAGTGTCCCCTAGGTAGGGGGTTGAAACCCCTTGTCCTGCAACTGTTTTTCCTGGAGAACCAGAGATCCTCCAAAAGGGTTGATCAATAAGTTCCTTTGGCCAGTGGATGTATACAGTGGTCCCTAACAGGGTGGACCAGCTCTATCCAGTAGCTAAGTTGGGAGGCTGGGTAAAAGTCGTGTACGCAAGGCAAACAAGTTCATCCTTCTGTACCCCTTTTCATCATTAGACTGTAGGCCAGTCTCGGTCTCCTCTGTCTCCAGGCATAACCAGAAAAAGCCGAGCAAAGGGCTTTAAAGAAACTTACAAGAAGGTGAATGGGGAGCATATGAATCTTATGTAGGACTAGCTGATATACTTGGCTTCGCCCGAGTTAATTTGGTACTGGTGTTTATCTGGTGTTCAAACGGAAAATCTTATGAAGTCATGGTTACTTTAGAGATATCGGGAAAAAAATATGTTCACCATTTTGCATGGTTCTTTGCGTTACCCAGAAAACACCACGTGGAGGTTATCGTGCGACGTTTCCTTTATATAAAATGACATTGGGAAGTGAGAGAATTAGATTACGTACATAAAATTTGTATGCTAATTCTTTTGCGCTTAGAATTGAATAATTGAGTTGGGACCCATTAACTTTTCCTATTTATGACATAATCAATGCTCGTGCCAAATTTCATGTTTCTATGACATCGTGAAGTGAGAGAATTAGATTTCGTACGTAAAATATGGACGCTAATTCTTTTCGTTTAGAATTGAATAATCGAGTTGAGACCCATTAGCTTTTCATATTTACGACATATTCAATGCTTTTGCCAAATTTCAAGTTTCTATGACATTGGGAAGTTTGAGAATTAGATTCTGTACGTAAAATTTGGACGCTAATTCTTTTGCGTTAGAATTGAATAATTGAGTTGGGACCCATTAACTCTTCCTATTTATGACATAATCAATGTTCGTGCCAAATTTCAAGTTTCTATGACACCAGGAAGTGAGAGCATTAGATTCCGTACGTAAAATATGGACACTAATTCCTATTCACTTGAATTGAATAATCGAGTTGGGACCCATTAGCTTTTCCTATTTATGACATAATCAATGCTCGTACAAAATGTCATGTTTGTATGAAATTGGGACGTGAGAGAATTAGATTCTGTACATAAAATTTGGACGCCAATTCTTTTGCGCTAGAATTGAATCGAGTTGGGACCCATTTACTTTTCCTATTTTGGACATAATCAATGCCCGTGCCAAATTTCATGTTTCTACGATATCGGGAAGTGAGAGAATTAGTGGCGAGTCAGTGAATCAGTGAGTGAGTCAGTGAGGGCTTTCGTCTTTATATATATTGTTAAGGTCCGCTGCACGGTCATATTAACCTTTCAGGCCTTGGGTTCCAAATTAGTTCGTACCTGAATGCATCCCAGAAACCAAGAACTAAACACTTAGAGATAGTTATCAGTTTCCTCAGATACGTAGAGATGAGCCATCGCAGATATACAGCTCACTCTGCTTAAGGCGTGCATACACTGAGCGTTTATTGACTTGGTATAGTTCTAATACAGGAAAGGAATGCGTCATTAGTCACGGCATTAATCTCATTGGCTTAGACAAACATTTAAGAATCATGCATTGTTCAGTAATAGCGTAACGTGAGAATATATGTGTAATATCCTTCAAATGTCTGTTTCTCCCGGAGTTATCTCGTCCTCCTTGGTCCTCCCTTGTGCTTCTAGACGATCGTAATATCTCGTTAGCACAATTCGTTCTTTTTTTTCCAAACCTCATGGCGTAGAGGAGTTTCTTCTGATAACGATTGTACCAGGCTTGGTTCTCGGAAGAAGAACAGAAACTAGTCATTATGCACTGTACCGCACCTTCTGCTCTAAAGTTATTTCTGCTTTGTTTACTGTTTTACTACGCACAAGCTTTATTCAAATCTTATAATGCTCCATTTTGTATCTAGCGGCCATTTTGAGACAGATTCTTCCATTTTATGAACCTGTACCTTCTCAATCCCCCCTAGAAACTGTCTCAAAATAAACAATACCTTTATAACTTCTACAAGATGGGGTAAGGTTTGCTTTCCCTATCTCTAACTTATGATGCCCTACCTATTATTGTTGGTCAGCTGTTCAAGGGCTAATCCCTTCCCCGACGACTAATCCTAACTAACTAAACGCGAAGACCTAATAGACACAGAAGGGATCTACAACACACATCCTATTCTATTCTAATGGCTGGGAAACTAGAGTGGTCACCCCTGCTTCTGCTGGGACAGCTCCATATGGGGGTAAATCGCTCTATTGTATTATAGGCATATAGCCATTGCCTGGGGTTTCTACATCTACGTATACAGGGGCGACAGGTACCATCTGATCTGTAAGCTTAGCACAGGAGCGTTTTATGCAGGGCACAATACAGACAGAAAGTAGCAGGAGTATGATAAGAGTAACCAGAATCCCTATTCCTATGTGCATCAAGAATTGTTTCCATTGTCTGGTCCATGCAAACCACTCATCCCAGGGGTTCATTATCCCAGAATTACGCTTCAGCACTTCTGACAATGTGGCCAAACTCTTTATTGCGATAGTCACTTTACCTGTGGGACCTGTATTATCTGGACGTGCAACAGGTCTCACCAATCATTTTACAGACACCCCCCTTGGCACTCCTATTGCATCCATATTTACATGTGAATCAAACCTGTCACCTGGATCGTCAATTTCTCTCTTAGTACGGTGTGGTTATTGGATTCTCACCCTCAGTGTAGTCTTATTGTACATTTGATTGTATTAATTTGTTCTGGTCCCTGAAAACAGGGGGCTAGTGTACAGTAGTTAAAGGTGTGTGTTAGAGGAATTGTACCACAATATAGCATGTAAAGGATATGCAGGATCATGAGTTCTCTGCTCCAGGACCCAGGGACTTTTTGCAGTGCGAGGTGTGGATCCAAGTGGGCTTTCCTTCGAGCTTGACTGCAGTTGGGGTGGTGAGCGACACCTGGTAAGGACCTTCCAACCAGGTTTCTCTCTCAAACTTTTTCACATAGACCCTGTCACCTGGTTTCAGATTGTGACACTCGTCTGTAGGTCCTGAGAGAGAAACAGAGACTGCAGAATGCGTTATTGACAATTCCTTGGAGGGACCTATGACAAAATTAACAAGAGAATCATTTCCCAAACTCAGCCACTGTGGCATGTACCCTCCGGAGAAAAAGAAAAACTAAGGGAAGACACGTAATTCAAAATTTGCCCATTTCCTCCATTGCCTTTTGGATCTATTTTCCCACTACTCCGTGGATGGTAGAGTGTGTGAAAGGCCTTGGATATACCCAAAGCAGACATGATGTGTTGCATTATTTCACCTGTGAAGTGTGTACCTTTATTGACTCAATCACTTCCGGTACCCCGTATCCTTGGATTACCTCATTCATGAGCTTCTGTGCGGTTACCTGCTTATTTACTTTGGTAACAGGGTAGGTCTCTCCAACCTGAAAAAAAATCAACAACAAGCACATATTTATACCTTCCAACAAGTGGGAGCTGAGTGTAGCCAATTTGCAATCCCTGAAATGGGTAGAGTGGCCCCGGCAAGTGTTATGTGGCAAATTTTACTTCTGCCCTGTTGCTTACGGCAAAGACCATGCAAAATTGGACAAATGATGTAGCAGCTACAGAAAACCCATGAGCCACCCGTCCTTGTTCAAGCGTCGACATCATGGCTGCTTTGAGAGGTGCGTCTTTCCGTGTGTCAGCTGGGCCATTTGGGGCGCAGGGACTGTAGTAGGCAAGTTCTGTTGACTGTTCGCCATACACCGTCTTGTTTCTGCTGCTCCCATATTTAGTCCATTTGTCTTTTTCTTCCTTGCTGGCTTGTAACTGTAAAGTCTTTAGCATATCAAAGTCCAAGTTTTTATCCATGTCCAAATTTTTATCAATGTCCAAAGTTTTGTCAATGTCCAAAATTTAGTCAATGTCCAAAGTTTGTCTCTGACTTATGCTGTCAGCATCTTCTTTTCTTCTTTCTTCCACGGCTTGAGGGTCGTTGCCTTTGCTGTGTGGTCTGTGATGGCATTGCCTCTTACTTCTCCGGTGTAGGAATTGGTGTGAGCTCCCCACTTTGTCAGGTAGAAGTAGGGCTTCCAAGAGACTCTGCACCGCTGCACCATTCTTAATTGGCTGTCCTGCTGAGGTAAAAAACTGTCTGGCCTTCCATGTTGGGCCGTAATCATGAGCTTTGCCAAATGCATACCAGGAATCAGTGTAAATGTTTGCCGTCTTACCTTCTGCCACTCTACATGCCTCAGTGAGGGCCTTTAGTTCCACTTCTTGCGCTGAGACATGCAGAGGCATTCTGCTTTTCGGACATCTTGTTGTGTGACCACTGCATATCCAGTGTGGATTCGTCCATCCTCACCCTGGGACCATCTACAAAAAGCTCAAAATATGCATTGTTAACAGGAGTTTCAGTAACTTTTTTAAAACTTAAATTAGAAATAAGTGCTTGGGTTGCACTTGCGTGAATATGCTCCGGATGTCATGAGGGGTGAGGACCACTAAGGGAGGGTGGGGGGGGTGTACTTCAATACCAACTCAGAAGCTTTGTCAACCATTGCCTGTACTGCTGCCACCGAACAAACAAATGAGGGAGCTCCTCGAGCCACTGGATCCAGCCTCATGGAGTAGTATCCAAGTGGCCGTGGTTGTCCTCCGTGCTTTTGTGTCAACACTGTCGCCACATAGTCAGAAAGTTCAGTACAGAAAAGAGTAAAGGGTAAAGTGCATTTGGGAATACCCAAGGCCAGAGAGCTACTTCATGGGTGAGAGAGAAAAGAATGATTGAAAGACAGTCATAGAGTGGTTGCATAAGAGAGATAACCGAGTGGATCCATGGGCGGCAGTATGAAACAAGGCCCAGAAAGGTGCGGAGTTTGGCAACGGGTGTAGGTACAGGTATGGCCTGGACAGCAGCCTTTTGTTCCTATGTCTGATGTCTAGTTCCTTGGGCTAAGCAATGACCCAGGAGAACAACCTTTGTTTTGCAGAACTGGAGTTTGTCTTCAGAAGCTTTACAGACATTTTCTGCAAGAAAAATTAACAGTGAAATTGTGGCTTGTTGGCAGGCTTCCAAATTATTAGCACACAGCACCGACATGCCGTAGGTGTCTGGCTGACCCTTTAGCGTCTTTTCTTGACAGGAAAAAGAGGGGTGTTGGTTGGAGCAGTTAGTTTACAAAACTCTTCTGAACCGGCACCTGAGGTCTCAACCCGTACCAATCCATCCGGTGAGAATTTGATGTATGCAGATAAGGCCTGTAAGATATCAGTGCCAATAACAGAGACATGAGTTACATGGGGGCAGAATAATCTACAAACACCTATTAATATTTGGAATGTGGTATTTTTTAAGCAAATTCATTATTAATCTGGTCCTGCCTGCAATGTCTCATCAAATTTGAGGAAACACAAAACTTTTACTACCTGCTCAAGATTCTCACCCCCTCCTTTGTGAACGAGAGGGATGACCCATTACGTACTTTTACATCATCCAGCTCCACCCCTTTGATACTGGCCGATCGCGTCTTCCTTCACACCTTCATTCAAACTCCACAGTCTGCGCATCCACATCACAAACAAGCAAAGTCTCATGCAGAGGGAGAAAACAAAAACACTTCTATCCCCAGTCAATATCTGCATCACACATCTTACATTCATCACAGTCTGAACACGGGTCACTAACTCTCATCCGTTCATGCGATCAAATCTGGCTCTCTCAGTCAAATGCCTATGATTCACCACACACACAATGTTTGCGCTGTTAAAGAGTTCAGGAAATTGTGGATACCTTGCACTAGGATGCACACCTTTCACACCAGGAGATAACGCTTATGATGCAACTGTCCTCATCTTGCATACAAATGCATTCAATCACTCCCACCCCTCCCTGGAATCAATCAAACTTTAATAGAGATGAGCGAACGTCTTCTTCCGAGCTTGATATTCGTGCGAATATTAGGGTGTTCGGGATGTTCGTTATTCGTAACGAACACCATGCGGTGTTCGGGTTACTTTCACTTCCTTCCCTGAGACGTTAGCGCGCTTTTCTGGCCAATTGAAAGACAGGGAAGGCATTACAACTTCCCCCTATGTCGTTCAAGCCCTATACCACCCCCCTGCAGTGAGTGGCTGGGAAGATCAGGTGTCCGCCTAATATAAAAGTCGGCCCCTCCCGCGGCTCGCCTCAGATGCCTGGTGAGTTAGATGAGGGACAGTGCTGTTTGTACCGGAGCTGCTGTAGGGAAAGAATTGGTAGTTAGTGTAGGCTTCAAGACCCCCCAAAGGTCCTTATTAGGGCCACTGATAGCTGTGTGTTGGCTGCTGTTAGCAGTGGCAATTTTTTTTTCCTCAAAATCGTCTCTGTAGAGCGTTACACCCGGCATTAGGGACAGAAGTGCTGCATAGGCAGGGAGAGTGTTAGGAGTGAGTGTAGCCTTCAAGAACCTCAACGGTCCTTTCTAGGGCCATATTTAACCGTGTGCAGTACTGTCCAGGCTGCTGTTAGCTGTGCTGCATTTTTTTTTACTTCTCAAAATCGCCTCTGCAGAGCATTGCACCCTCCATTGATACTGCAGGGAAAGAATTGTGTAGGCAGGGCCACAACACAGTTATTATTCATTGAATATACGCAGTGCTGCCTTTTGGTGCAAAAAAACGGAAAATATTTCTATTTGTCCTGCCTCTGTCCGTCCTAAGGGCGGTGGACACGTGTCGGCTGCGTCTGCAACCTTTAAAAATCAGACGCACCCAGCTACGTTTTACTCCTGGCTTCGCCATTTGCTTTCCTTAATTGGGAAAAAAAATACCTGCTCTGCCACAGTTAATAACTCTGCTACCCTCACGTTCTGTGACACATTAGCAGGAAAACAGCACAGTTATTAAACTTCTCATGTTCATAGAATATACGCAGTGCTGCCTTTTGGTGCAAAAAAACGGAAAATAATTCTATTTGTCCTGCCTCTGTCCGTCCTAAGGGCGGTGGACACGTGTCGGCTGCGTGTGCAACCTTTAAAAATCAGACGCACCCAGCTACGTTTTACTCCTGGCTTCGCCATTTGCTTTCCTTAATTGGAAAAAAAAATACCTGCTCTGCCACAGTTAATAACTCTGCTACCCTCACGTTCTGTGACACATTAGCAGGAAAACAGCACAGTTATTAAACTTCTCATGTTCATAGAATATGCGCAGTGCTGCCTTTTGGTGCAAAAAAACGGAAAATAATTCTATTTGTCCTGCCTCTGTCCGTCCTAAGGGCGGTGGACACGTGTCGGCTGCGTGTGCAACCTTTAAAAATCAGACGCACCCAGCTACGTTTTACTCCTGGCTTCGCCATTTGCTTTCCTTAATTGGGAAAAAAAATACCTGCTCTGCCACAGTTAATAACTCTGCTACCCTCACGTTCTGTGACACATTAGCAGGAAAACAGCACAGTTATTAAACTTCTCATGTTCATAGAATATACGCAGTGCTGCCTTTTGGTGCAAAAAAACGGAAAATAATTCTATTTGTCCTGCCTCTGTCCGTCCTAAGGGCGGTGGACACGTGTCGGCTGCGTCTGCAACCTTTAAAAATCAGACGCACCCAGCTACGTTTTACTCCTGGCTTCGCCATTTGCTTTCCTTAATTGGGAAAAAAAATACCTGCTCTGCCACAGTTAATAACTCTGCTACCCTCACGTTCTGTGACACATTAGCAGGAAAACAGCACAGTTATTAAACTTAGATTATACATTCACTAGAGGCAGTGGGGCCTTTCGTTTTCAAAAAAGGGAAAAAATTATATTTGGCCTGCAGTCTTGCGCCAATTTATTTCCTGCCTGTGAAATCAAATCACTGGTAATACAGCATGCTGAGGGGTAGGGGTAGGCCTAGAGGACGTGGACGCGGCCGAGGACGCGGAGGGCCAAGTGAGGGTGTGGGCACAGGCCGAGCTCCTGATCCAGGTGTGTCGCAGCCGACTGCTGCGCGATTAGGAGAGAGGCACGTTTCTGGCGTCCCCACATTCATCGCCCAATTAATGGGTCCACGCGGGAGACGGTTATTAGAAAATGAGCAGTGTGAGCAGGTCCTGTCCTGGATGGCAGAAAGTGCTTCGAGCAACCTATCGTCAACCCGCAGTTCTGCGCCGTCCACTGCTGCAAATCCGAATCCTCTGTCTGCTGCTCCTCCTTCCTCCCAGCCTCCTCACTCCACTACAATGACACCTGCTCAGGAGCGGGAACACTCCCAGGAACTGTTCTCGGGCCCCTGCTTAGATTGGGCAGCAGCAGTTCCTCTCCCACCAGAGGAGTTTATCGTCACTGATGCCCAACCATTCGAAAGTTCCCGGGGTCCGGGGGAAGAGGCTGGGGACTTCCGCCAACTGTCTCAACAACTTTCTGTGGGTGAGGAGGACGATGACGATCAGACACAGTTGTCTTGCAGTCAGGTAGTAGTAAGGGCAGTAAGTCCGAGGGAGCAGCGCACAGAGGATTCGGAGGAAGAGCAGCAGGACGATGAGGTGACTGACCCCACCTGGTGTGCAACGCTTACTCAGGAGGACAGGTCTTCAGAGGGGGAGTCAAGGGCATCAGCAGGGCAGGTTGCAAGAGGCAGTGCGGTGGCCAGGGGTAGAGGCAGGGCCAGACCGAATAATCCACCAAGTGTTTCCCAAAGCGCCCCCTCGCGCCATGCCACCCTGCAGAGGCCGAGGTGCTCTAAGGTCTGGCAGTTTTTCACAGAGACGCCTGACGACCGATGAACAGTGGTGTGCAACCTTTGTCGCGCAAAGCTCAGCCGGGGAGCCAACACCAACAGCCTCACCACCACCACCATGCGCAGACATATGATGGCCAAGCACCCCACAAGGTGGGACGAAGGCC
The DNA here is from genome assembly GCF_035609145.1 of Eleutherodactylus coqui. Taxonomy (NCBI): domain Eukaryota; kingdom Metazoa; phylum Chordata; class Amphibia; order Anura; family Eleutherodactylidae; genus Eleutherodactylus; species Eleutherodactylus coqui. The sequence goes on from NC_089846.1 coordinate 60,192,359, forward strand.
CTTCAGCGCCTCCGGTTTGCACCCCTGCCTCTCCCCCTGTGCCCCAACCTGCCACTGAGATGCAACCCCCCTCTCAGGACACAGGCACTACTGTCTCCTGGCCTGCACCCACACCCTCACCTCCGCTGTCTTCGGCCCCATCCAGCAGTGTAGTTCAGCGCACCATCCAGCCGTCGCTTGCGCAACTGTTGGAGCGCAAGCGCAAGTACGCCGCCACGCACCCGCACGCTCAAACGTTAACCGTCCGCATAGCAAAATTCATCAGCCTTGAGATGCTGCCGTATAGGGTTGTGGAAACGGAGTCCTTCAAAAGTATCATGGAGGCGGCGGCCCCGCGCTACTCAGTTCCCAGTCGCCACTACTTTTCCCGATGTGCCGTCCCAGCCCTGCACGACCACGTCTCCCGCAACATTGTACGCGCCCTCAACAACGCGGTTACTGCCACGGTCCACTTAACTACGGACACGTGGACAAGCACAGGGGGCAGGGCCACTACATCTCCCTGACGGCACATTGGGTGAATTTAGTGGAGGCTGGGACAGAGTCAGAGCCCGGGACCGCTCACGTCCTACCCACCCCCAGAATTGCGGGCCCCAGCTCGGTGGTGGTATCTGCGGAGGTGTATGCTTCCTCCACTAAAGCACCCTCCTCCTCCTCTGTCTCGCAATCAAGATGTGTTAGCAGCAGCATGTCGCCAGCAGTCGGTGTCGCGCGGTGTGGCAGCACAGCGGTGGGCAAGCGTCAGCAGGCCGTGCTGAAACTACTCAGCTTAGGCGATAAGAGGCACACGGCCCACGAACTGCTGCAGGGTCTGACAGAGCAGACCGACCGCTGGCTTGCGCCGCTGAGCCTCCAACCGGGCATGGTCGTGTGTGACAACGGCCGTAACCTGGTGGCGGCTCTGCAGCTCGGCAGCCTCACGCACGTGCCATGCCTGGCCCACGTCTTTAATTTGGTGGTTCAGCGCTTTCTGAAAAGCTACCCACGCTTGTCAGACCTGCTCGTAAAGGCGCGCCGGCTCTGCGCACATTTTCGCAAGTCCCACACGGACGCTGCCACCCTGCGCACCCTGCAACATCACTTTAAGCTGCCAGTGCACCGACTGCTGTGCGACGTGCCCACACGGTGGAACTCTACGCTCCACATGTTGGCCAGGCTCTATGAGCAGCGTAGAGCTATAGTCGAATACCAACTCCAACATGGGCGGCGCAGTGGGAGTCAGCCTCCTCAATTCCTTTCAGAAGAGTGGGCCTGGTTGGCAGACATCTGCCATGTCCTTGGTAATTTTGAGGAGTCTACCCAGGTGGTGAGCGGCGATGCTACAATCATTAGCGTCACCATTCCTCTGCTATGCATCTTGAGAAATTCCCTGCAAACCATAAAGGCAGCTGCTTTGCGCTCGGAAACGGGGGCGGGGGAAGACAGTATGCCGCTGGATAGTCAGGGCACCCTCCTGTCTATTTCTCAGCGCGTACAGGAGGAGGAGGAGCATGAGGAGGATGAGGAGGAGGGGGAAGAGACAGCTTGGCCCGCTGCTGACGGTACACCGGCTGATTGCCTGTCATCCTTTCAGCGTGTATGGCCTGAGGAGGAGGAGGAGGAGGAGGAGGAGGATCCTGAAAGTGATCTTCCTAGTGAAGACAGCCATGTGTTGCGTACAGGTACCCTGGCACACATGGCTGACTTCATGCTAGGATGCCTTTCTCGTGACCCTCGCGTTGCACGCATTCTGGCCACGACGGATTACTGGGTGTACACACTGCTCGATCCACGGTATAAGGAGAACCTGCCCACTCTCATTCCCGAAGAGGAAAGGGGTTCGAGAGTGTTGCTATACCACAGGACCCTTGCGGACAAGCTGATGGTAAAATTCCCAGCCGACAGCGCTAGTGGCAGAAGGCTCAGTACCGAGGGCAAGGTAGCAGGGGATGTGCGTAGATCGAGCAGCATGTACATCCCAGGCAGTGCAACAGTCTTTAAGGGCCTGGCCAGCTTTATGGCTCCCCACCAAGACTGTGTCACCGCTCCCCAGTCACGGCTGAGTCGGCGGGAGCATTGTAAAAGGATGGTGAGGGAGTACGTAGCGGATCGCACGACCATCCTTGGTGACGCCTCTGCCCCCTACAACTACTGGATGTCGAAGCTGGACACGTGGCCTGAACTAGCGCTGTATGCCCTGGAGGTGCTTGCTTGTCCTGCGGCTAGCGTCTTGTCGGAGAGGGTGTTTAGTGCGGCTGGGGGAATCATCACTGATAAGCGTAGCCGCTTGTCAACCGACAGTGCCGACAGGCTAACACTCATCAAGATGAACAAAGGCTGGATTTCCCCAGACTTCTGTTCTCCACCAGCGGACAGCAGCGATACGTAAGCAATACGTAGGCTGCACCCGCGGATGGAAGCATCGTTCTCTCTCACCATCCAAAACGGGGACATTTCTGCTTCATCAATTTGTGTCTAATATTCCTCCTACTCCTCCTGCTCCTCCTCCTGAAACCTCACGTAATCACGCTGAACGGGCAATTTTTCTTAGGGTCACAAGGCTCACTCAAATAATTTTTCTGAACAATTTTTATAAGTTTCAATGCGCTTAAAAGCGTTGGAACTTTAACTTGAACCAATTTTTCGTTACACTGGGCTGCCTCCAGGCCTAGTTACCACTTAAGCCACATTAACCAAAGCGATTCACCTGCCATCTTGGTTGGGCATGGCCAATTTTTACTGAGGTACATTAGTACTGTTGGTACACCAAATTTTTGGGGCCCTCACCTACAGTGTAATCATAGCAATTTGTATGTTCTTCGCCTGCACTCATGGTACAGAAAGGTGTGTGGGGTTGGCGTACACTTTAGCTACATAAATGTAACTTGGGCCTTGGCTATACTAAGGCTACTGAAATGGAACTAAGACTGCGCTCCCGCTATACTGCTGCTTCGGAATTGTTACTGGGGTCTGTCTTGAGTGCTACTATTGCTGACATGGAACGAAGACTGCGCTCCTCCTATAATGCTGCTGGTGATATGTTAGTGGGGCCTGTCCTAATGCTACGGCTGAAATGTTACGAATTCTGGGCTCTGCCTATACCGCTGCTAATGGTATGTCTCTGGGGTGTGGAAACAGAGGCTTCCCAAAGACATGATGGCGGCGAGGCCATTTCCCACCAACGCGGTTACTGTAAAGGTGCATATAACCACGGACACGTGGAGAGGACACGTAGTGCCTCAAAAACATCCCCCTCCTCCTCCAACAGGGAAAACATTCTTGGCAAATGCCTTTGCATTGGTTCGTCTGGTGGCAGTCCAAGAATTTCACCTTTACCGACACAACAAGAGAGCCCCCACACCATCCCCCCCCGCCACGGCCCACTTAATCCTGCCCGCATTCCGAAAACCAACAAAATACAACCGTGCTACTAGGTCCGCAGTCACCACCACATTACCACCAACGCGGTTACTGTAAAGGTGCATATAACCACGGACACGTGGAGAGGACACGTAGTGCCTCAAAAACATCCCCCTCCTCCTCCAACAGGGAAAACATTCTTGGCAAATGCCTTTGCATTGGTTCGTCTGGTGGCAGTCCAAGAATTTCACCTTTACCGACACAACAAGAGAGCCCCCACACCATCCCCCCGCCACGGCCCACTTAATCCTGGCCGCATTCCGAAAACCAACAAAATACAACCGTGCTACTAGGTCCGCAGTCACCACCACATTACCACCAACGCGGTTACTGTTAAGGTACATATTACCAGTCTGACTGGGGCATGCAGACACCTTGACAGAATGAATAGTGTGTGGCACATAGGTTCTCCATTGCTATGCCTACGTGTGCAGCTCCTGATGGCGGTGGCACAGGATTCTATTTCTCATTGCTTCTGTACAGAATTGTGGGCTATCGCCCCGCCCCTTTTAAAGAGGGTCGCTGCCTAGCCATGCCAACCCTCTGCAGTGTGTGCCTGCGGTTCCTCCTCATGGCAGACGCACTTCTAAATAGACATGAGTGTGGCGTGGCATGAGGGCAGCTGAAGGCTGCGCAGGGACACTTTGGTGTGCGCTGTGGGGGGAGGGGGGGCGGTTGGTCAGCATGTAACCCAGGAGAAGTGGCAGCGGAGTGTCATCCAGGCAGTGATTGTGCTTTGTTGTAGCTAGTGTGGTGCTTAGCAAAGGTATGCCATGCTAATGAGGGCTTTTCAGAAGTAAAAGTTGTTGGGAGGGGGGGGGGGGCACTCTTGCCGGTATTGTGGCTTAATAGTGGGACCTGTGAACTTGAGATGCAGCCCAACATGTAGCCCCTCGTCTGCCCTATCCGTTTCTGTGTCATTCCCATCACTTTCTTGAATTGCCCAGATTTTCACACATGAAAACCTTAGCGAGCATCGGCGAAATACAAAAATGCTCTGGTCGCCCATTGACTTCAATGGGGTTCGTTGTTCGAAACGAACCCTCGAACATCGCGGGAAGTTCGTTCCGAATAACGAACACCCGAACATTTTGGTGTTCGCTCATCTCTAAACTTTAACTGTTTGTAGTACTAGAGATGTACAACAGATTCCACAACCACTTCATCACTAATATTTTCCATAAAAGGAACACACATTTAGCAATTACATACACGTCCAACCAATCACAGAACTGACATTTACACAACAGCAAAAATATACCTTAGAATTCCTACCTTTCCTATTTTTAAGACAGTAACATTCACTGAATTCATTACGGGTTCTATTCCATTTAAGCAAACAAAGCTACTGTCCAGGGTTCTCCGCTCTAATCTTTGGCCTAGAGAAGCACACATTCCTTCTCTGCAAATCTCACTAAACTCTGTTCCTCCTCACTATACCCCCCCCCCCTTTCGGAGACAAGGGGGGTGACTTGCAGCTGCGGCTTTTCACAAATGAAGCATCAACCCTTTATCTATTCCTATATATATATATATAATCACATATTGACCCTCTCCTTCCTTCTGTAAGCTTTTCTACTGCCGTCTGCGATCCTAGCGACCTTTCTTCTCAGCAGTATTTGACTTATGAGGAATGGACAACACGTACAGCAATGACACAGTATTAGGACATTAAGACATACAGGACAAACAGTACGGTAGTTAATTGTCACATAATTGTCTGCAGACTCTGCATGAACTTGCTTCATGTCATAGGGGGACACAGACTAGAGGATTCCCTTTCTCCTCCATTTTCCCCCTTGCAAAGTGGAAAAGATTTTTCCAGCAGCAACTACATTTGTGGGCAATTTTAAGCACAAGCCTACTTGGAATGGGGGTGCTAAACACAGACTGCAGAACAGATAATCGGGAGAAGGCTGTTTGCAGGCGGGATGAGGGGACTTGAATGTTTCTATGCAAAATTTAGAAAGGGCACTCGTCATTGCAGTGCAAGGAATTGGTATGACAGGTAAAAACATACATAGATGGGAGGTCAGAGGCCAGCTCATTTCTGCTGCGGAGCTAAGATGACACCTGAGCGGCAGCTGAAGGTATTGTTACAGCAGATGCTAAAATGGCCGCTGGGATATGGCTGGCACTGAAATGGCCACCGAAGGCGTGGCCTGACTGGGCGATAATGACGGGAGGGTCCGGGAATACTACATACTAGACACGTATCAAGATATATCGACTGGTATTGGCCCCAATAACAACACGGCCATCTAGGGGCAGGACAAAAGGGAGAAAAACATCATCCATGACACGGCCAGGGCGGTGTCCTCAGATGGTGAAGAAGGGCTGCCTTCCTTTGTCTTCAACTCAAAGCATATGAATAATCGCCATCTTGAAACTGCCACTTTCTTACTTCAACTTTACGTCACTTACTGAAACATTTTTCTCTCGTCTATCAACCAAAATTCCTTCATTATCAGCTAACACACTTTTCAAGCCTTCTCCGACAGCCCCCACCTTTGCAAAACAACTGTCAGCTCTCTGTGAATATGAACTATTCCCTGCATTTAGACTTATAAATAACACATATGCTGGGACCTTCTGATAACGCCACATGTTCTGCATTTTCAACTCCTTCTCTACATACTACCAACTGGACAGGATCCAAAAGACCATCATCTACAGTCTTCTTCTTAACAATTTAAACATCGTATATTACGACGGCCTAATTATAAGTATATATAACTGCCTGAGACCATGGTATGCCTGTAGCCTTATGCTCAATCACGTAATGTAAGAACTCTAACGTCTGACGCCCTTTTACATAACTTCTTAACTTTCTTAACATACTCTTTGCCTGCTCTACATGACACCAAGTGGACAGGATCCTAAAGACCCTTATCAGTAATCTTTTTCTTAAAGAACTTCAACATGTTATTACGTATGAACTAAGAGTGAAGAGGTGTTCGGAGACTTTCGCGCCAAATAACTTATACAACAAGACGTAGTGTTCAAAGACTTCCACGTCTAAATGCCCTGTCCTCGATGACGTAGTGTTCTAAGACTTCTACGTTCGATACAGTTATACAGCCAGTCCTAATGGACCCACAAAATGCCCTGTACAGTTAAACAGCCAAAATGCCCTGTACAGTTATACAGCCAGAATGCCCTGTACAGTTATACAGCCAGAATGCCCTGTACAGTTATACTGCCAGAATGCCCTGTACAGTTATACAGCCAGAATGCCCTGTACAGTTAAACAGCCAGTCCTACTGGACCCACAATGAAAACACATATATATGTATATAGTCAAAATTACAGATTCTGTCCCTCGGTGTCACTTAAGAGTACCCAAGACCTGAGGTAACAACATCTATTGATGACAGCTTAACAATTGTACATTGAAATAACGACTGACTGCAGGACAGACTACAATCAAACGTACCAAAACAGACCACGGTAGACATCATGTATATGTGTATATATGTGACTTACTGGGCTGTATATAAGGGTGATCAGTCCTCTGACTTTGGCACGGCTGATATCATCAATCCAGGTCTGTGTCGTAGTGCAATGGTTATTATCAGCATCAATCAATAAAATCCTGCCGACTACGCCAGTTGTTAAGGACCGCTGCATGGTCACATTAACCTTTCAGGCCTTGGGTTCCAAATTAGTTCGTACCTGGATGCATCCCAGAAACCAAGAACTAAACACTTAGAGATAGTTATCAGTTTCCTCAGATACGTAGAGATGAGCCATGGTAGATATACAGCTCACTCTGCTTAAGGCGTGCGTACACTAAGCGTTTATTGACTTGGTATAGTTCTAATACAGGAAAGGAATGCGTCATTAGTCATGGCATTAATCTCATTGGCTTAGACAAACATTTAAGAATCATGCATTGTTCGGTAATAGCGTAACATGAGAATATACGTGTAATATCCTTCAAATGTCTGTTTCTCCAGGCGTTATCTCGTCCTCCTTGGTCCTCCCTTGTGCTTCTAGACGGTCGTACTATCTCGTTAGCAAACCTCATGGCGTAGAGGAGTTTCTTCTGATAACGATTGTACCAGGCTTGGTTCTTGGAAAAAGAACAGAAACAAATCATTATGCACTGTACCGCACCTTCTGCTCTAAAGTTATTTCTGCTTTGTTTACTGTTTTACTACGCACAAGCTTTATTCACATCTTATAATGCTCCATTTTGTATCTAGCGGCCATTTTGAGACAGATTCTTCCATTTTATGAACCTGTACCTTCTCAATATAGATAGATAAACAATGCTCATGCCAAATTTCAAGTGAGAGAATTAGATTATGTACGTAAAATTTGGACGCTAATTCTTTTGCGCTAGAATTGAATAATCGAGTTGGGACACATTAGCTTTTACTATTGATGACATAATCAATGCTCATTCCAAACTTCAAGTTTCTATGACATTGGGAAGTTAGAGAATTAGATTACGTACGTAAAATTTCGATGCTAATTCTTTTGCGCTAGAATTAAAAATCTAATTAGGACCCATTAACTTTTCCTATTTATGACATAATAATCAATGCCCGTGCCAAATTTCAAGTGAGAGAATTAGTGTCCGTGCGTAAAATTTGGACGCTAATTCTTTGGCCCTTAGAATTGAATAATCAAGTTGGGACCCATTAGCTTTTCCTATTTATGACATAATCAAAGATCGTGCCAAATTTCAAATTTTTAGGACATCGGGAAGTGAGAAATTTAGATTCTGTACGTAAAATTTGGATGCTAATTCTTTTGCGCTTAGAATTGAATAATCGCGTTGGGACCCATTACCTTTTCCTATTTTTGACAAAATCAATGCTCACGCCAAATTTCAAGTTTCTATGACATTGGGAAGTGAGAAAATTAGATTCCGTACGTAAAATTTGGACGCCAATTCTTTGACGCTTAGAATTGAATAATCGAGTTGGGACTCATTAACTTTTCCTAATTATGATATTACCAAAGCTCGTGCCAAATTACATCGGGAAGTGAGAGAATTAGATTCCGTGCGTAAAATTTGGACGCTAATTCTTTGGTGCTTAGAATTGAATAATCGAGTTGGGACCCATTAACTTTTCCTAATTATGACATAATCAATGCTCGTGCCAAATTTCAAGTTTCTATGACATCGGGAAGTGAGAAAATTAGATTCCGTATGTAAAATTTGGACGCTAATTCTTTTGCAATTAGAATTGAATAATCGAGTTGGGACCTATTAACTTTTCCTATTTATGATATAATCAATGCTTGTGCCAAATTACATCGGGAAGTGAGAGAATTAGATTCTGTACTTAAAATTTGGACGCTAATTCTTTTGCGCTTAGAATTGAAAAATGGAGTTGGGACCCTTTAGCTTTTCCTATTAATGACATAATCAATGCTCATGCCAAATTTCTAGTTTTTATGACATGGGGAAGTGAGAGAATTAGATTCCGTACGTAAAATTTGGACGGTAATTCTTTGGCGCTTAGAATTGAATAATCGAGTTGGGACCCATTAGCTTTTCCTATTTATGACATAATCAATGCCCGTGCCAAATTTCATGTTTCTACGACATCGGGAAGTGAGAGAATTAGTGGCAATGATGGAAATCGAACGATCTACGTGGGGGGGGGGGGGGGGCGTAACTGTCGATGACGCTCGCACGCTCGCCATTTATCATAGGATACATGTACTATGCCAGTAATCTTCCCAGGAGTGTACTCAACAACTTCCCAAAGTTTTGTGGCGATCGGATGAATGGTGTAGTAGCGCCTAAATGACAAACAGACACACACGCATACATTCAATTTTATATATATAGACTAGCTTACCCATCATGCGTTGTTGCGAAGACAGACATACATACATACATTCGTTTTTATATATCTAGATAACAACCAATCGCAGCACAACTTCCATGTTACCTTAGCTTTATATTATATAACACCCAATCACAGCGCAGCTTTCATGTTACCTCAGTAGAAAGAGAAATAACAACCAATCACAGCGCAACTTTTATTCTGCCTCAGCAATATAAAAAATAGCAACCAATCACAGAGCAGCATTCATTTTACCTCAGTGGTATAATATATAGCAACCAATCACATCACAGCTTTCATGTAACCTGAGTAGTAGAAGAAGTAGCAACCAATCACAGCACAGGTTTCATGTTGCCTCAGCAGTATAATATATAGCAACCAATCACAGCACAGCTTTCATGTTACCTCAGCAGTATAAGAAATAACAACCAATCACAGCACAGCTTTCATTTTACCTCAGCATTCTCAATATCCAGCAATTGTCTTGCGAAACGTTCGTCGGATGCATCATTTTGTAATTGAACACGCTTGCTCGTAATGCCTTTTGCTTTTGTGCTTGAAATGGAAATCAAACGATCTTTGTCTGGGGGGCATAACTGTCAACGATGCTCGCACACGTGCCACCTATCGTAGGATAGTTGTACTATGCCAGTAATCTTTCCAGGAGTGTACTCAACAACTTCCCAAAGTTTCATGGCGATTGGATGAATGGTGTAGCAATGCATAACGGACAGACAAACATGCATTCATTTTTATATATATAGATGACATCCGGAAGTGAGAGAATTAGATTCCGTACATAAAATTTGGACGCTAATTCTTTGGCGCTTAGAATTGAATAATCGAGTTGGGACCCATTAGCTTTTCCTATTTATGACATAATAAATGCTCGTGCCAAATTTCAAGTTTTTAGGACATCGGGAAGAGAGAGAATTAAATTCCATACATAAAATTTGGATGCTAAGTGTTTTGCGCTTAAAATTGAATAATCGAGTTGGGACCCATTAACTTTTCCTGTTTATGATATAATCAATGCTCGTGCCAAATTACATCGGGAAGTGAGAGAATTAGATTCCGTGCGTAAAATTTATATGCTAATTGTTTTGCGCTTAGAATTGAATAATCGAGTTGCGACCCATTAGCTTTTCCTATTTATGACATAATCTATGCTTGTGCCAAATTTCAAGTTTCTATGACATTGGAAAGTGAGAAAATTAGATTCCGTACGTAAAATTTGGACGCTAATTCTTTGGCGCTTAGAATTGAATAATCGAGTTGCGACCCATTAGCTTTTCCTATTTATGACATAATCTATGCTCGTGCCAAATTTCAAGTTTCTATGTCATTGGAAAGTGAGAGAATTAGATTCCGTGCATAAAATTTGGATGCTAATTGTTTTGCGCTTAGAATTGAATAATCGAGTTGGGACCCATTAACTTTTCCTATTTATGATATAATCAATGCTCGTGCCAAATTACATCGGGAAGTGAGAGAATTAGATTTGTACATAAAATTTGGACGCTAATTCTTTTGCGCTTAGAATTGAAAAATGGAGTTGGGACCCATTAGCTTTTCCTATTAATCACATAATCAATGCTTGTGCCAAAATTCAAGTTTTTATGACATCGGGAAGTGAGAGAATTAGATTCCGTACGTAAAATTTGGACACTAATTCTTTTGCGCTAGAATTGAATAATTGAGTTGGGACCCATTAGCTTTTCCTATTTATCACATAATCAATGCTCGTGCCAAAATTCAAGTTTCTATGACATTGGAAAGTGAGAAAATTAGTTTCCATACGTAAAATTTGGACGCTAATTCTTTGGCGCTTAGAATTGAATAATCGAGTTGGGACCCATTAGCTTTTCCTATTTATGACATAATCAATGCTCGTGCCAAATTTAATGTTTCTACGACATCGGAAAGTGAGAAAATTAGATTCCGTACGTAAAATTTGGACGCTAATTCTTTAGCGCTTAGAATTGAATAATTGAGTTGGGACCCATTAGCTTTTTCTATTTATGACATAATCAATGCTTGTGCCAAATTTCAAGTTTTTAGGACATTGGGAAGTGAGAAAATTAGATTCCGTACGTAAAATTTGGACGCTAATTCTTTTGCGCTTAGAATTGAATAATCGAGTTGGGACCCATTAGCTTTTTCTATTTATGACATAATCAATGCTCGTGCCAAATCTCATGTTTCTACATCGGGAAGTGAGAAAATTAGATTCCGTACAAAAAATGTGGATGCTAATTCTTTGGTGCTTAGAATTAAATAATCGAGTTGTGACCCATTAGCTTTTCCTTTTTATGATATAATCAATGCTTGTGCCAAATTACATCGGGAAGTGAGAGAATTAGATTCCGTACGTAAAATGTGGACGATAATTCTTTTGCGCTTAGAATTGAAAAATGGAATTGGGACCCATTAACTTTTTCTATTTATGACATAATCAATGCTCATGCCAAATTTCAAGTTTTTATGACATCGGAAAGTGAGAGAATTAGATTCCGTGCATAAAATTTGGACGCTAATTCTTTGACGCTTAGAATTCAATAATCGAGTTGGGACCCATTAGCTTTTCCTATTTATGACATAATCAATGCTTGTGCCAAATTTCACGTTTCTATGACATTGGAAAGTGAGAAAATTAGATTCCGTACGTAAAATTTGGACGCTAATTCTTTGGCACTTAGAATTGAAAAATGGAGTTGGGACCCATTAACTTTTTCTATTTATGACATAATCAATGCTCGTGCCAAATTTCAAGTTTTTATGACATTGGGAAGTGAGAAAATTAGATTCCGTGCGTAAAATTTGGATGCTAATTCTTTGGCGCTTAGAATTCAATAATCAAGTTGGGAATAGAGATGAGCGAACGTACTCGTCCGAGCTTGATATTCGTGCGAATATTACGGTGTTCGGGATGCTCGTTACTCGTAACGAGTACCACGCGGTGTTCCGGTTACTTTCAGTTTCCTCTCTGAGACGTTAGCGTGCTTTTCTGGCCAATTGAAAGACAGGGAAGGCATTACAACTTCCCCCTGTGACGTTCAAGCCCTATACCACCCCCCTGCTGTGAGTGGCTGGGACGATCAGATGTCACCCGAGTATAAAAGTCGGCCCCTCCCGCGGCTCGCCTCAGATGTATTGTGAGTTAGCTGAGGGAAAGTGCTGTTCTATTGGAGTTGCTGTAGGGAGAGTATTTGTAGTGAGTGTAGGCTTCAAGAACCCCAACGGTCCTTCTTAGGGCCACATCTACGTGTGTGCAGGCTGCTGTTAGCAGTGGAGAAATTTTTTTTTTTCTCAAAATCGGCAGTGCAGAGCATTGCACCCGGTATTAGGGACAGAAGTGGTGCTTAGGCAGGGAGAGTGTTAGGAGTGAGTGTAGCCTTCAAGAACCTCAACGGTCCTTTCTAGGGCCACATTTAACTGTGTGGAGTACTGTGCAGGCTGCTGTTAGCTGTGTTGCTTTTTTTTTTTTCTCAAAATCGGCGGTGCAAAGCATTGCACCCTGCATTGATACTACAGGCACAGAATTGTGTAGGCAGGGCCACAACACAGTTATTAGTCATTGAATAGACGCAGTGGGCCTTTTCTTTTTTAACAAAAGGGAAAAAAGTATATTTGCCCTGCCTCTGTCAGTCCTAAGGGCTCTGGGTACGTGTGTGCTGCGTGGAGAACGTAAAAAAATCAGACGCAACCAGCTACGGTTGAGTGCAGCCTTGCGCCAATTTCTTTCCTGCCTGGGAAATACCTGCTCTGCCACAGTTAATAACTCTGCAACAGTAAAGTTCTGTGACACTTTTGCAGGGCCGCAACACAGTGTCAGTTATTAAACTTATTATTCAGTGAATAGACGCAGTGGGCCTGTCCTTTTAAACAAAAGGGAAAAAAGTATATTTGCCCTGCCTGTGTCAGTCCTAAGGGCTCTGGGTACGTGTGTGCTGCGTGGAGAACGTAAAAAAATCAGACGCAACCAGCTACGGTTGAGTGCAGCCTTGCGCCAATTTCTTTCCTGCCTGGGAAATACCTGCTCTGCCACAGTTAATAACTCTGCAACAGTAAAGTTCTGTGACACTTATGCAGGGCCGCAACACAGTGTCAGTTATTAAACTTATTATTCAGTGAATAGACGCAGTGGGCCTGTCCTTTTAAACAAAAGGGAAAAAAGTATATTTGCCCTGCCTGTGTCAGTCCTAAGGGCTCTGGGTACGTGTGTGCTGCGTGGAGAACGTAAAAAAATCAGACGCAACCAGCTACGGTTGAGTGCAGCCTTGCGCCAATTTCTTTCCTGCCTGGGAAATACCTGCTCTGCCACAGTTAATAACTCTGCAACAGTAAAGTTCTGTGACACTTATGCAGGGCCGCAACACAGTGTCAGTTATTAAACTTATTATTCAGTGAATAGACGCAGTGGGCCTATCCTTTTAAACAAAAGGGAAAAAAGTATATTTGCCCTGCCTCTGTCAGTCCTAAGGGCTCTGGGTACGTGTGTGCTGCGTGGAGAATGTAAAAAAATCAGACGCAACCAACTACGGTTGAGTGCAGCCTTGCGCCAATTTCTTTCCTGCCTGGGAAATACCTGCTCTGCCACAGTTAATAACTCTGCAACAGTAAAGTTCTGTGACACTTTTGCCGGGCCGCAACACAGTGTCAGTTATTAAACTTATTATTCAGTGAATAGACGCAGTGGGCCTATCCTTTTAAACAAAAGGGAAAAAAGTATATTTGCCCTGCCTCTGTCAGTCCTAAGGGCTCTGGGTACGTGTGTGCTGCGTGGAGAACGTAAAAAAATCAGACGCAACCAACTACGGTTGAGTGCAGCCTTGCGCCAATTTCTTTCCTGCCTGGGAAATACCTGCTCTGCCACAGTTAATAACTCTGCAACAGTGAAGTTCTGTGACACTTTTGCAGGGCCGCAACACAGTGTGAGTTATTAAACTTATTATTCAGTGAATAGATGCAGTGGGCCTATCCTTTTAAACAAAAGGGAAAAAAGTATATTTGCCCTGCCTCTGTCAGTCCTAAGGGCTCTGGGTACGTGTGTGCTGCGTGGAGAACGTAAAAAAATCAGACGCAACCAGCTACGGTTGAGTGCAGCCTTGCGCCAATTTCTTTCCTGCCTGGGAAATACCTGCTCTGCCACAGTTAATAACTCTGCAACAGTAAAGTTCTGTGACACTTTTGCAGGGCCGCAACACAGTGTCAGTTATTAAACTTATTATTCAGTGAATAGACGCAGTGGGCCTATCCTTTTAAACAAAAGGGAAAAAAGTATATTTGCCCTGCCTGTGTCAGTCCTAAGAGCTCTGGGTACGTGTGTGCTGCGTGGAGAACGTAAAAAAATCAGACGCAACCAACTACGGTTGAGTGCAGCCTTGCGCCAATTTCTTTCCTGCCTGGGAAATACCTGCTCTGCCACAGTTAATAACTCTGCAACAGTAAAGTTCTGTGACACTTTTGCAGGGCCGCAACACAGTGTCAGTTATTAAACTTATTATTCAGTGAATAGACGCAGTGGGCCTATCCTTTTAAACAAAAGGGAAAAAAGTATATTTGCCCTGCCTCTGTCAGTCCTAAGGGCTCTGGGTACGTGTGTGCTGCGTGGAGAACGTAAAAAAATCAGACGCAACCAGCTACGGTTGAGTGCAGCCTTGCGCCAATTTCTTTCCTGCCTGGGAAATCAAATCACTGGTAATACAGCATGCTGAGGGGTAGGGGTAGGCCTAGAGGACGTGGGCGCGGCCGAGGACGCGGAGGGCCAAGTGAGGGTGTGGGCACAGGCCGAGCTCCTGATCCAGGTGTGTCGCAGCCGACTGCTGCGCGATTAGGAGAGAGGCACGTTTCTGGCGTCCCCACATTAATCGCCCAATTAATGGGTCCACGTGGGAGACCTTTATTAGAAAATGAGCAGTGTGAGCAGGTCCTTTCCTGGATGGCAGAAAGTGCTTCGAGCAACCTATCGTCCAGCCACAGTTCTGCGCCGTCCACTGCTGCAAATCCGAATCCTCTGTCTGCTGCTCCTCCTTCCTCCCAGCCCCCTCACTCCACTACAATGACACATGCTCAGGAGCGGGAAGACTCCCAGGTACTGTTCTCGGGCCCCTGCTCAGATTGGGCAGCAGTGGTTCCTCTCCCACCAGAGGAGTTTATCGTAACTGATGCACAATCATTGGAAAGTTCCCGGGGTCCGGGGGATGAGGCTGGGGACTTCCGCCAACTGTCTCAAGACCTTTCAGTGGGTGAGGAGGACGATGACGATGAGACACAGTTGTCTTGCAGTGAGGTAGTAGTAAGGGCAGTAAGTCCGAGGGAGGAGCGCACAGAGGATTCGGAGGAAGAGCAGCAGGACGATGAGGTGACTGACCCCACCTGGTGTGCAACGCCTACACAGGACAGGTCTTCAGAGGGGGAGGCACGGGCATCAGCAGGGCAGGTTGCAAGAGGCAATGCGGTGGCCAGGGGTAGAGGCAGGGCCAGACCGAATAATCCACCAAGTGTTTCCCAAAGCGCCCCCTCGCGCCATGCCACCCTGCAGAGGCCGAGGTGCTCTAAGGTCTGGCAGTTTTTCACCGAGACGCCTGACGACCGACGAACAGTGGTGTGCAACCTTTGTCGCGCCAAGATCAGCCGGGGAGCCACCACCAACAGCCTCACCACCACCAGCATGCGCAGACATATGATGGCCAAGCACCCCACAAGGTGGGACGAAGGCCGTTCACCGCCTCCGGTTTGCACCGCTGCCTCTCCCCCTGTGCCCCAACCTGCCACTGAGATCCAACCCCCCTCTCAGGACACAGGCACTACCGTCTCATGGCCTGCACCCACACCCTCACCTCCGCTGTCCTTGGCCCCATCCAGCAATGTCTCGCACCGCACAGTCCAGCCGTCGCTAGCGCAAGTGTTGGAGCGCAAGCGCAAGTACGCCGCCACGCACCCGCACGCTCAATCGTTAACCGTCCACATAGCCAAATTTATCAGCCTTGAGATGCTGCCGTATAGGGTTGTGGAAACGGAGGCTTTCAAAGCTATGATGGCAGCGGCGGCCCCGCGCTACTCAGTTCCCAGTTGCCACTACTTTTCTTGATGTGCCGTCCCAGCCCTGCACGACCACGTCTCCCGCAACATTGTACGCGCCCTCACCAATGCGGTTAGTGGCAAGGTCCACTTAACTACGGACACGCGGACAAGCACAGGCGGGCAGGGCCACTACATCTCCCTGACGGCACATTGGGTGAATTTAGTGGAGGCTGGGACAGAGTCAGAGCCTGGGACCGCTCACGTCCTACCCACCCCCAGAATTGCGGGCCCCAGCTTGGTGGTGGTATGTTCGGCGGTGTATGCTTCTTCCACTAAAGCACCCTCCTCCTCCTCCTCAACCTCTGTCTCGCAATCTAGATGTGTCAGCAGCAGCAGGACGTCGCCAGCAGTCGGTGTCGCGCGTCGTGGCAGCACAGCGGTGGGCAAGCGTCAGCAGGCCGTGCTGAAACTACTCAGCTTAGGAGATAGGAGGCACACGGCCCACGAACTGCTGCAGGGTCTGACAGAGCAGACCGACCGTTGGCTTGCGCCGCTGAGCCTCCAACCGGGCATGGTCGTGTGTGACAACGGCCGTAACCTGGTGGCGGATCTGCAGCTCGGCAGCCTCACGCACGTGCCATGCCTGGCCCACGTCTTTAATTTGGTGGTTCAGCGCTTTCTGAAAAGTTACCCACGCTTGTCAGACCTGCTCGTAAAGGTGCGCCGGCTCTGCGCACATTTCCGCAAGTCCCACACGGACGCTGCCACCCTGCGCACCCTGCAACATCGGTTTAATCTGCCAGTGCACCGACTGCTGTGCGACGTGCCCACACGGTGGAACTCTACGCTCCACATGTTGGCTAGGCTCTATGAGCAGCGTAGAGCTATAGTGGAATACCAACTCCAACATGGGCGGCGCAGTGGGAGTCAGCCTCCTCAATTCTTTTCAGAAGAGTGGGCCTGGTTGGCAGACATCTGCCAGGTCCTTCGAAACTTTGAGCAGTCTACCCAGGTGGTGAGCGGTGATGCTGCAATCATTAGCGTCACCATTCCTCTGCTATGCATCTTGAGAAGTTCCCTGCAAACCATAAAGGCAGCCGCTTTGCGCTCGGAAACAGAGCCGGGGGAAGACAGTATGTCGCTGGATAGTCAGAGCACCCTCCTGTCTATATCTCAGCGCGTTCAGGAGGAGGAGCATGAGGAGGATGAGGAGGAGGGGGAAGAGACAGCTTGGCCCACTGCTGACGGTACCCATGCTGCTTGCCTGTCATCATTTCAGCGTGTATGGCCTGAGGAGGAGGAGGAGGAGGAGGAGGAGGAGGATCCTGAAAGTGATCTTCCTAGTGCGGACAGCCATGTGTTGCGTACAGGTACCCTGGCACACATGGCTGACTTCATGTTAGGATGCCTTTCTCGTGACCCTCGCGTTACACGCATTCTGGCCACTACGGATTACTGGGTGTACACACTGCTCGACCCACGCTATAAGGAGAACCTTCCCACTCTCATTCCCGAAGAGGAAAGGGGTTCGAGAGTGTTGCTATACCATAGGACCCTGGCGGACAAGCTGATGGTAAAATTCCCATCCGACAGCGGTAGTGGCAGAAGGCGCAGTTCCGAGGGCCAGGTAGCAGGGGAGGTGCGTAGATCGAGCAGCATGTACAGCCCAGGCAGTGCAACAGTCTTTAAGGGCCTGGACAGCTTTATGGCTCCCCAGCAAGACTGTGTCACCGCTCCCCAGTCAAGGCTGAGTCGGCGGGAGCACTGTAAAAGGATGGTGAGGGAGTACGTAGCCGATCGCACGACCGTCCTCCGTGACGCCTCTGCCACCTACAACTACTGGGTGTCGAAGCTGGACACGTGGCCTGAACTAGCGCTGTATGCCCTGGAGGTGCTTGCTTGTCCTGCGGCTAGCGTCTTGTCGGAAAGGGTGTTTAGTGCAGCTGGGGGAATCATCACAGATAAGCGTACCCGCCTGTCAACCGACAGTGCCGACAGGCTAACACTCATCAAGATGAACAAAGCCTGGATTTCCCCAGACTTCTCTTCTCCACCAGCGGACAGCAGCGATACGTAAGCAATACGTAGGCTGCACCCGCGGATGGAAGCTACGTTCTCTCTCACCATCCAAAACGGGGACATTTCTGCTTCATCAATCTGTGTCTAATATTCCTCCTCCTCCTCCTGCTCCTCCTCCTGAAACCTCACGTAATCACGCTGAACGGGCAATTTTTCTTAGGGCCACAAGGCTCACTCATCTAATTTTTCGAAACAATTTTTATATGTTTCAATGCTCTTAAAAGTGTTGAAACTTTAACTTGAACCGATTTTTAGTTAAACTGGGCTGCCTCCAGGCCTAGTTACCACTTAAGCCACATTAACCAAAGCGATTAATGGGTTTCACCTGCCATCTTGGTTGGGCATGGCCAATTTTTACTGAGGTACATTAGTACTGTTGGTACACCAATGTTTTGGGGCCCTCACCTACAGTGTAATCATAGCAATTTCTATGTTCTTCGCCTGCACTCATGGTACAGAAGTGTGTGTGGGGTTGGCCTACACTTTAGCTACATAAATGTAACTTGGGCCTTGGCTATACTGCAGCTACTGAAATGGAACTAAGACTGCGCTCCCACTATACTGCTGCTTCGGAATTGTTCCTGGGGCCTGTGTAGGCTGCTACAATGACTTAAATGGAACTAAGACTATGCTCCTCCTATACTGCTGCTTCGGAATTGTTCCTGGGGCCTGTGTAGGCTGCTACTATTACTGAAATGGAACGAAGACTGTGCTCCCCCTATAATGCTGCTAGTGATATGTTAGTGGGGCCTGTCGCTAATGCTGCGGCTGAAATGTTACTAATTCTGGGCTCTGCCTATACCGCTGCTAATGGTATGTCTCTGGGGTGTGGAAACAGAGGCTTCCCAAAGACATGATGGCGGCGAGGCCATTTCCCACCAACGCTGTTACTGTTAAGCTGCATATAACCACGGACACATGGAGAGGACACGTAGTGCCTCCAAAACATCCCCCGCCATGGCCCACTTAATCCTGGCCACATTCGAAAACCAACAAAATAAAACCGCGCTATTAGGTCCGCAGTCACCACCACATTACCACCAACGCGGTTACTGTTAAGGTACATATTACCAGTCTGACTGGGGCATGCAGTGTTGGCCGGAGCCCACCTGCATTAAGCACGTCATTACTACCTCAGCTGTGTTGGGCAATGCAATGGGATATTTCTATGTACCGCTGGTGGCTTCCTGGCACCCACCCATGCTGTGGGTCCACAGGGAATTATAAATGCATCTGTTTCCACTTGTAAAGAACCCCAGTCAGACGGGGCATGCAGTGTGGGCCGAAGCCCACCTGCATTAAGCACAACATTACTACCTCAGCTGTGTTGGGCAATGCAATGGGATATTTCTATGTACCGCCGGTGGCTTCCTGGCACCCACCCATGCTGTGGGTCCACAGGGAATTATAAATGCATCTGTTTCCACTTGTAAAGAACCCCAGTCTGACTGGGGCATGCAGTGTGGGCCGAAGCCCACCTGCATTAAGCACGACATTACTACCTCAGCTGTGTTGGGCAATGCAATGGGATATTTTTGTGTATCGCCGGTGGGTTCCAGGGAGCCACCCATGCTGTCGGTCGACAGGGACTTCACAATAGGGAGTTGGACATGCCTGTGTCTATGAATTAAAAAGCCTGGTCTGACTGGGGCATGCAGAGACACCTTGACAGAATGAATAGTGTGTGGCACATAGGTTCCCCATTGCTATGCCCACGTGTGCAGCTCCTGATGGCGGTGGCACAGGATTATATTTCTCATTGCTTCTGTACAGCATTGTGGGCTATCGCCCCGCCCCTTTTAAAGAGGGTCGCTGCCTAGCCATGCCAACCTCTGCAGTGTGTGCCTGCGGTTCCTCCTCATGGCAGATGCACTTCTAAATAGACATGAGGGTGGTGTGGCATGAGGGCAGCTGAAGGCTGCGCAGGGACACTTTGGTGTGCGCTGTGGGGGGGAGGGGGGGGGGCGGTTGGGCAGCATGTAAGCCAGGAGAAGTGGCAGTGGAGTGTCATGCAGGCAGTGATTGTGCTTTGTTGGAGGTAGTGTGGTGCTTAGCTAAGGTATGCCATGCTAATGAGGGCTTTTCAGAAGTAAAAGTTTTTGGGAGGGGGGGGGCCCACTCTTGCCGCTATTGTGGCTTAATAGTGGGACCTGGGAAATTGAGATGCAGCCCAACATGTAGCTCCTCGCCTGCCCTATCCGTTGCTGTGTCGTTCCCATCACATTCTTGAATTGCCAAGATTTTCACACAAGGAAACCTTAGCGAGCATCGGCGAAATACAAAAATGCTCGGGTCGCCCATTGACTTCAATGGGGTTCGTTACTCGAAACGAGCCCTCGAGCATCGCGAAAAGTTCGTCCCGAGTAACGAGCACCCGAGCATTTTGGTGCTCGCTCATCTCTAGTTGGGAACCATTAGCTTTTCCTATTTATGACATAATCAATGCTCGTGCCAAATTTCTGGTTTCTATGACATTGGGAAGTGAGAAAATTAGATTCCGTACGTAAAATTTGGACGCTAATTCTTTTTCGCTTAGAAGTGAATAATTGAGTTGGGACCCATTAGCTTTTCTTTTTATGACATAATCAAGGCTCGTGCCAAATTTCAAGTTTCTATGACATTGGGAAGTGAGAAAATTAGATTCCGTATGTAAAATTTGGACATTAATTCTTTTGCGTTTAGAATTGAATAATCGAGTTGGGACCCATTAACTTTTTCTATTTATGACATAATCAATGCTCGTGCCAAATTTCAAGTTTTTATGACATTGGGAAGTGAGAAAATTAGATTCCGTACGTAAAATTTGCACGCTACTTCTTTGGCGCTTAGAATTCAATAATCAAGTTGGGAACTATTAGCTTTTCCTATTTATGACATAATCAATGCTCGTGCCAAATTACATCAGGAAGTGAGAGAATTAGATTCCATACGTAAAATGTGGACGCTAATTCTTTTGCGCTTAGAATTGAAAAATGGAGTTGGGACCTATTAGCATTTCCTATTTATGACATAATCAATGCTCGTGCCAAATATCAAGTTTCTATGACATTGGGAAGTGAGAGAGTTAGGTTCCGTACATAAAATTTGGATGCTAATTCTTTTGCGCTTAGAATTGAATAATCGAGTTGGGACCCATTAGATTTTCCTATTTATGACATAATCAATGTTCGTGCTAGATTTCACGTTTCTATGACATTGGAAAGTGAGAAAATTAGATTCCGTACGTAAAATTTGGACGCTAATTCTTTGGCGCTTAGAATTCAATAATCAAGTTGGGAACCATTAGCTTTTCCTATTTATGACATAACCAATGCTCGTGCCAAATTTCTGGTTTCTATGACATTGGGAAGTGAGAAAATTAGATTCCGTACGTAAAATTTGGACGCTAATTCTTTTTCGCTTAGAAGTGAATAATTGAGTTGGGACCCATTAGCTTTTCTTTTTATGACATAATCAAGGCTCGTGCCAAATTTCAAGTTTCTATGACATTGGGAAGTGAGAAAATTAGATTCTGTATGTAAAATTTGGACATTAATTCTTTTGCGTTTAGAATTGAATAATCGAGTTGGGACCCATTAACTTTTTCTATTTATGACATAATCAATGCTCGTGCCAAATTTCAAGTTTTTATGACATTGGGAAGTGAGAAAATTGGATTCCGTAAATAAAATTTGGACGCTAATTCTTTGGCGCTTAGAATTCAATAATCAAGTTGGGAACTATTAGCTTTTCCTATTTATGACATAATCAATGCTCGTGCCAAATTACATCAGGAAGTGAGAGAATTAGATTCCATACGTAAAATGTGGACGCTAATTCTTTTGCGCTTAGAATTGAAAAATGGAGTTGGGACCCATTAACTTTTTCTATTTATGACATAATCAATGCTCGTGCCAAATTTCAAGTTTTTATGACATTGGGAAGTGAGAAAATTAGATTACGTACGTAAAATTTGGACATTAATTCTTTTGCGTTTAGAATTGAATAATCGAGTTGGGACCCATTAGCTTTTCCTATTTATGACATAATCAATGCTCGTGCCAAATATCAAGTTTCTATGACATTGGGAAGTGAGAGAATTAGGTTCCGTACATAAAATTTGGATGCTAATTCTTTTGCGCTTAGAATTGAATAATCGAGCTGGGACCCATTAGATTTTCCTATTTATGACATAATCAATGTTCGTGCTAAATTTCACGTTTCTATGACATTGGAAAGTGAGAAAATTAGATTCCGTACGTAAAATTTGGACGCTAATTCTTTGGCGCTTAGAATTCAATAATCAAGTTGGGAACCATTAGCTTTTCCTATTTATGACATAATCAATTCTCGTGCCAAATTTCTGGTTTCTATGACATTGGGAAGTGAGAAAATTAGATTCCATACGTAAAATTTGTACGCTAATTCTTTTTCGCTTAGAAGTGAATAATTGAGTTGGGACCCATTAGCTTTTCTTTTTATGACATAATCAAGGCTCGTGCCAAATTTCAAGTTTCTATGACATTGGGAAGTGAGAAAATTAGATTCCGTACGTAAAATTTGGACGCTAATTCTTTGGCACTTAGAATTGAATAATCGAGTTGGGACCCATTAGCTTTTCCTATTTATGACATAATCAATGCTCATGCCAAATTTCTGGTTTCTATGACATTGGGAAGTGAGAGAATTAGATTCCGTACGTAAAATTTGGACATTAATTCTTTTGCGTTTAGAATTGAATAATCGAGTTGGG
The DNA here is from genome assembly GCF_035609145.1 of Eleutherodactylus coqui. Classification (NCBI taxonomy): domain Eukaryota; kingdom Metazoa; phylum Chordata; class Amphibia; order Anura; family Eleutherodactylidae; genus Eleutherodactylus; species Eleutherodactylus coqui. Next base: position 60,215,405 of record NC_089846.1, read on the forward strand.
ACCCATTAACTTTTTCTATTTATGACATAATCAATGCTCGTGCCAAATTTCAAGTTTTTATGACATTGGGATGTGAGAAAATTAGATTCCTTACGTAAAATTTGGTCGCTAATTCTTTGGCGCTTAGAATTCAATAATCAAGTTGGGAACTATTAGCTTTTCCTATTTATGACATAATCAATGCTCGTGCCAAATTACATCAGGAAGTGAGAAAATTAGATTCCGTACGTAAAATGTGGACGCTAATTCTTTTGCGCTTAGAATTGAAAAATGGAGTTGGGACCCATTAACTTTTTCTATTTATGACATAATAAATGCTCGTGCCAAATTTCAAGTTTTTATGACATTGGGAAGTGAGAAAATTAGATCCGTACGTAAAATTTGGACATTAATTCTTTTGCATTTAGAATTGAATAATCGAGTTGGGACCCATTAGCTTTTCCTATTTATGACATAATCAATGCTCGTGCCAAATATCACGTTTCTATGACATTGGGAAGTGAGAGAATTAGGTTCCGTACATAAAATTTGGATGCTAATTCTTTTGCGCTTAGAATTGAATAATCGAGTTGGGACCCATTAGCTTTTCCTATTTATGACATAATCAATGCTCGTGCTAAATTTCATGTTTCTATGACATTGGAAAGTGAGAGAATTAGATTCTGTATGTAAAATTTGGACGCTAATTCTTTTGCGCTTAAAATTGAATAATCGAGTTGGGACTCATTAGCTTTTCCTATTTAAAACATAATCAATGCTGGTGCCAAATTTCAAGTTTCTATGACATCGGGAAGTGAGAAAATTAGATTCCGTACGTAAAATTTGGACGCTAATTCTTTTGCGCTTACAATTGAATAATCGAGTTGGGACCCATTAGCTTTTCCTTATTATGACATAATCAATGCTCGTGCCAAATTTCATGTTTCTACGACATCGGGAAGTGAGAGAATTAGTGGCAATGATGGAAATCGAACGATCTACGTGGGGGGGCGTAACTGTTGACGACGCTTGCACGCGTGCCATTTATCATAGGATAGATGTACTATGCCAGTAATCTTCCCAGGAGTGTAGTCAACAACTTCCCAAAGTTTCATGGCGATCGGATGAATGGTGTAGTAACGCATAAAGGACAAACAGACACACACACATACATTCAATTTTATATGTATATAGAAGATAATGGGAAGAACATACGTTTTCAAGACTTTTTTTTTCTACCAAACCCCAATATTAAGGGTAGGTCATACGAGCGGAGGAAGTTCTTCACCTCAGTGATAAGGGGCAGGAAGTTAGCTACCTATAAATTTTCTGCCCAAAAAATCAATTGCGGTTTCAGACCAAAAAAAGGGGGAGTTGGCCCTCAAGGCTCTGCAGCGGGCCAGAGGAATGGAAATGTTAAAGACTGGAGATGAGCGAGCACCAAAATGCTCAGGTGCTCGTTTTTCGAGCCGAACTTTCCGCGATGCCCAAGAGCTCGTTTCGAGTAACCAACCCCATTGAAGTCTATGGATGACTGGAGCATTTTTGTATATGACCGATGCTCCAGATAGGTCTTCACTTGTGAAACTCGTGAAAACATCAGAAAGTCATGGAAACAGCACAGAAACGGATAGGGAAGGGCAGGGGCAGCATGCAGGGCTGCATCTCAGGCTCCCAGGTCCCACTATTAAGCCACAATAGGGGCAAGAGTCTGCCCCCCCCCCCTCTAACATTTTTTACTTTGGACAAACCCTCATTAGCAAGGCACACCTTAGCAAAGCACCACACTACCTGCAACCAAGCACAATCACTGCCTTCGGGTCACACCGCTGCCTCTTCTCCTGGGTTACATGCTGGCATTGCTGTCCACCCGCACAACTCTGCGTCCACAGCGCACACAAAAGTTTCCCTGCACCGCCTTCAGCTGCCCTCATGCCACACGCTCGCTTCATAGCTACACCACCCTCATATCTATTTCCAAGTGCATCTGCGATGAGGAGGAACCGGAGGCACACACTGCAGAGGGTTGGCAGGGCCAGGCAGCGACCCTCTTTGAAAGTGTGTGGCGATAGCCCACAATGCTGTTGAGAATTGATGAGAAATTGACGTTCGATCTTCATTCCAATCCTGTGCCACCTCCGCCAGGAGCTGCAAACGTGGGCATAAAGGGGACTCAGGAGCCAGCACTTCTACACATCTCCACAATGCAGCAATACTCTGTGTGGGAAGCACGTGAGCGTGCCCAGGGTCAAGCTCGTTCCCAGCCTCCATCTTGTGTGGCCCAAGGTGCTGCGAATTACATAGCAATGGGGAATCCATGTGCCCACACACGATTCATTCTGTGTTGTTGTTGGATAGCTCAAGCGACACCGCAAAGGGAAAGCCATCTGCACTCTGCCCCCTACCCAAGTCAGTCAGTGTCTTTGGGCCAGACAGGTAAATCACCGCTATGGGAAGTCTGTGTGCACCCACAGCATAGGTGGGTCCTAGGCAACCCAAGACATGAAACATGAAGAAATCAAAGTGCCCAAACATGTCAGACATTCACTGCGCTGAGGACATAGGCCTCAGCCCACACCCTTAGCAATCACGGGCATGAAGCGGACTTCGATGCTAGTAAGGCTGCAAAGGTCTCATTAAATCAGTTACGTTTTTTTTCACGGCTCCAAAGACTGGATTAGCCAGAAAAAAGTTCCACAGGCCCAACCTGGCACAGTTGCAGTTCCTCCAGGACATAAGCCTTAGCCCACACCCTCAGCAATCGCGGGCATAAAGCGGACTTTGATGCTAGTACAGCTGCGAAGGTCTCATTAAATCAGTTACTTTTTCTTTCATCGCTCCAAAGACTGGATTAGCCAGGAAAAAGTTCCACAGGCCCAACCTGGCGCAGTTACAGTTCGCCCTGGACATAGGCCTCAGCCCACACTCTCAGCATTCGCGGGCATGAAGCGGACTCTGATGCTAGTACAGCATTGAACGTCTCAATAATGCAGTAACGCTCCTCTTCTTTGGCCCAAACCAGTGTCTCAAATAACTGTGGTAACACGAGAACAAATACATGATGCCCAGTGTTGATCCCTGACCCCAAGCAGGAGGAGGAGGTGACCTTACAAGGCCAAGAAACCATGAGCAGGACCCGCTGTAGCCTGTGTGGGAAGTATGTGTGCACCCACAGGATAGGTGGGTCCTAGTCAAAGAATATGCGAACCATGAAGAAATCAGAGTGCCCAAACATGGCAGACTTTCACTGCGCCGAGGACATAGGCCTCTGCACAAATCCTCAGCAATCGCGGGCATAGAGCGGACTCCGATGCTATTGCAGCTGTGAACGTCTTATAAGTGCAGTATCGCTCTTCTTGTTTGGCCCAAAGCAGTGCCCAGGATAACTGGGGTAACGAGAGAGAAAATACATATTGGGCTCGGCACAAAATTCATACCCTAGTCAGTCAGTGTTTTTGGCCCAGATAGGTAAAACACCGCGATGGGAAGTCTGTGTGCACCCATAGTATAAACAGACCTCTGTAACATTCCAGTAGAAAAGGTATAAGCAGACCCCAGTAACATTTCGGTAGCAGTAGTATAGGCAGACCCCAGTATCATTTCTGTAGTAGAAGTATAGGCAGACCCCTGTAACATTTCTGCAGCAGAACTATAGGCAGACCCCTGTAACATTTTGGTAGCAGAAGTATAGGCAGACCCCTGTAACATTTCGGTAGCAGTAGTATAGGCAGACCGAAATACCATTTCTGTAGTAAAAGTATAGGCAGACCCCAGTACCATTTCTGTAGTATAAGTACAGGCAGACCCCAGTAACATTTCTGTAGCAAAAGTAGAGGCGGACCCCAGTAACATTTCTGTAGCAGCAGTATAGGCAGACGCCAGTACCATTTCTGTAGTGGAAGTATAGGTAGACTCCAGTACCATTCCTGTAGTAGAAGTAGAGGTGGACCCCAGTACCATTTCTGTAGTAGAAGTATAGGCAGACCCCAGTACCATTTCTGTAGTAGAAGTAGAGGCGGACCCCAGTAACATTACTGTAGTAAAAGTAGAGGCGGACCCCAGTAACATTTCTGTATCAGTAGTATAGGCAGACGTCAGTACCATTTCTGTAGTGGAAGTATAGGCAGACTCCAGTACTATTCCTGTGGTAGCAGTAGAGGCGGACCCCAGTACCATTTCTGTAGTAGAAGTCTAGGCAGACCCCAGTACCATTTCTGTAGTAAAAGTAGAGGCAGACCCCAGTAACATTTCTGTAGTAGAAGTAGAGGCGGACCACAGTAACTTTTGGGTAGCAGTAGTATAGGAAGACATCAGTACCATTTCTGTAGTGGAAGTATAGGCAGACTCCAGTATCATTCCTGTAGTAGAAGTAGAGGCGGACCCCAGTACCATTTCTGTAGTAGAAGTATAGGCAGACTCCAGTACCATTCCTGTAGTAGAAGTAGAGGTGGACCCCAGTACCATTTCTGTAGTAGAAGTATAGGCAGACCCCAGTACCATTTCTGTAGTAGAAGTAGAGGCGGACCCCAGTAACATTTCTGTAGTAAAAGTAGAGGCGGACCCCAGTACCATTTCTGTAGTAGAAGTATAGGCAGACCCCAGTACCATTTCTGTAGTAGAAGTAGAGGCGGACCCCAGTAACATTTCTGTAGTAAAAGTATAGGCAGACCCCTGTAACATTTCTGCAGCAGAACTATAGGCAGACCCTTGTAACATTTCGGTAGCAGAAGTATAGGCAGACCCCTGTAACATTTCGGTAGCAGTAGTATAGGCAGACGGAAGTACCATTTCTGTAGTAGAAGTATAAGCAGACCCCAGTACCATTTCTGTAGTAGAAGTATAGGCAGACCCCAGTACCATTTCTGTAGTAGAAGTAGAGGCGGACCCCAGTAACATTTCTGTAGCAAAAGTAGAGGCGGACCCGAGTAACATTTCTGTAGCAGCAGTATAGGCAGACGCCAGTAACATTTCAGTAGCAGTAGTATAGGCAGACGTCAGTACCATTTCTGTAGTGGAAGTATAGGTAGACTCCAGTACCATTCCTGTAGTAGAAGTAGAGGTGGACCCCAGTACCATTTCTGTAGTAAAAGTATAGGCAGACCCCAGTACCATTTCTGTAGTAGAGGTAGAGGCGGACCCCAGTAACATTACTGTAGTAAAAGTAGAGGCGGACCCCAGTAACATTTCTGTAGCAGTAGTATAGGCAGACGTCAGTACCATTTCTGTAGTGGAAGTATAGGCAGACTCCAGTACCATTCCTGTGGTAGCAGTAGAGGCGGACCCCAGTACCATTTCTGTAGTAGAAGTCTAGGCAGACCCCAGTACCATTTCTGTAGTAGAAGTAGAGGCGGACCCCAGTAACATTTCTGTAGCAGCAGTATAGGCAGACGCCAGTAACATTTCAGTAGCAGTAGTATAGGCAGACGTCAGTACCATTTCTGTAGTGGAAGTATAGGTAGACTCCAGTACCATTCCTGTAGTAGAAGTAGAGGTGGACCCCAGTACCATTTCTGTAGTAAAAATATAGGCAGACCCCAGTACCATTTCTGTAGTAGAAGTAGAGGCGGACCCCAGTAACATTACTGTAGTAAAAATAGAGGCGGACCCCAGTAACATTTCTGTAGCAGTAGTATAGGCAGACGTCAGTACCATTTCTGTAGTGGAAGTATAGGCAGACCCCAGTACCATTTCTGTAGTAGAAGTAGAGGCGGACCCCAGTAACATTTCTGTAGTAAAAGTAGAGGCGGACCCCAGTAACATTTCTGTAGTAGAAGTAGAGGCGGACCCCAGTAACATTTCGGTAGCAGTAGTATAGGCAGACGTCAGTACCATTTCTGTAGTAGAAGTATAGGCAGACCCCAGTAACATTTATGTAGTAGAAGTAGAGGCGGACCCCAGTACCATTTCTGTAGTAGAAGTATAGGCAGACCCCAGTAACATTTCTGTAGTAAAAGTAGAGGCGGACCCCAGTAACATTTCTGGAGCAGCAGTATAGGCAGACGCCAGTAACATTTCGGTAGCAGCAGTATAGGCAGACCCTGGTAACATTTCGGTAGCAGCAGTATAGGCAGACCCCTGTAACATTTCTGTAGCAGAAGTATAGGCAGTCCCCCATAAAATTTATGTAGCAGAAGTATAGTCAGACCCCAGTAAAATTTGTGTAGCAAGAGTATAGGCGAACGCCTGAAAATTGGGGTACCATGACTGTAGGCGAAGGTCGGAAAAATTAGTTAGTTAACAGTATAAGCGAGGGCCAGAAAAATTAGTGTACCAAGAGTACAAATGTACCCCTGAAAAAGTGCTCAACCGAGAGGTCAGATGAAACCCATAAATATTTTTTTTAAGATACAGCTCGCTGTTGCTTAATGTGTAACACAGCCTGGCGGCAGCCCTGTTCGAACAATTATTTCATGTTAAAGTATCAATACTTGTGAAACTTTGAAAAATTGGAAAAAAATTGTTAGATGAGCCTTTTGGGCCGCAGAAAAATTGGCCGCTCAGCGTGATGACAAGATGTTTCAGGAGGAGGAGTAGGAGGACTAATATCAGAGACAGATTGACAAAGCTAAATGCCCCTTTTTTCCCGCTGATAGAGAAGAATGCTTTTATCTGTAGTTGCAGCAAAAAGAATCTTTAGGTTCCGCTGCTTTCCGCCGGTGGAGAAGAGAAGTCTAGGGAAATGCAGGCTTTGTTCATTTTTATGAGTGTAAGCATGTTGGCACTGGCAGCTGACTGGCAGGTACGCTTATCTGTGATGATTCCCCCAGCTGCACTAAACACCCTCTCTGACAAGACGCTAGCGGCAGGGCAGGCCAGCACCTCCAGGGCATACAGCGCAAGTTCATGCCATGTGTCCAGCTTGGACACCCAATAGTTGAATGGAGCAGAGGCATCACGGAGGACGGTGGTACGATCGGCTACGTACTCCCTCACCATCTTTTTACAGTGCTCCCTCCGACTCAGCCTCGACTGGGGAGTGGTGACGCAGTCTTGCTGGGGAGCCATAAAGCTGCCAAAGGCCTTGGAGAGTGTTCCCCTGCCTGCACTGAACATGCTGCCCGATCTGCGTGCTTCCCCTGCTACTTGGCCCTCGGTACTGCGCCTTCTGCCACTAGTGCTGTCAGATGGCAAGTTTAGCATCACTTTGTCCACCAGGGCCCTGTGGTATTGCATCACTCTCATACCCCTTTCCTCTTCGGGAAAGAGAGTGGAAAGGTTCTCCTTGTAACGTGGGTCGAGAAGGGTGTACACCCAGTAAGCCAGAATGCGTCTAACGTGAGGGTCACGAGAAAGGCAGCCTAACATGAAGTCAGCCATGTGTGCCAGGGTCCCACTACGCAAGACATTGCTGTCCTCACTAGGATGATGACTTTCAGGATCCTCCTCCTCCTCCACAGGCCATACACGCTGAACAGATGAGAGGCAAGCAGCATACTGTCATCCCCAGTCTTCTGTTCCAACCGCAAAGCGTCGGCCTTTATGCTTTGCAGCGAACTCCTCAGCAGGCATAGCAGTGGGATGGTTATGCTAATGATAGCAGCGTCGCCGCTCACCATCTGGGTAGACTCCTCAAAGTTTCCGAGGACCTGGCAGATGTCTGCCATCCAGGCCCACTCCTCGGTAAAGAATTGGGGAGGCTGACTCCCACTCCGCCGCCCATGTTGGAGTTGGTATTGCTCTACGCTGCTCATACAGCCTGGCCAACATGTGCAGCGTAGAATTCCACCGAGTGGGCACGTCGCACAGCAGTCGGTGCTCTGGCAGATTAAACCGATGTTGCAGGGTCCTCAGGGTGGCAGCGTCCGTGGTGGACTTGCGGAAATGTGCGCAGACGCGGCACACCTTGCCGAGCAGGTCAGACAAGTGCGGGTTGTTTTTCAGAAACTGCTGAACCACCAGATTGAAGACGTGGGCCAGGCATGGCACGTGTGTGAGGCTGCCGAGCTGCAGAGCCGCCACCAGGTTACAGCCGTTGTCACACACGACCATGCCCGGTTGGAGGCTCAGCGGCGAAAGCCAGAGGTCAGTCTGCTCTGTCAGACCCTGCAACAGTTCGGGGGCCGTGTGCCTCTTGTCACCTAAGCTGAGTAGTTTCAACACGGCCTGCTGACGCTTGCCCACCGCTGTTCTGCTACGCCACACTGACTGCTGGCGACGTGCTGCTCACATTTCTTAATTGAAAAGTAGAGGTTGCGTAGGAGGAGGAGTAGGAGGGTTTAGAGGAGGTGGCATAGACCGCCGTAGATACCAGCACCGAGGTAGGACCCGCTATTCTGGGTGTGGCTCTGACTCGGTCCCAGCCTCCACCAAGTTCACCCAATGTGCCGTCAGGGAGATATAGTGGCCCTGCCCGCCAGTACTTGTCCACGTGTCCGTGGTTAAGTGGACCTTCCCAGTAACCGCGTTGGTGAGGGCGCGATTGATGTTGCGGGAGACGTGCTGGTGTAGGGCTGGGACGGCACACTGAGAAAAATAGTGGCAACTGGGAACCGAATAGCGTGGGACCGCCGCCGCCGCCATCATGTTTTTGAAAGCCTCTGTTTCCACAAGCCAGTACGGCAGCATCTCCAGGCTGATTAATTTGGCAATGTGCAAGTTTAAAGCTTGAGCGTGCGGGTGCGTGGCGGCGTATTGGCGCTTTTGCTCCAATGCTTGCGCTAGCGACAGCTGAACGCTGCGCTGAGAGACATTGTTGGATGGGGTCGAGGACAGTGCAGGTGAGGGTGTGGGTGCAGGCCGGGAGGCGCTGGTGCCTGTGTCCTGAGAGGGGGGTTGGATCTGTGGGGCAGGTTGAGGCACAGGGGGAGAGGCAGTGGTGCGACTCGGAGGCAGTGAACGGCTTTCGTCCCACCTTGTGGGGTGCTTGGCCATCATATGCCTACGCATGCTGGGGGTGGTGAGGCTGGTAGTGGTGGCTCCCCGGCTGATCTTGGTGCGACACAGGTTGCACACCACTGTTCGTCGGTCGTCCGCGCTCTCACTGAAAAACATCCACACCTTGGAACACCTAGGCCTCTGCACGGAGGCTTGGCGCGAGGGTGCGCTTTGGGAAACAGTTCCGGGATTCTTCGGTCTGGCCCTGCCTCTACCCCTGGCCACCCCACTGCCTCTTCAACCTGTCCTGCTGCTGCACTTGCCTCCCCCTCTAAAGACCTGTCCTGAGTAGGCTTAGCAAACCAGGTGGGGTCAGTCACCTCATCGTCCAGCTGCTCTTCCTCCGAATCCTCTGTGCGCTCCCCCCTCAGACTTACTGTCCTTACTACTACCTCACTGATAGACAACTGTGTCTCATCATCATCATCATCCTCCTCACCCACTGAAAGCTCTTGAGACAGTTGCCGTAAGTCCCCAGCCTCATCACCCGGACCCCGGGAACTTTCCAAAGGTTGGGCATCGGTCACGACAAACTCCTCAGGTGAGAGAGGAACCATTTTTTCCCACTCAGGGCGCCCACCCACTGGCGTTTTTTTTCCCTGCGAAATTCACAGCATTTTTTTCTCTGCAGGGGTCTATGGGACTTGTAATGTTAAAATCGCGATCGCGCAAAATCGCAATTTACCGCGAAATCGCGATTTTGCGCGATCGCGATTTTAACATTACAAGTCCCATAGACCCCTGCAGAGAAAAAAATGCTGCGAATTTCGCAGGGAAAAAAACGCCAGTGGGTGGACGCCCTCAAGGCACGGACCCGACAACAGTTCCTGGGAGTCTGCCTGTCCTCAGAATGTGCCATTGTAATGGAGTGAGGAGGCTGGGAGGAAGGAGGAGCAGCAGCCAGAGGATTCAGAGTTGCAGCAGTGGACTGCGTAGAAACTGGGTGGCCGATACATTGCTGGATGCATTTTCTGCCATCCATGACAGGACCTGCTCACACTGCTCTGTTTGTAATAAAGGTCTACCACGTGGACCCATAAATTGTGATATGAAACTGGGGACCCCAGAAGCTTGCCTCTCTCCTAATCCCGCAGCAGCCGGCTGGGATTCACCTGGACCAGGAACTCAGCCTGTGCCAACACCCTCACTTGGACCTCCGCGTCGTCGTCCGCGTCCACATCCTCGACCCCTGCCCCTACCCCTTATCATGGCGGATTACGAATAGAGCAGGGGCCAAATAAATTACCACACTCTACAGCACTGACCACTGGGACTTAATTCACCGCACACAGAGACTTGTAGATAGCGGAGGCTCTATGCTGTGACTAAGAAAAAATAACCCACTGTCTCGTGCTGATACCTTGGGGTAATTTACTGCTCGCAGAGACTTGTAGATTATAGAGGCAGTGTGGAGTGGGAGAAGACTGTAAAGCCAGTAGATAGTGCTGGTAACTGCGGCGATCTCAACCCCACCAACGGAAATGGTATTGTGGGACGCTCTGCACAACGGCTGAGCTGAAATACTTAGCAGTGGCCCTGGTAATATTACAGTGCTGTTAAGCGGTGAAACCGCTGTGTAACTCACTGCAGACACAGACCGGTATAAATAATTATGGAATCATTGGCGTACACTTTCACGCTGACAGCGGTATTGTAACGCAAACTTCAGGCAGAAAGAAATTATATGGAAGGTTGCAAACAGGCCTAGCTGTGAAATAGTGAAGCAGTACAACTCCCAGCAGGCACCCAGTAAAATGCAGATGCTGAGATGCAGCCCAATGAAGGAATTTTTTTTCTGTGAAAAAGAATACAGACTGTACACTGTCTCTATCCCTTTCCCTCTAAAAGTGGCTGTGTTGGCCCTAGGCTGTGTGTATAATTCACTGCAGACACAGACTGGTGTAAATAATTATGGAATTATTTGCGATTGGTCACAGGGCCCAGCCAAACAGAGGCAGTGTTTCCAGGAGGCGGGGATTTTTCAATCCCCGGCGAGAAGAAATGAAGAAGAACAGTGCTAGAGACCCGAAAGAAGATGCATCTGAAAAGCCGGACAGCGCTTCTAAGTGATGTATTTTTGTTTTTTTTCCCTGCAGCTAGGGCTTCTTCAAGGGCTTTGACACGCTGACAGCGGTATTGTAACGCTAACTCCAAACAGAAAGAAATTATACGGAAGGCTGCAAACAGGCCTAGCTGTGAAATAGTGAAGCAGTACAACTCCCAGCAGGCACCCAGTAAAATGCAGACGGTCAGATGCAGCCCAACGAAGGAGCTTTTATTTTTCGATAAAATGAATACAGGCTGTATAGTGTGTATATCACTTTCCCTCTATAAGTGGCTTTGGCCCTAGGCTGTGCGTACAATTCACTGCAGACACAGGCCGGTGTAAATAAGTATGGAATTATTGGCGTACACTTTCACGCTGAGAGCGGTATTGTAACGCAAACTCCAGGCAAAAAAAAAGAATACGGAAGGCTGCAAACAGGCCTAACTGTGCAATAGTGAAGCAATATAACCCCCAGCAGGCACCCAGCTAAATGGAGACGGTGAGATGCAGCCCAATGAAGGAGCTGTTTTTTGGGGGGTTTGAAAAAGAATACAGGCTGTATACTGTCTCTATCACTTTCCATCTAAAAGTGTCTGTGTTGGCCCTAGGCTGTGTGTACAATTCACTGCAGACACAGGCTGGTATAAATAATTATGGAATTATTGGCGTACACTTTCACGCTGACAGCGGTATTGTAACGCAAACTCCAGACGGAAAGAAATTATACGGAAGGCTGCAAACAGGCCTAGCTGTGAAATAGTGAAGCAGTACAACTCCCAGCAGGCACCCAGTAAAATGCAAACGGTCAGATGAAGCCCAACGAAGGAGCTTTTATTTTTCGATAAAATGAATACAGGCTGTATAGTGGGTATATCACTTTCCCTCTATAAGTGGCTATGGCCGTACGCTGTGCGTCCAATTCACTGCAGATACAGACCGGTGTAAATAATTTTGGAATTATTGGCGTACACTTTCATGCTGACAGCGGTATTGTAACGCAAACTTCAGGCAGAAAGAAATTATACGGAAGGTTGCAAACAGGCCTAGCTGTGAAATAGTGAAGCAGTACAACTCCCAGCAGGCACCCAGTAAAATGCAGACGCTGAGATGCAGCCCAATGAAGAAGCTGTTTTTTGGGGGGTTTGAAAAAGAATACAGGCTGTATACTGTCTATATCACTTTCCCTCTAAAAGTGACTGTGTTGGCCGTGGGCTGTGCGTAAAATTCACTGCAGACATAGACCAGTGTAAATAATTATGGAATTAGTGACGTATACTTTCACACTGACAGCGGTATTGTAATGCAAACTCCAGAGAGAAAGAAATTATATGGAAGGCTGCAAATAGGCCTGGCTGTGAAATAGTGAAGCACTACAACTACCAGCAAGCACCCAGTAAAATGCAGACGGTCAGATGCAGCCCAATGAATGTATTTTTTTGTGTGTGTGAAAAAGAATACTGGCTGTTTACTGTCTCTATCACTTTCCCTCTAAAAGTGGCTGTGTTGGCCCTAGGCTGTGCGTACAATTCACTGCAGACACAGGCCGGTGTAAATAAGTATGGAATTATTGGCGTACACTTTCACGCTGAGAGCGGTATTGTAACGCAAACTCCAGGCAAAAAAAAAGAATACGGAAGGCTGCAAACAGGCCTAACTGTGCAATAGTGAAGCAATATAACCCCCAGCAGGCACCCAGCTAAATGGAGACAGTGAGATGCAGCCCAATGAAGGAGCTGTTTTTTGGGGGGTTTGAAAAAGAATACAGGCTGTATACTGTCTCTATCACTTTCCATCTAAAAGTGGCTGTGTTGGCCCTAGGCTGTGTGTACAATTCACTGCAGACACAGGCTGGTATAAATAATTATGGAATTATTGGCGTACACTTTCACGCTGACAGCGGTATTGTAACGCAAACTCCAGACGGAAAGAAATTATACGGAAGGCTGCAAACAGGCCTAGCTGTGAAATAGTGAAGCAGTACAACTCCCAGCAGGCACCCAGTAAAATGCAAACAGTCAGATGAAGCCCAACGAAGGAGCTTTTATTTTTCGATAAAATGAATACAGGCTGTATAGTGGGTATATCACTTTCCCTCTATAAGTGGCTATGGCCGTACGCTGTGCGTCCAATTCACTGCAGATACAGACCGGTGTAAATAATTTTGGAATTATTGGCGTACACTTTCATGCTGACAGCGGTATTGTAACGCAAACTTCAGGCAGAAAGAAATTATACGGAAGGTTGCAAACAGGCCTAGCTGTGAAATAGTGAAGCAGTACAACTCCCAGCAGGCACACAGTAAAATGCAGACGCTGAGATGCAGCCCAACGAAGAAGCTGTTTTTTGGGGGGTTTGAAAAAGAATACAGGCTGTATACTGTCTATATCACTTTCCCTCTAAAAGTGACTGTGTTGGCCGTGGGCTGTGCGTAAAATTCACTGCAGACATAGACCAGTGTAAATAATTATGGAATTAGTGACGTATACTTTCACACTGACAGCGGTATTGTAACGCAAACTCCAGAGAGAAAGAAATTATATGGAAGGCTGCAAATAGGCCTGGCTGTGAAATAGTGAAGCACTACAACTACCAGCAAGCACCCAGTAAAATGCAGACGGTCAGATGCAGCCCAATGAATGTATTTTTTTTGTGTGTGTGAAAAAGAATACAGGCTGTTTACTGTCTCTATCACTTTCCCTCTAAAAGTGGCTGTGTTGGCCCTAGGCTGTGCGTACAATTCACTGCAGACACAGGCCGGTGTAAATAAGTATGGAATTATTGGCGTACACTTTCACGCTGAGAGCGGTATTGTAACGCAAACTCCAGGCAAAAAAAAAGAATACGGAAGGCTGCAAACAGGCCTAGCTGTGCAATAGTGAAGCAGTACAACCCCCAGCAGGCACCAAGCTAAATGGAGACAGTGAGATGCAGCCCAACGAAGGAGCTGTTTTTTGGGGGGGTTGAAAAAGAATACAGGCTGTATACTGTCTATATCACTTTCCCTCCAAAAGTGGCTGTGTTGGCCCTGGGCTGTGCGTATAATTCACTGCAGACACAGACAGATGTAAATAATTATGGAATTATTGGCGTACACTTTCACGCTGACAGCGGTATTGTAACGCAAACTGCAGCCAGAAAAAAATTATACGGAAGGCTGCAAACAGGCTTCGCTGTGTATTACTAAAGCACTACAACTCCCAGCAGAAACCCTGTAAAATGCACACGGTCAGAGGTAGCCCTAAGAGGGACCCTTGGGGTTCTTGTAGACAGGATCCTACACTACCACTGTCCCTATCTCAGCAGCACTTTCCCTATACTCTGTATAATAGACTGCAGACTGAGAACACTATTGCCTGCACAGCCCGAGATGAAAAAAAAAAAAAATCGTGCAAAACTGCTCCCAGCAGCCACAACAGTAATGCACACGGTCAGATGTGGCCCTAAGAAGGACCATTGGTGTTCTTGAGGACAGGATCCTACACTAACACTATTCCTGAATAAGCAGCAGCACTTTCCCTAATCTCTCCCGGGACCGCGTTAAATACTTGGCGGTCACTTGATCTCGCCAGCCACTCACTGCAGTGGTAATGCCTTCCCTGCATGTCTATTGGCTAGAAAATGGCGCTAAACATGCAGGGAAGGAAATGGAATTGACTCGAGTACTGCGTGGTGCTCGTCTCGAGTAACGAGCATCTCAAGCACCCTAATGCTCGAATGAGCATCAAGCTCGGACGAGTGGGCTCGGTCATCTCTATTAAAGGGGTTGTCCCGCGAAACAAAGTGGGGGTAAGCACTTCTGTATGGCCATATTAATGCACTTTGTAATATACATTGTGCATTAATTATGAGCCATACAGAAGTTATTCACTTACCTGTTCCGTTGCTAGCGTCCCCGTCTCCATGGTGCCGTCTAATCTTCAGCGTCTAATCGCCCGATTAGACGCGCTTGCGCAGTCCGGTCTTCTCCTTTGCTGAATAGGGCCGCTCGTGCCGGAGAGCGGCTCCTCGTAGCTCCGCCCCGTCACGTGTGCCGATTCCAGCCAATCAGGAGGCTGGAATCGGCAATGGACCGCACAGAAGCCCTGCGGTCCACCGAGGGTGAAGATCCCGGCGGCCATCTTCACAAGGTAAGTATGAAGACGCCGGACCGCGGGGATTCGGGTAAGTACTATCTGTTTTTTTTTTTATCCCTGCATCGGGTTTCTCTCGCGCCGAACGGGGGGGCTATTGAAAAAAAAAAAAACCCGTTTCGGCGCGGGACAACCCCCTTAAAGACTGTAGATTTCGCAAAATTAATTTTAAAGTTGGAGAGGTTTCCAAACTTCTCCAAGAAGCAAGTGAGTCTAGGTAGGATCCTCTTTGGATCCCTTATCAGGAGAGCGATGTCATCGGCAAAGGCAGCTGCGGATTGCTCCTCCTCTCAGAGCCTATTTTTTGCAGGACAAGTTGTGATTTTTAGTGGTACCATTAAATGTATTTAAGCCACACCCCAACCACGCCCACGGTCACGCCCTAACCACACCCCTTTTGGTAGGGGTGCCACGCCGTAAAATTTTTTTCCCTGGGTTGCCCCAAGGCTGAAAAGGTTGGGAACCACTCTAATAACTATTATAAAATAATGTAATATAATAATAAATTCCTATAAAAAAAACAACAATATCCTTTAGGCCTCATTCACATGGGTGACACAGCATCACTGGCAGAAAGTCGCTAGTCCGTGCGATATCAGTGCAGTTCCTCGTGGTGATATCGTGATTTTGTAGCGCTACAAAGTCACGCGACTTTGCAGCACCACATGCGAGGATTTTCAGGGGGCGCTTGAAATATAAGCCCTATCCCGAAAATAAGCTGTAGCTACAGAAAAAAAAGTATACATCACCTAGACGCGCTGTCCGTGGCTTCGCTGCAGCTCCTCCCCGGGTCCCCGACACTGGTCGTCGTCTTATTTTCTGGCCGAGGATTGAAAAATCCATACCTCCTGGAAGCACTGGCTGTGATTGGCTGATGCTTATTCAATCAGAGCCAGCACTCGATAAATGTCTGTGATTGGTTCATTGAGCGCTGGCTATGATTGGCTAAGCGTCAGCCAATCACAGCCAGAGCTTCCAGGAGGCAGGCATTTTTCAATTCCTGGCCAGAAGAGATGAAGAAGACAAGTGCCGGGGATCGGGGAGAAGACGCAGCCGGTCTGACAACGCTTCTGAGGTGATGAATGTGTATTTTTATTTTTTTATGCAGTTAGGGCTTAGATTAGGGCTTTGACAGTAGGATTTCCTACTGTCAAAGTTGCATCGCACTGCACGAAAAGCGCATTTTCATGCGATGCGATGCAACAGAGAGGAAGGATCCACGGGGAAACACGGACTATAAAACCTCACAAGTCGCGGGCATATTGCCAGACCCGCAAGGTTTTGTGTCGGGTTGTCGCATGCTACAAAATATCGTATGTGTGCAGTAACCCATAGGAAAGCTTGGACTTCACATGCATGCAATTTGTAGCACTGTAGCAACTTTGCCTATGAACGAGGCCTTAAAACCATGATTCCCCCTTCGGGATTACTGTGGCATTTTTTCGTATGGTGGAGAAATATATTGCAACATGAAAGAAGAAAAACTAACTTTATTAAATAGTCATTGAAAGACAAAACGTGGTTATGTTAAAATGACTTTTAAAACTACTGTGATGCGATAAGCAATATTAAAGGTTATGGTGAAATGATGGTTATTGTATTACTGTGTCCTATAACAGTCCATAACACTTTATTGTAGGACTGAAATTCAAAGACAAAAAAGTCTTTCCGCGCTACTATCGGAGCTCCTCTTAGTAGCGCGGAAAGACTTTTTTGTCTTTGAATTTCATTTTTCACCCACTGAGGGGATTCTCTCCCTTTGGGGTTTGTTTTCTTTCCTGGCGACTCTCCTTCCTCATCGAAGGATATTAGAAGCTTCTTCATTCACTACGGGTCTACCTGGACTATAGGTGCCAGCGGGTAGCTCCCGTAGGATCTCACGGTCTATGGGAACCCCGCTGAGCACCAGGTGAGTCCTTTTTTACTATTTATTCTTTGGTGGCGCGGATCATTACTTTAAATCTTATTGTAGGACTGACATATTTTTCCTCTGAGGAGTTGTCATTAGAGATGAGCGAACGTACTTGTCCGAGCTTGATACTCGTTCGAGTATTAGCGTGTTCGAGATGCTCGTTACTCGTAACGAGTACCACGCGATGTTCGGGTTACTTTCACTTTCATCTCTGAGACGTTAGCGCGCTTTTCTGGCCAATTGAAAGACAGGGAAGGCATTACAACTTCCCCCTGTGTCGTTCAAGCCCTATATCACCCCCCTGCTGTGAGTGGCTGAGGAGATCAGGTGTCACCCGAGTATAAAAATCGGCCCCTCCCGCGGCTCGCCTCAGATGCGTTGTGAGATAGCTGAGGGACAGTGCTATAGTGTTGGAGCTGCTGTAGGGAGAGCATTAGGAGTTAGTGTAGGCTTCAAGAACCCCAACGGTCCTTCTTAGGGCCACATCTAACCGTGTGCAGTAGTGTGGAGGCTGCTTTTAGCAGTGTTGCACATTTTTTTTTTTTTGCTATATCGGCCGTGCAGAGCATTGCGCCCTGCAGTAATACTACAGGGATAGAATTGTGTAGGCAGGGCCAGAAGACATATATTATCGATTAAATATACGCAGTGGTCCTTTAGAAAAAAATATTTGAAAAAAAACTATTTGGCCTGCCTGTCACTCTGCTCAGTGTTCTGGGTCTGTGTCTGCTGCGGGTTGTAGTTCTCCAAATAAATACGCAGCCAGCTAAGTGTTACAGCAGGCTTGCGCAAAATTATTTCTTGGCTCTGAAATCAATGCTCTGTTGCACTTAATAACAGACAGTGCAACACTGCAGTTCCGTGACACACACATCAGGGACAGAATTGCGTAGGCAGGGCCAGAAGACATATATAGATTGAATATACGCAGTGGTCCTTTTGAAAAAAATATTTGAAAAAAAACTATTTGGCTTGCCTGTCACTCTGTTTAGTGTTCTGGGTCCGTGTCTGCTGCGGGTTGTAGTTCTCCAAATAAATACGCAGCCAGCTAAGTGTTACAGCAGGCTTGCACAAAATTATTTCCTGGCGTTCCGTAAGCGAACTCAGCCTACAACCACAGGCCAATAAGCGGCACATTAAATTACAGTGTTGTGTTTCTGCATTCCTGGTAATACAGCATGCTGAGGGGTAGGGGTAGGCCTAGAGGACGTGGGCGCGGCCGAGGACGCGGAGGCCCTAGTCCGGGTGTGGGCACAGGCCGAGCTCCTGATCCAGGTGTATCGCAGCCGACTGCTGCGGGATTAGGAGAGAGGCACGTTTCTGGCGTCCCCACATTCATAGCACATTTAATGGGTCCACGCGGTAGACCCTTATTAGAAAATGAGCAGTGTGAGCAGGTCCTGTCGTGGATGGCAGAAAGTGCTTCCAGCAACCTATCGTCCACCCAGAGTTCTGCGCCGTCCACTGCTGCAACTCAGAATCCTCTGGCTGCTGCTCCTCCTTCCTCCCAGCCTCCTCACTCCATGAAAATTAGACATTCTGAGGAGCGGGCAGACTCCCAGGAACTGTTCTCGGGCCCCTGCTCAGATTGGGCAGCAGTGGTTCCTCTCCCACCAGAGGAGTTTATCGTGACTGATGTCCAACCATTGCAAAGTTCCCGGGGTCCGGGGGATGAGGCTGGGGACTTCCAGCAACTGTCTCAAGACCTTTCAGTGGGTGAGGAGGCCGATGACGATGAGACACAGTTGTCTATCAGTGAGGTAGTAGTAAGGGCATTAAGTCCGAGGGAGGAGCGCACCGAGGATTCTGAGGAAGAGCAGCAGGACGATGAGGTGACTGACCCCACCTGGTTTGCTACGCCTACTGAGGACAGGTCTTCAGAGGGGGAGGCAAGGGCAGCAGCAGGGCAGGTTGCAAGAGGCAGTGCGGTGGCCAGGGGTAGAGGCAGGGCCAGACCGAATAATCCACCAACTGTTTCCCAAAGCGCCCCCTCGCGCCATGCCACCCTGCAGAGGCTGAGGTGCTCAAAGGTCTGGCAGTTTTTCACTGAGAGTGCAGACGACCGACGAACAGTGGTGTGCAACCTTTGTCGCGCCAAGATCAGCCGGGGAGCCACCACCAGCAGCCTCACCACCACCAGCATGCGCAGACATATGATGGCCAAGCACCCCACAAGGTGGGACGAAGGCCGTTCACCGCCTCCGGTTTGCACCGCTGCCTCTCCCCCTGTGCCCCAACCTGCCACTGAGATCCAACCCCGCTCTGAGGACACAGGCACTACCGTCTCCTGGCCTGCACCCACACCCTCACCTCCGCTGTCCTCGGCCCCATCCACCAATGCTCTCAGCGCAGCGTCCAGCCATCGCTAGCGCAAGTGTTTGAGCGCAAGCGCAAGTACGCCGCCACGCACCCGCACGCTCAAGCGTTAAACGTCCACATAGCAAAATTTATCAGCCTGGAGATGCTGCCGTATAGGGTTGTGGAAACGGAGTCCTTCAAAAGTATGATGGCGGCGGCGGCCCCGTGCTACTCAGTTCCCAGTCGCCACTACTTTTCCCGATGTGCCGTCCCAGCCCTGCACGACCACGTCTCCCGCAACATTGTACGTGCCCTCACCAACGCGGTTACTGCCAAGGTCCACTTAACAACGGACACGTGGACAAGCACAGGCGGGCAGGGCCACTATATCTCCCTGACGGCACATTGGGTGAATTTAGTGGAGGCTGGGACAGAGTCAGAGTCTGGGACCGCTCACGTCCTACCCACCCCCAGAATTGCGGGCCCCAGCTTGGTGCTGGTATCTGCGGCGGTGTATGCTTCCTCCACTAAACAACCCTCCTCCTCCTCCGCAACCTCTGTCTCGCAATCAAGATGTGTCAGCAGCAGCAGCACGTCGCCAGCAGTCGGTGTCGCGCGGCGTGGCAGCACAGCGGTGGGCAAGCGTCAGCAGGCCGTGCTGAAACTACTCAGCTTAGGAGATAAGAGGCACATGGCCCACGAACTGCTGCAGGGTCTGACAGAGCAGACCGACCGCTGGCTTGCGCCGCTGAGCCTCCAACCGGGCATGGTTTGTGTGACAACGGCCGTAACCTGGTGGCGGCTCTGCAGCTCGGCAGCCTCACGCACGTGCCATGCCTGGCCCACGTCTTTAATTTGGTGGTTCAGCGCTTTCTGAAAAGCTACCCTCGCTTGTCAGACCTGCTCGGAAAGGTGCGCCGTCTCTGCGCACATTTCCGCAAGTCCCACACGGACGCTGCCACCCTGCGCACCCTGCAACATCGGTTTAATCTGCCAGTGCACCGACTGCTGTGCGACGTGCCTACACGGTGGAACTCTACGCTCCACATGTTGGCCAAGCTCTATGAGCAGCGTAGAGCAATAGTGGAATACCAACTCCAACATGGGCGGCGTAGTGGGAGTCAGCCTCCTCAATTATTTTCAGAAGAGTGGGCCTGGTTGGCAGACATCTGCCAGGTCCTTGGAAACTTTGAGGAGTCTACCCAGGTGGTGAGTGGCGATGCTGCAATCATTAGCGTCACCATTCCTCTGCTATGCCTCTTGAGAAGTTCCCTGCAAAGCATAAAGGCAGACGCTTTGCACTCGGAAACAGAGCCGGGGGAAGACAGTATGTCGCTGGATAGTCAGAGCACCCTCCTGTCTATATCTCAGCGCGGTGAGGAGGAGGAGGAGGAGGAAGACGAGGAGGAGGGGGAAGACACAGCTTGGCCCACTGGTGAGGGTAGACATGCTGCTGGCCTGTCATCCTTTCAGCGTGTATGGCTGGAGGAGGAGGAGGATCCTGAAAGTGATCTTCCTAGTGAGGACAGCCATGTGTTGCGTACAGGTACTCTGGCACACATGGCTGACTTCATGTTAGGATGCCTTTCTCGTGACCCTCGCGTTACACGCATTCTGGCCACTACGGATTACTGGGTGTACACACTGCTCGACCCACGGTATAAGGAGAACCTTTCCACTCTCATTCCCGAAGAGGAAAGGGGTTCGAGAGTGTTGCTATACCACAGGACCCTGGCGGACAAACTGATGGTAAAATTCCCATACGACAGCGGTAGTGGCCAAAGGCGCAGTTCCGAGGGCCAGGTAGCAGGGGAGGCGCGGAGATCAGGCAGGATGTACAGCACAGGCAGGCCAACACTCTTTAAGGCCCTTGACAGCTTTATGGCTCCCCAGCAAGACTGTGTCACTGCTCCCCAGTCACGGCTGAGTCGGCGGGAGCACTGTAAAAGGATGGTGAGGGAGTACGTAGCCGATCGCACGAAAGTCCTCTCCGTGACGCCTCTGCCCCCTACAACTACCGGGTGTCGAAGCTGGACACGTGGCCTGAACTCGCGCAGTATGCCCTGGAGGTGCTTGCTTGTCCTGCGGCTAGCGTCTTGTCAGAGAGGGTGTTTAGTGCGGCTGGGGGAATCATCACAGATAAGCATACCCGCCTGTCAACCGACAGTGCCGACAAGCTAACACTCATCAAGATAAACAAAGCCTGGATTTCCCCAGACTTCTCTTCTCCACCAGCGGACAGCAGCGATACCTAAGCAATACGTAGGCTGCACCCGCGGATGGAAGCATCGTTCTGTATCCCCATCAAAAACGGGGACCTTTTCGCTTCATCAATCTGTGTATAATATTCCTCCTCCTCCTCCTGCTCCTCCTCCTGAAACCTCACATAATCACGCCGAACGGGCAATTTTTCTTAGGCCCACAAGGCTCAGTCATATAATTTTTCTAAACAATTTTTATACGTTTCAATGCTCATTAAAGCGTTGAAACTTTCACCTCCAACAATTTTTATTTTAACTGGGCTGCCTCCTGGCCTAGTTAGTGTTACCAATTAAGCCACATTAACCAAAGCGATTAATGGGTTTCATCTGCCCTCTTGGTTGGCCATGGCCAATTTTTCTGATGTACATTAGTACTGTTGATACAGCAATTTTTGTGGGCCCTCGCCTACAGTGTAATCAAATGAATTTTTAGCCCACCTGCATTACAGCTGACGTTACATCCGCTGTGTTGGGCAATGCAATGGGATATTTTTATGTACCGCCGGTGGCTTCCTGGCACCCACCCATGCTGTGGGTCCACAGGGAGTTGTAAATGCATCTGTTTCCACTTCTAAAGAACCCCAGTCTGACTGGGGCATGCAGTGTGGGCCGAAGCCCACCTGCATTAAGCACGACATTACTACCTCAGCTGTGTTGGGCAATGCAATGGGATATTTTTATGTACCGCTGGTGGGTTCCAGGGAGCCACCCATGCTGTCGGTCCACAGGGAGTTGTAAATGCATCTGTTTCCACTTCTAAAGAACCCCAGTCTGACTGGGGCATGCAGTGTGGGCCGAAGCCCACCTGCATTAAGCACGACATTACTACCTCAGCTGTGTTGGGCAATGCAATGGGATATTTTTATGTACCGCCGGTGGGTTCCAGGGAGCCACCCATGCTGTCGGTCCACAGGGAGTTGTAAATGCATCTGTTTCCACTTCTAAAGAACCCCAGTCTGACTGGGGCATGCAGTGTGGGCCGAAGCCCACCTGCATTAAACATGACATTACCTCAGCTGTGTTGGGCACTGCAATGGGATATTTTTATGTACCGCCGGTGGCTTCCTGGCACCCACCCATGCTGTGGGTCCACAGGGAGTTGTAAATGCATCTGTTTCCACTTCTAAAGAACCCCAGTCTGACTGGGGCATGCAGTGGGGGCCGAAGCCCACCTGCATTAAGCACGACATTACTACCTCAGCTGTGTTGGGCAATGCAATGGGATATTTTTATGTACCGCTGGTGGGTTCCAGGGAGCCACCCATGCTGTCGGTCCACAGGGAGTTGTAAATGCATCTGTTTCCACTTCTAAAGAACCCCAGTCTGACTGGGGCATGCAGTGTGGGCCGAAGCCCACCTGCATTAAGCACGACATTACTACCTCAGCTGTGTTGGGCAATGCAATGGGATATTTTTATGTACCGCCGGTGGGTTCCAGGGAGCCACCCATGCTGTGGGTCCACAGGGAGTTGTAAATGCATCTGTTTCCACTTCTAAAGAACCCCAGTCTGACTGGGGCATGCAGTGTGGGCCGAAGCCCACCTGCATTAAACATGACATTACCTCAGCTGTGTTGGGCACTGCAATGGGATATTTTTATGTACCGCCGGTGGCTTCCTGGCACCCACCCATGCTGTGGGTCCACAGGGAGTTGTAAATGCATCTGTTTCCACTTCTAAAGAACCCCAGTCTGACTGGGGCATGCAGTGTGGGCCGAAGCCCACCTGCATTAAGCACGACATTACTACCTCAGCTGTGTTGGGCAATGCAATGGGATATTTTTATGTACCGCCGGTGGGTTCCAGGGAGCCACCCATGCTGTCGGTCCACAGGGAGTTGTAAATGCATCTGTTTCCACTTCTAAAGAACCCCAGTCTGACTGGGGCATGCAGTGTGGGCCGAAGCCCACCTGCATTAAGCACGACATTACTACCTCAGCTGTGTTGGGCAATGCAATGGGATATTTTTATGTACCGCTGGTGGGTTCCAGGGAGCCACCCATGCTGTGGGTGCACACGGAATTCCCATTGCGGAGTCGTACCTGTCTGTGACTATTTATAAAAAACCGCGGTCTGACTGGGGCGTGCAGACACCTTGACAGAATGAATAGTGTGTGGCACATAGGTTCCCCATTGCTATGCCCACGTGTGCAGCTCCAGATGGAGGTGGCACAGGATTGGATTTCTCATTGCTTCTGTACAGCATTGTGGGCTATCGTCCCGCCCCTTTTAAAGAGGGTCGCTGCCTAGCCGTGCCAACCCTCTGCAGTGTGTGCCTGCTTTTCCTGTGGCAGACGCCCTTATAAATGGACATGAGGGTGGCGTGGCATGAGGGCAGCTGAAGGCTGGGCAGGGACAGTTTGGTGTGCGCTGTGGACACTGGGTCGTGGGGGGGGGGAATTGGCAGCATGTAACCCAGGAGAAGTGGCAGCGGAGTGTCATGCAGGCAGTGATTGTGCTTTGTTGGAGGTAGTGTGGTGCTTAGCTAAGGTATCCATTGCTAATGAGGGCTTTTCAGAAGTAAAAGTTGTTGGGAGGGGGGGCCCACTCTTGCCGCTATTGTGGCTTAATAGTGGGACCTGGGAACTTGAGATGCAGCCCAACATGTAGCCCCTCGCCTGCCCTATCCGTTTCTGTGTCGTTCCCATCACTTTCTTGAATTGCCCAGATTTTCACAAATGAAAACCTTAGCGAGCATCGGCGATATACAAAAATGCTCGGGTCGCCCATTGACTTCAATGGGGTTCGTTACTCGAAACGAACCCTCGAGCATCGCGAAAAGTTAATCTCGAGTAACGAGCACCCGAGCATTTTGGTGCTCGCTCATCTCTAGTTGTCATCTATAGCATTTCCCTGGAAAGGGCCTGGCTGCTTAATAATAAGCTCAATTTGGTTCTTACAAAAGCCAATGTAATTAAAACCAAGACGCTCGAGGGCATCTGGCACAATTCAGAGGTTTTTGATAATTAATTAAAGCAAGTTCTGTGGAAAATCCATAATAAATGTTTTAATTAGTTGTTAGAGGTGTTAATTATTATTCCATTGAAGCAGCACTTAAGCCCGTCCCACTGCCCTTTTTAATCCTTGCTTTCAAAACATCATACGTTTTTTGTTTTTTCATCAAGCTCTCCATTTAAGAGCTTATTATTTATTTATTTATTTATTTTTAAATCAACTTTGAGGCCTCGGTCAGACGGGCGTTTTTTGCCGCGATTTGCGGATCTCATGACGGATGCGCATCCGCAAATCGTGTGACTGGGGCCGAAAAATCGCCGGAAAAATCTGCTCCTAGCCGCGTTTCCTTTGAAACGGGCCTGATCGCAGGAGCGCTGTCGAGCCCATTGAATTCAATGGAGCCGGCAATACAGCCGACTCCATTGAAAGCAGTGGGCTGCTGGCGAGCGCAGGATGAATTTTCGGGAAGGGCTTAAAAATATAAGCCCTTCCCTGAAAATCATCCAAAAATGTGTAAAAAGAAAAAAAATATATACTCACCTTGTCCGTGCAGCCGGAGTTCAGCCGCGGCCGGCCGGCAGTTCTCCTGAAATGCTCTGAGTAGTATTCAGCAGGCGGGGATTTAAAATCCCCGCCTGCTGAATGGGCTGCCTCTGATTGGTCACAGCCCTCACCAATCAGAGGCAGCTTTCACTCACACCCATTCATGAATTCATGAATGAGTGTGAGTGAGGGGGAAGGGGGGGGGGGATTGGTGCTGGGGGGGAAGGGGGGTTGGTCCATTAAGAAGTGAGTTGAAAGGCATTCACCTGTCTGGTCAATCTAGTCCAAGGGGATCAGAAGCATCTTTCAGAACAAGTCGATGTCTCACCTTGCTGAACATACAGGCAGCCGGATCTAAGAGTAACTCTCCCCTCAATAAACGCCAAGGGCTCCAGATCTCCAAGAAAGTGTCATGGGTACCATTAGACCAACTAGACAGCTCTTCTAGATTAGACAGAAGGTCTACTATCTCCTTCCATAGAGCTAAGGAAGGGGGCTCCTTCTGATGCCATAGTAAAGAAAGAAGAGCCTCGAGCAAAAAGGCCACCAGCCTATGTATATAGGGGTGGAAAGATGCAGAGGGCTTCCACAGGAAAACCATTTTGGGGGTAATGGTTAGGTTTGGGGATAACTTCCTCAAGACCCTCTCCACGTCAAGCCAGAAGGGGATCACCACCGGGCATTCCCACCAGAGTTGTAAATAGGAGCCTAAACCTGCATCACATCTCCAACACCTGTCATGAGAGGTCAGCTTGTAATTAAAAAGCCACTGTGGTTTTCTATATCATCTCACCAAAAGTTTGTAGTAGCTTTCTTGTGACAGGATGCAAGGAGACAAACCAAAGGCTGTTTTCAAGATGAGTTTAGTATCACTCAGGTAAAGGGATATACGCAACTCCAGAGATGAAAAAAGCAGGTTTGGATGTTACCGGAGGAGAAATGAAACGTTTGCATATGAATGCCATTTTCCTAGAGACCAGCTTATCATCTAACAGAGCTTTCTCGAATGGAGTCAGGGGTCTAGTAGATTTATATAAGCCAAGGAAGTTCCCAAACATACTAGTGATATGAGCTGACTGTAACGGGGAGGGTTCGGCTGGGTAGAAGAGCCTGCAATATGTCAAAGGGGGGCTTATGGGCCAGCGTCTGCAGATTGCCAATACTTTTGTTGGCGGATTTTCCCCAGAGACTGGCTGAGAATGGGTCAAGGGAGAAGTCTAAAAGTTTATATAGTGCTTGAAGCGGGGCGATCGGAGACTGTCTAGGTGCCAGAACCTCCCTTAAGCTATCCCAGGCTTCACAGGGTCCCCTAAGTAGGGGGTTGAAACCCCTTGTCCTATAACTGTTCTTTCCTGGGGAACCAGAGATCCTCCAAAAGGGTCGATCAATAAGTTCCTTTGGCCAGTGGATGTATAAAGCGGTCCCTAATAGGGTGGACCAGCTCCATCCAGTAGCTAAGTTGGGAGGCTGGGTAAAAGTCGTGTACACAAGGCAAATCAATTCCTCCCTCTGTACCCCTTTTCATCATTAGACTGTAGGCCAGTCTTGGTTTTCTCTGTCTCCAGGCGTAACCAGAAAAAGCCGAGCAAAGGGCTTTAAAGAAACTTACAGGAAGGTGAATGGGGAGCATATGAATCTTATATAGGATAATGGGAATGACATAGGTTTTCAAGACATTTTTTCTACCAAACCCCAATATGAAGGGTAGGTCATACGAGCGGAGGAAGTTCTTCACCTCAGCGATAAGGGGCAGGAAGTTAGCTACCTATAAATCTTCTGCTTTTTTGGTAAGCTTAATGTTCAAAAAAATCAATTGCGGTTTCAGACCAAAAAAGAGGGAGTTGGCCCTCAAGGCTCTGCAGCAAGCCAGAGGAATGGAAATGTTAAGGACTGTAGATTTCGCAAAATTAATTTTAAAGTTGGAGAGGTTTCCAAACTTCTCCAAGAAGCAAGTGAGTCTAGGTTGGATCCTCTTTGGATCCGTTATCAGGAGAGCGATGTCATCGGCAAAGGCAGCTGCGGATTGCTCCTCCTCTCACAGCATATTTTTTGCAGGGCGAGTTGTATTTTTCAGTGGTACCATTAAATGTATTGGAAAACATTTAATTATTCTAGTGAGGAGAAATGGAAACACCCCACAATTTTAACAGTTTGTGAAGAATTTCTTTATTACAGCGTTCATGGTGCAGTAAGGGCTCGGTCAGACAAGCAAATTTTTCACGCATGTATAGGCGCGTTTAAAAACGGATCTATTAGAACCAATGCTTTCCATTGAA
Organism: Eleutherodactylus coqui; assembly: GCF_035609145.1. Lineage (NCBI taxonomy): Eukaryota > Metazoa > Chordata > Amphibia > Anura > Eleutherodactylidae > Eleutherodactylus > Eleutherodactylus coqui. Next base: position 60,242,679 of record NC_089846.1, read on the forward strand.
AGTAGTCACATGTCCGTTTTTTTAGAAGTGCTTAAAATTTGCACCTGCAAAAGGACAGCATTTATTTAAGCGGAGCCTACCTCTCTGTTGCATCGCATCTCACAAAAATGCACTTTTCATGGGATGCAATGCAACTTTGACAGAAGGAAATCCTACTGTCAAAGCCCTTAAATAAGCCCTAGCTGCAGGGAAAGAAAACTAAAACATCACCTAGAAGCGCTGTCCGGCTCAGATGCATCTTCTCCTGAGTCCCCAGCACTGTTCTTTTTCATTTCTTCGCGCCGGGGATTGAAAAATCCCCGCCTCCTGGAAGCACTTCCTCTAATTGGTTGAGCCCTGTAACCAATCGCAGTGTTCAGCCAATCAGAGACAGCACTTCCAGGAGGTCGGGATTTTTCAACCCTAAGCCAGAAGAAATGAAGAAGAACAGTTCTAGGGCCCCTGGTAGAAAATGCAACGGAGCCCTGGACAGCACTTCTAGGTGATGTTATTTTTTTCCTGCAGCTAGGGCTTATTTTGGGGGTAGGGCTTACATTTCAGTGCTGTCACAGTGTTCAGTGATGGGAGGACTCCCCGCGGGGATGAAGGAATTCCCAGTCACAGCCGTCACAGCAATGGCAGAGGGACGCAGTCTTCTCTCTATGTCTTCAATTAGGCCGGCACTGCTGCCGCCGGCCCCATTGACAAAAGGTGAACCCCCTGGATGTGACAGCATCCAGGGTTTTCACATTCAAGGAATCCCCTGCTGCAGCTTTCACAGCCACAGCAGGGGATAGCGATCCTCTCCAATTGCTTTCAATGGGGCCACACTATTTAGATGCGAATTTTAGCTTCGGACACACGTTTTTTTTACATGCGTGTGGAATTTTTTTTCACACACCTATACATGCGTGAAAAGTTTGCTTGTCAGACCAAGCCCTAAAAGTGATGTTATCTTTATTCTGTGGGTCAGTATGATTATAGCAATACAAAATGTATAATATATACCGTATTTTTCGCTCTATAAGACGCACCTAAGTTTTAGAGAAGGAAAATGGGGAAAAAATTATTTTGCACTCCCCCAGACCAGGCAGTGAGGGAGGTATTACATTAGGAATAAAGATCAGTAGTACCGCCTCGGAAAGAAGTGTATACCTCCAGATCAACTTGCCATTAAGGATCCAGGAAAGCTGAGTGTAAATGTAATGGTTATTTTTCTACTTGTCACCCAGCTTTCCAGGAGCCCTGAACGTCATGTTTGACTAGTTATAGCAATGCATGTTGTATACATGCTTGCATAACTCTGGAGTTGGCATTCAGAATCCTGGAAGAGCAGGGTGAGGATTCCATTAGTTGTCACCCAACTTTCCAGGAGCTCTGCATGGCATGTCTCATTATGGTTATGTATGTAGTATATATCTGTGCATAACTAAGCAGAAATGTATATAACATGCAGGCAGCTCTTTCTCCCCTTTCCCTGCTATGTAGCTGGCAGATGTGAGAGGTGTCTTTAACTATAGCTGATTGATAAGTCAGGGGGGGGCAGCAGTTCCTCTTACTAATCAGCTGTTTTATGAGCGCCAGGCTCTGCTATGGAATGATCATTATCACACTATCTGTGAGCAGAAGCTGCCGGCCGCCTGTAAAACAGGAGCCATATTATTTTTATTTTTCTGTCGACATAGTTGTGCGAGGGCTCATTTTTGCAGGGTTTCCTGTAGTTTCCATTGGTACAATTTTGGAATAAGTGCATTTTTGGCGTTCTTTGTTTTTTCTGACTAAGTTCACCGTGCGGTGTAAATAATGCATTACTTTGATAGATTGGACTTTTATGGATGCAGCGATACCAAATAAGTAATTTTTTTTACTATGTAGATTCTTTTATTATAAATCTGGCCAAAGGAACTTCCTTTGTCTCAGAATGTTCAGCTTCTTTCTCAGAATTTTCAGTTACTATTCCATGCTGAACAGAAAAACTATTCTTCGTTTCTTGAATAGGGTTTTCTCCAAATTCTTATGCCCCTTTTACAAGAGTCGATTCTCGTTGGAACAAGTGCATGAGCAAGTGATCTCACCGCTAATATGTCTGTGCTTGTGCAGAATGCTTAGACAGCAGATCATCGTTGAGAATTGTTGACTTCTTGTTCACTTTTTGCTCAATGCTTCACATTCTATGCGGAACACTGAGCAGGGAGTGTTTAAATGTAATGAGAAGTGAGCGAGCCGCCAATGATTTTTATGCAGGCTGAAACTGAACGACAAACGAAAAGTGATCAAAAAGCGCACAATGGCTTGCATTTAGGCATGAGGGTTATCATGCTATTTCGTTCATCTGAGCAAATTTTGAGTGACAATCATTATGTGTAAATCGGCCTTAACAAACTAAGTGATTTATTATACCATCTTCATCTTTTAAGGGTGCCTACCCACTTGCGTTTTTTTAACGCTGCAAAATCACAGCATTTTTTAAAAATGCAAATGTAAATGGGACTTTCTAATGTTAAAAACTAGAGATGAGCGAGCACCAAAATGCTCGGGTGCTCATTACTCGGGACGAAATTATCGCGATGCTCGAGGGTTCGTTTCGAATAACGAACCCCATTGAAGTCAATGGGCGACCCGAGCATTTTTGTATATCGCCGATGCTCGATAAGGTTTCCATTTGTGAAAATCGGGGCAATTCAAGAAAGTGATGGGAACGACACAGCAACGGATAGGGCAGGCGAGGGGCTACATGTTGGGCTGCATCTCAAGTTCCCAGGTCCCACTATTAAGCCACAATAGCGGCAAGAGTGCCCCCCCAACAACTTTTACTTCTGAAAAGCCCTCATTAGCAATGCATACCTTAGCTAAGCACCACACTACCTCCAACAAAGCACAATCACTGCCTGCATGACACTCCGCTGCCACTTCTCCTGGGTTACATGCTGCCCAACCCCTCCTGCACGACCCAGTGTCCACAGCGCACACCAAATTGTCCCTGCGCAGCCTTCAGCTGCCCTCATGCCACGCCACACTCATGTCTATTTATAAGTGTGTCTGCCATGAGGAGGATCCGCAGGCACACACTGCAGAGGGTTGGCACGGCTAGGCAGCGACCCTCTTTAAAAGGGGCGGGGTGATAGCCCACAATGCTGTACAGAAGCAATGAGAAATATAATCCTGTGCCACCGCCATCAGGAGCTGCACACGTGGGCATAGCAATGGGGAACCTATGTGCCACACACTATTCATTCTGTCAAGGTGTCTGCATGCCCCAGTCAGACCGCGTTTTTTTATAAATAGTCACAGGCAGGTACAACTCCGCAATGGGAATTCCGTGTGCACCCACAGCATGGGTGGCTCCCTGGAACCCACCGGCTGTACATTAATGTATCCCATTGCAGTGCCTATCACAGCTGAGGTAATGTCCGATTAAATGCAGGTGGGCTTCGGCCCACACTGCATGCCCCAGTCAGACTGGGGTTCTTTAGAAGTGGACACATGCAGTTACAACTCCGTGTGGACGAACAGCATGGGTGGCTCCCTGGAAACCACCGGCGGTACATAAATATATCCCATTGCAGTGCCCAACACAGCTGATGTAACGTCAGCTGTAATGCAGGTGGGCTAAAAATTAATTGGATTACACTGTAGGCGAGGGCCCCCAAAAATTGGTGTACCAACAGTACTAATGTGCCTCAGAGAAATTGCCCATGCCCAACCAAGAGGGCAGGTGAAACCCATTAATCGCTTTGGTTAATGTGGCTTAATTGGTAACTAGGCCTGGAGGCAGCCCAGTTAAAATAAAAATTGGTTTAGGTGCAAGTTTCAACGCTTTAATGAGTATTGAAACGTATAAAAATTGTTTAGAAAAATTATATGACTGAGCCTCGTGGGCCTAAGAAAAATTGCCCGTTCGGCGTGATTATGTGAGGTTTCAGGAGGAGGAGGAGGAATATTATACACAGATCGATGAAGCAAAAATGTCCCCGTTTTTGATGGTGATAGAGAACGATGCTTCCATCCGCGGGTGCAGCCTACGTATTGCTTAGGTATCGCTGCTGTCCGCTGGTGAAGAAGAGAAGTCTGGGGAAATCCAGGCTTTGTTCATCTTGATGAGTGTAAGCCTGTCGGCACTGTCAGTTGACAGGCGGGTACGCTTATCCGTGATGATTCCCCCAGCCGCACTAAACACCCTCTCTGACAAGACGCTAGCCGCAGGACAAGCAAGCACCTCCAGGGCATACAGCGCGAGTTCAGGCCACATGTCCAGCTTCGACACCCGGTAGTTAAAGGGGGCAGAGGCGTCACCGAGGACGGTCGTGCGATCGGCTACGTACTCCCTCACCATCCTTTTACAGTGCTCCCGCCGACTCAGCCTTGACTGGAGAGCGATGACACAGTCTTGCTGGGGAGCCATAAAGCTGTCAAAGGCCTTAGAGAGTGTTCCCCTGCCTGTGCTGTACATGCTGCCTGATCTCCGCGCCTCCCCTACTACCTGGCCCTCGGAACTGCGCCTTCTGCCACTAGCGCTGTCAGATGGGAATTTTAGCATCAGCTTGTCCGCCAGGGTCCTGTGGTATAGCATCACTCTCGAACCCCTTCCCTCTTCGGGAATGAGAGTGGAAAGGTTCTCCTTATACCGTGGGTCGAGCAGTGTGTACACCCAGTAATCCGTAGTGGCCAGAATGCGTGTAACGCGAGGGTCACGAGAAAGGCATCCTAACATGAAGTCAGCCATGTGTGCCAGGGTACCTGTACGCAACACATGGCTGTCCTCACTAGGAAGATTACTTTCAGGATCCTCCTCCTCCTCCAGCCATACACGCTGAAAGGATGACAGGCAAGCAGCATGTGTACCCTCAGCAGTGGCCCAAGCTGTCTCTTCCCCCTCCTCCTCATGCTCCTCCCCCTCCTCCTCCTCCTCAACGCGCTGAGATATAGACATGAGGGTGCTCTGACTATCCAGCGACATACTGTCTTCCCACGACTCCGTTTCCGAGTGCAAAGCGTCTGCCTTTATGCTTTGCAGGGAACTTCTCAAGAGGCATAGCAGAGGAATGGTGACGCTAATGATTGCAGCATCCCCGCTCACCATCTGGGTAGACACCTCAAAGTTTCTAAGGACCTGGCAGATGTCTGCCAACCAGGCCCACTCTTCTGTAAAGAATTGAGGAGGCTGACTCCCACTACGCCGCCCATGTTGGAGTTGGTATTCCACTATAGCTCTACGCTGCTCATAGAGCTTGGCGAACATGTGGAGCGTACAGTTCCACCATGTGGGCACGTCGCACAGCAGTCGGTGCACTGGCAGATTAAACCGATGTTGCAGGGTCTGCAGGGTGGCAGCGTCCGTCTTGGAGTTGCGGAAATGTGCGCTGACCCAGCGCACCTTTCCGAGCAGGTATGACAAGTGTGGGTAGCTTTTCAGAAAGCGCTGAACCACCAAATTAAAGACATGGGCCAGGCATGGCACGTGCGTGAGGCTGCCGAGCTGCAGAGCCTCCACCAGGTTACGGCCGTTGTCGCACACGACCATGCCCGGTTGGAGGCTCAGCGGCGCAAGCCAGCGGTCGGTCTGCTCTGTCAGACCCTGCAGCAGTTCGTGGGCCATGTGCCTCTTCTCTCCTAAGCTGAGTAGTTTCAGCACGGCCTGCTGACGCTTGGCCACCGCTGTGCTGCCACGCCGCGCGACACCGACTGCTGGCGACGTGCTGCTGCTGCTGACACATCTTGATTGCGAGACAGAGGTTGCGTTGGAGGAGGAGGAGGGTGGTTTAGTGGAGGAAGCATACACCGCCGCAGATACCAGCACCGAGCTGTGGCCCGCAATTCTGGGGGTGGGTAGGACGTGAGCGGTCCCAGGCTCTGACTCTGTCCCAGCCTCCACTAAATTCACCCAATGTGCTGTCAGGGAGATATAGTGGCCCTGCCCGCCTGTGCTTGTCCACGTGTCCGTTGTTAAGTGGACCTTGGCAGTAACCGCGTTGGTGAGGGCGCGTACAATGTTGCGGGAGACGTGGTCGTGCAGGGCTGGGACGGCACATCGGGAAAAGTAGTGGCAACTGGGAACCGAGTAGTGCGGGGCCGCCGCCGCCATCATGCTTTTGAAAGCCTCCGTTTCCACAAGCCTATACGGCAGCATCTCCAGGCTGATCAATTTGGCAATGTGCACGTTTAACGCTTGAGCGTGCGGGTGCGTGGCGGCGTACTTGCGCTTGCGCTCAAACAGTGGCGCTAGCGACGTCTGGATGCTGCGCTGAGAGACATTGCTGGATGGGGCCGAGGACAGCGGAGGTGAGGGTGTGGGTGCAGTCCAGGAGACGGTAGTGCCTGTGTCCTCAGAGGGGGGTTGGATCTCAGTGGCAGGTTGGGGCACAGGAGGAGAGGCAGTGGTGCAAACCGGAGGCGGTGAACAGCCTTCGTCGCACCTTGTGGGGTGCTTGGCCATCATATGCCTGTGCATGCTGGTGGTGGTGGCTCCCCAGCTGATCTTGGCGCGGCAAAGGTTGCACACCACTGTTCGTCGGTCGTCAGGCATCTCTATGAAAAACTGCCACACCGTAGAGCACCTTGACCTCTGCAGGGTGGCATGGCGCGAGGGGGCGCTTTGGGAAACAGTTGGTGGATTATTCGGTCTGGCCCTGCCTCTACCCCTGGCCACCGCACTGGCTCGGCCTGTGCCCACACCCTGACTTGGGCCTCCGCGTCCTCGCCCGCGTCCACGTCCTCTAGGCCTACCCCTACCCCTCAGCATGGTGTATTACCAGTAGTGCAGAAACAGAACGCTGTAATTAAATGTGCCGCTTATTGGCCTGTGGTTGGAGGCTGACTTCGCTTACCGAACGCACAGCAGAGCCAGGAAATAATTTTGCGCAAGCCTGCTGTAACACTTAGCTGGCTGCGTATGAATTAGGAGGACAACCTCACCCAGCACAGACCCAGTACACTGAGGACAGTCAGAGGCAGCCCAAATAGATTTTTTTCCCCAAATGTTTTTGGAAAGGCCCACTGCCTATATTCAATAAATATGTCTTCTGTCCCTGCGTCACCACTACTGGCCCTGGAGTATGTAAAATAACTGCAGACTGTTGCACTGTGGACTGGAATGTGATGTAACAGCCAACACAGAGCCAGGAAATAATTTTGCGCAAGCCTGCTGTAACACTTAGCTGGTTGCGTATGAATTAGGAGGACAACTACACCCAGCAGAGACCCAGTACACTGAGGACAGTCACAGGCAGCCCAAATAGATTTTTTTCCCCAAATGTTTTTGGAAAGGCCCACTGCCTATATTCAATCAATATATGTCTTCTGTCCCTGCCTCACCACCACTACTGGCCCTGGAGTATGTATAATTACTGCAGGGCACAATGCTCTGCACGGCTGATATACAAAAAAAAAAAAAAAGTGCAACACTGCAAAAAGCAGCCTCCACAGTACTGCACACGGTTAGATGTGGCCCTAAGAAGGACCGTTGGGGTTCTTGAAGCCTAAAATACTCCTAACACTCTCCCTATAGCAGCTCCGGCACCAACAGCACTTTCCCTCCTCTATGTCAGAATAAATCTGTGGCGAGCCGCGGGAGGGGCCGATTTTTATACTCGGGTGACACCTGATCTCGCCAGCCACTCACTGCAGGGGGGTGGTATAGGGCTTGAACGTCGCAGGGGGAAGTTGTAATGCCTTCCCTGTCTTTCTACTGGCCAGAAAAGCGCGCTAACGTCTCAGAGATGAAAGTGAAAGTAACTCGAACATCGCGTGGTACTCGTCACGAGTAACGAGCATCTCGAACACGCTAATACTCGAACGAGTATCAAGCTCGGACGAGTACGTTCGCTCATCTCTATTAAAAACGCATCACACAAAATCGCAATGCACAAACTTGGGTATTGTTTTAGCAGGAATAGGAGAACGTGAGCATAACCAACAATCAGAAAAGTTACAATCCTATAATACTTAATGAACTTATTACTTCATCCTTATTCTACTTCATCTGTACCACCACCCGTGACTGTAATAGATACACATTTAATGATTATGACCTGTGTGGTATCATACTTTACTTTGTCTATTTTCTTAAACTGTGGCAATGCGAAGAGTTTATCCATGCTGGCTTTCCTTTTACTTTCAAAGAGGTTGGAGTAATCAGTTGAACTTGATAAGGGCCCTCAAATTGTGGTTCTAAGGCCCTTCATACGTGTTTCTGAATTGTGGCCCAATCTCGTGGTTGCAAGTTATGTGTATCTTGTAATGACGATGGATCTGGAATATAACCAAAGACGTGTTTGTGAGTTTGCTGCAATGTTTTCTGCAAAGCCCCTACATAAGAGGTTAGCTTTAAGTGTAACATCTGCAATTGTTGTGGAACATATAGACCTGCCTTTGGGTTGTGCACAAAAGAGTACCTCATAAGCATTAAGGTCTATTCTCTTGTTTGGTGTTATCGTTATGGAATATATGGCTATTGGGAGACACTCTAACCAAGGCTTGTGTGTTTCTGCCATAGTTTTTAAAATGTTTAATTTCAGAGTTCCATTTAACCCTTCTACTTTACCACTGCTTTGTGGGAGATAAGGAATGTGAAATAATTTCTCTATTCCTAGTGCCTGCATAACTTCTGGGCATTTCTGAAGTGAAATGAGTACCTCTGTCACTCTCAATAACTTTTGGCACTCCATACCTGCAGAATACTTTGGATAAAATTTTCTTAGCCGCAGTTTTTGTATTATCTCTAGCACACAGCCAAGCTTCTGACCACCCTGAATACAAATCCATGCAGATGACCCCATAGTCGTGAGCACCAGCCTTTGGATACTGAAAATGTCAATTTACAATAGCTAAAACAGGTACAAGGGCTTGGTTGTACACTCATTAGGGACTTTTTCCATCTTTCCAGCACTATGGAGAGCACAAATGACACATCCTTGCAAAAACCTGGCAGCAGCATGATGAAACCCTGGGCTATCCAGTGTTAGTTTACCAGATTACCATAGTTTCTTGGGACTGATGTGTTGGCCAATTGGACAGGGCACAGGTCATTGGATGTAGTATTCTAGGCAAGCACAACCTGGTACCCACCCTCCATAGCCCGTCCTCTCCTCTAGACAGCCATTTTCATCCATTCTCCTTGGTAGTAGCCTGCGCCTGGAGTCTCTGCTGTAGTTGTAGATCTACCTTCCCTAGCACAGATTGCACTGCACACAGATTTACAGGATGGGAAAAAAAAGGCTGCAGCCTCAGCTGCTGCATCTGCTCTTCTGTTTCCTTCTGCTTCTTTGGCTTGTTCCTTTGTCTGAGCTTGTACGTTTTTTGACGGCAACTTGTTTGAGAAACTCCAGAGCTCTCAATAATTGTGCTACAAGTTCGGAATTTTTAATAGTCTTCCCTTAAGATGAAGTAAAGTCTCTAGCATGCCATAAGAGCAAATTATTATGACATATGCCAAAACAATATTAGCTATCAGTATAGATATTTGCTACCCTATGCTCTGCCATTATACATGCTTCAGCAACTGCTTTCAATTCAGCTTCCTGTGCTGATATATTGCAGGGTAAAGCTTCACATTTCAGCAAATCATATTGGCCCACAATACTATATCCCATATGCAGCTTCCATTGATGGTAAATGCACGAGCCATCTATGTAAAGTTCCATATCTGTATTGGGGAGTGCAGTCTCACTGACATTATCAAGTGGTTTGGTTTCTGTTTCTATTAATTAAAAACAATCATCCATTGCTTCATCACTTACACCAGAAAGGGGTGTAGCTGGATTCAGTGTTAACCTCTTAATTGTCACATTTGAAGGTATTAGAAGCGCAACCTCACATTTGGTTAATCTTGCTATTGACAAATGCTTTGTCTTTGCCTGTAACAATAGTTCCTGAACTGAATTGGGCACATTTATTACCAGAGGATGGTCCAACATCATATCAGCAACATTTTCCTTAAGAGTAGCACAAGCTGCAATGGCTCGTATACATAAAGGGGCTTCCTGAACCCCTACATCAAGTCTAGAGGAATAATATCCCAACGGCTGTTGCTTTCCCTTATGTTTTTGCGGGAGTGCATATTTTAGCATGCCCTTCTGCTTCATGACAAGATAAGTCAAATGGGAGATCATAATTGGCGATTCCCAATGCTGGAGCTGTCACAATTGCATCATTTAGCTTTTTAAAGCCTTCTTTTACTTCAGCTGTGAAAATATATGGCTGTCCTTTATTGCAGGCAATCAAAGTATCAAACAAATGCCGCATCAAAGATGCTCATTTACATGCAAAGGCAATCTTTCAAATGATTGAAAGATTGACAATTCTAGTGATCATTTTGCATAAAGTGCTCATGGACACTAATGTCCATTAGCACTTTATTAGCTTCATTTGCATGTAAAAGGAGCTGTTTGCAGAACACAGCAGGTGGTTTGAGCTCTACAATTAGCTCATTTGTTCTCTCAAGGTCTGTGATGGGCTGTCAGTATGAATATAATGTAATCAGCTGCACCCGTGGAGAACACAGCAAGTAGTCTGTGTTATCCACTCTCTGGCTGAAGCATGGATTTTAAGATCACCTCATATGCCATCATTTGAACGAATTTTGAGCAATAATCGTTGCATGTAAATGGGGCTTAACCAAAGAAAGGTTCTCAGTGTTCTTATACCAGCTGGCTCTGCTACTTGTGCAATTGCTGCCTTTCTGTCATCATTGATATGTTTCATCTGTGCTGAAATGCAATTTCCTAAGAACACAATTTTTGTTTTTGCAACCTGTAATTTCTCTTTAGATATCTTACACCCTTCATTGCTCAAAAATATGAGAAGCAATCAAGTCTCCATCACGTTTTTCTAGTTGCCATACAAAGCATTAAGTCATCAATATATTGTAGCAATTGTGTCTGTTTATTTCATGGATGGCAAGATATTAGTACTTATGCTAATGCTTCAGAAAAGTCTGCAATAGTTGACTCTCGGTATCAATTTCCAATGAAGAGAATGCATTGGCCAAGTCAATTATTGTAAAGTAGACTGCACTTGAGAGAATTTGAGTCAACAAGATATGCGGCTTTGGTACAAATTGAGAATCTATTATATTGTTGATTTTTTCACAGATCATGTACCATGCGGTACACCTGCACTTATAGTACATTCGACTTTGTAGCACCACATGCTAGAATTTTCGGGGGAGGCTTGAAATATAAGCCCTTCCCCGAAAATATACCGTAGCTGAAGAAGAAAAAAAGACAAAACACACATACATCACCTGTCCTGAACTGTCAGCCCGGCCGCATCTTCTCCCCGGGTCCTGGGCATGGATCATCATTCGAAAATCCCCGCCTCCTGGAAGCGCTGGCTGTGATTGGCTGACGCTTAACCAATCACAGCCAGCGCTCAATAAATAGCAGTGATTGAACCAATCACAGCCATTCATTGAGTGCTGGCTGTGATTGGCTAAGCGTCAGCCAATCACAGCCAGCACTCAATAAATGGCTGTGATTGGTTCAATCACTGCTATTCATTGAGTGCTGGCTATGATTGTCTGATGCTTAGCCAATCACAGCCAGTGCTTCCAGAAGGTGGGGGTTTTTGAATCCCCGGCCAGAAGAGGAGAAGATCGCTGCCGGGGACCCTGGGAGAAGATGCGGCTGGGCTGACAGCGCAGGACAGGTGATGTATATGTGATTTTTTGTTTTCTTTCTGCAGCCAGGGCTTAAATTTTAGCTTTGACAGTAGGATTTCCTACTGTCAAAGTTGCATCGCGCCGCATGAAAATCGCATTTTCATGCGATGCGACAGAGAGGAAGGCTCCATGGGGAAACATGGACTACAAAACCTCAAGAGTCGCGTGCAAATAGCGGGACCCGTGAGGTTTTTGTGTTGTTTTGTAGCATGCTACAGAACATCTCATGTGTGAAGTAACCCATAGGAAAGCATGGGCTTCTCATACATGCGATTTGTAGCATTGTAGCAACGCTACAAAATCGCGCGACTTTGTCGCCCGTGTAAACGAGACCTAAAGCCCATTGTTTCCAATGAGTTCTTTCAGGCTACAAAACATAGGGATGATTTTGTAGCGAGATTTTGTAGCCTGTGTGAACAAGGCTTAAGGTTAAATAAAATACAGGAATAGGTTTGCCATTTTGCTTCGGTTGTTTTGATGTATAATTTGTGTTGTTTTGGATTACACAGCAGATATGCCGACGGTTTATATTGGCGTGTGCAGTGAGCAGTTTTCTTTTTTATGTATATATTTTAATTCTATTCAGTAATTTTTCAAACTTATTTTAGTAACTTTTTTTAACATCCATGTACTCTATAATGTCATATAAGGGCTTAGTCACATTGCCGGTCATTAGAGATGAGCGAGCACCAAAATGCTCGGGTGCTCGTTACTCGGGACGAACTTTTCGCGATGCTCGAGGGTTCGTTTCGAGTAACGAACCCCATTGAAGTCAATGGGCGACCCGAGCATTTTTGTATATCGCCGATGCTCGATAAGGTTTTCATTTGTGAAAATCTGGGCAATTCAAGAAAGTGATGGGAACGACACAGAAACGGATAGGGCAGGCGAGGGGCTACATGTTGGGCTGCATCTCAAGTTCCCAGGTCCCACTATTAAGCCACAATAGCGGCAAGAGTGGGCCCCCCCCCCCTCCCAACAACTTTTACTTCTGAAAAGCCCTCATTAGCAATGCATACCTTAGCTAAGCACCACACTACCTCCAACAAAGCACAATCACTGCCTGCATGACACTCCACTGCCACTTCTCCTGGGTTACATGCTGCCCAACCCCCCCCCCCCACAACCCAGTGTCCACAGCGCACACCAAACTGTCCCTGCCCAGCCTTCAGCTGCCCTCATGCCACGCCACCCTCATGTCTATTTATAAGTGCGTCTGCCATGAGGAGGAACCGCAGGCACACACTGCAGAGGGTTGGCATGGCTAGGCAGCGACCCTCTTTAAAAGGGGCGGGGCAATAGCCCACAATGCTGTACAGAAGCAATGAGAAATCCAATCCTGTGCCACCTCCATCAGGAGCTGCACACGTGGGCATAGCAATGGGGAACCTATGTGCCACACACTATTAATTCTGTCAAGGTGTCTGCATGCCCCAGTCAGACCGCAGTTTTTTATAAATAGTCACAGGCAGGTACAACTCCGCAATGGGAATTCCGTGTGCACCCACAGCATGGGTGGCTCTCTGGAACCCACCGGCTGTACATTAATATATCCCATTACAGTGCTCATCACAGCTGAGGTAACGTCCGATTAAATGCAGGTGGGCTTCGGCCCACACTGCATGCCCCAGTCAGACTGGGGTTCTTTAGAAGTGGACACATGCAGTTACAACTCCCTGTGGACCCACGGCATGGGTAGCTCCCTGGAACCCACCGGCGGTACATAAATATATCCCATTGCATTGCCCATCACAGCTGAGGTAATGTCGTGCTTAATGCAGGTGGGCTTCGGCCCACACTGCATGCCCCAGTCAGACTGGGGTTCTTTAGAAGTGGACACATGCAGTTACAACTCCCTGTGGACCCACGGCATGGGTGGCTCCCTGGAACCCACCGGCGGTACATAAATATATCCCATTGCATTGCCCATCACAGCTGAGGTAATGTCGTGCTTAATGCAGGTGGGCTTCGGCCCACACTGAATGCCCCAGTCAGACTGGGGTTCTTTAGATGTGGACACATGCAGTTACAACTCCCTGTGGACCCACGGCATGGGTGGCTCCCTGGAACCCACCGGCGGTACATAAATATATCCCATTGCATTGCCCATCACAGCTGAGTTAATGTCGTGCTTAATGCAGGTGGGCTTCGGACCACACTGCATGCCCCAGTCAGACTGGGGTTCTTTAGAAGTGGACACATGCAGTTACAACTCCTTGTGGACTCACAGCATGGGTGGGTGCCAGGAAGCCACCGGCGGTACATAAATATATCCCATTGCAGTGCCCAACACAGCTCAGGTAATGTCGTGCTTAATGCAGGTGGGCTTCGGCCCACACTGCATGCCCCAGTCAGACTGGGGTTCTTTAGAAGTGGACACATGCAGTTACAACTCCCTGTGGACCCACGGCATGGGTGGCTCCCTGGAACTCACCGGCGGTACATAAATATATCCCATTGCAGTGCCCAACACAGCTGAGGTAATGTCGTGCTTAATGCAGGTGGGCTTCGGCCCACACTGCATGCCCCAGTCAGACTGGGGTTCTTTAGAAGTGGACACATGCAGTTACAACTCCCTGTGGACCCACGGCATGGGTGGCTCCCTGGAACTCACCGGCGGTACATAAATATATCCCATTGCAGTGCCCAACACAGCTGAGGTAATGTCGTGCTTAATGCAGGTGGGCTTCGGCCCACACTGCATGCCCCAGTCAGACTGGGGTTCTTTAGAAGTGGACACATGCAGTTACAACTCCCTGTGGACCCACGGCATGGGTGGCTCCCTGGAACCCACCGGCGGTACATAAATATATAATAATAATAATCTTAATTTGTATAGCGCCAACATATTCCGCAGCGCTTAGTGCCCAACACAGCTGATGTAACGTCAGCTGTAATGCAGGTGGGCTAAAAATTCACTTGATTACACTGTAGGCGAGGGCCCCCAAAAATTGGTGTACCAACAGTACTAATGTACCTGAGAAAAATTGCCCATGCCCAACCAAGAGGGCAGGTGAAATCCATTAAGCGCTTTGGTTAATGTGGCTTAATTGGTAACTAGGCCTGGAGGCAGCCCAGTTAAAATAAAAATTGGTTCAGGTGAAAGTTTCAACGCTTTAATGAGCACTGAAATGTATAAAAATTGTTTACAAAAATTATATGACTTGGTCTTGTGGGCCTAAGAAAAATTGCCCGTTCGGCGTGATTATGTGAGGTTTCAGGAGGAGGAGCAGGAGGAGGAGGAGGAATATTATACACAGATTGATGAAGCAAAAAGGTCCCCGTTTTTGATGGGGATAGAAAACGATGCTTCCATCCGCGGGTGCAGCCTACTTATTGCTTAGGTATCGCTGCTGTCCGCTGGTGGAGAAGAGAAGTCTGGGGAAATCCAGGCTTTGTTCATCTTGATGAGTGTAAGCCTGTCGGCACTGTCAGTTGACAGGCGGGTACGCTTATCCGTGATGATTCCCCCAGCCGCACTAAACACCCTCTCTGACAAGACGCTAGCCGCAGGACAAGCAAGCACCTCCAGGGCATACAGCGCGAGTTCAGGCCACGTGTCCAGCTTCGACACCCAGTAGTTGTAGGGGGCAGAGGCGTCACGGAGGACGGTCGTGCGATCGGCTACGTACTCCCTCACCATCCTTTTACAGTGCTCCCGCCGACTCAGCCTTGACTGGGGAGTGGTGACACAGTCTTGACTGGGGAGCCATAAAGCTGTCCAGGGCCTTAGAGAGTGTTCCCCTGCCTGTGCTGTACATGCTGCCTGATCTCCGCTCCTCCCCTGCTACCTGGCCCTCGGAACTGCGCCTTCGGCCACTAGCGCTGTCGGATGGGAATTTTACCATCAGTTTGTCCGCCAGGGTCCTGTGGTATAGCATCACTCTCGAACCCCTTTCCTCTTCGGGTATGAGAGTGGAAAGGTTCTCCTTATACCATGGGTCGAGCATTGTGTACACCCAATAATTCGTAGTGGCCAGAATGCGTGTAACGCGAAGGTCACGAGAAAGGCATCCTAACATGAAGTCAGCCATGTGTGCCAGGGTACCTGTACGCAACACATGGCTGTCCTCACTAGGAAGATCACTTTCAGGATCCTCCTCCTCCTCAGGTCATACACGCTGAAAGGATGACAGGCAAGCAGCATGTGTACCCTCAGCAGTGGGACAAGCTGTCTCTTCCCCCTCCTCCTCATGCTCCTCCTCCTCCTCACCGCGCTGAGATATAGACATGAGGGTGCTCTGACTATCCAGCGACATACTGTCTTCCCCCGGCTCTGTTTCCGAGCGCAAAGCATCTGCCTTTATGCTTTGCAGGGAACTTTTCAAGAGGCATAGCAGAGGAATGGTGACGCTAATGATTGCAGCATCGCCGCTCACCACCTGGGTAGACTCCTCAAACTTTCCAAGGACCTGGCAGATGTCTGCCAACCAGGCCCACTCTTCTGAAAAGAATTGAGGAGGCTGACTCCCACTGCGCCGCCCATGTTGGAGTTGGGATTCCACTATAGCTCTACGCTGTTCATAGAGCCTGGCCAACATGTGGAACGTAGAGTTCCACCGTGTGGGCACGTCGCACAGCAGTCGGTGCACTGGCAGATTAAACCGATATTGCAGGGTGCGCAGGGTGGCAGTGTCCGTGTGGGACTTGCGGAAATGTACGCAGAGCCGGCGCACCTTTCCGAGCAGGTCTGTCAAGCGTGGGTAGCTTTTCTGAAAGCGCTGAACCACCAAATTAAAGACGTGGGACAGGCATGGCACGTGCGTGAGGCTGCCAAGCTGCAGAGCCGCCACCAGGTTACGGCCGTTGTCACACACGACCATGCCCGGTTGGAGGCTCAGCGGCGCAAGCCAGCGGTCGGTCTGCTCTGTCAGACCCTGCAGCAGTTCGTGGGCCGTGTGCCTCTTATCTCCTAAGCTGAGTAGTTTCAGCACGGCCTGCTGACGCTTGCCCACCGCTGTGATGCCACGTGGCGCGACACTGACTGCTGGCGACGTGCTGCTGCTGCTTACACATCTTGATTGCGAGACAGAGGTTGCGTTGGAGGAGGAGGAGGAGGAGGGTGGTTTAGTGGAGGAAGCATACACCGCCGCAGATACCAGCACCGAGCTGGGGCCCGCAATTCTGGGGGTGGGTTGGACGTGAGCGGTCCCAGGCTCTGACTCTGTCCCAGCCTCCACTAAATTCACCCAATGTGCCGTCAGGGAGATATAGTGGCCCTGCCCGCCTGTGCTTGTCCACGTGTCCGTTGTTAAGTGGACCTTGGCAGTAACCGCGTTGGTGAGGGCGCGTACAATGTTGCGGGAGACGTGGTCGTGCAGGGCTGGGACAGCACATCGGGAAAAGTAGTGGCGACTGGGAACTGAGTAGCGCGGGGCCGCCACCGCCATCATATTTTTGAAAGACTCCGTTTCCACAACCCTATACGGCAGCATCTCAAGGCTGATAAATTTGGCAATGTGCACGTTTAACGCTTGAGCGTGCGTGTGCGTGGCGGCGTACTTGCGCTTGTGCTCAAACAGTTGCGCTAGCGACGGCTGGACGGTGCGCTGACAGACATTGGTGGATGGGGCCGGGTACAGCGGAGGTGAGGGTGTGGGTGCTGGCCAGGAGACGGTAGTGCCTGTGTCCTCAGAGGGGGGTTGGATCTCAGTGGCAGGTTGGGGCACAGGGGGAGAGGCAGTGGTGCAAACCGGAGGCGGTGAACGGCCTTCGTCCCACCTTGTGGGGTGCTTGGCCATCATATGTCTGCGCATGCTGGTGGTGGTGAGGCTGGTGGTGGTGGCTCCCCGGCTGATCTTGGCGCGACAAAGGTTGCACACCACTGTTCGTCGGTCGTCTGCACTCTCAGTGAAAATCTGCCAGACCTTTGAGCACCTCGGCCTCTGCAGGGTGGCATGGCGCGAGGGGGAGCTTTGGGAAACAGTTGGTGGATTATTCGGTCTGGCCCTGCCTCTACCCCTGGACACCGCACTGCCTCTTGCAACCTGCCCTGCTGCTGCCCTTGCCTCCCCCTCTGAAGACCTGTCCTCAGTAGGCGTAGCAAACCAGGTGGGGTCTGAAGTCCTGCTGCTCTTCCTCCGAATCCTCTGTGCGCTCCTCCCTCGGACTTACTGCCCTTACTACTACCTCACTGATAGACAACTGTGTCTCATCGTCATCGTCCTCCTCACCCACTGAAAGGTCTTGAGACAGTTGCCGTAAGTCCCCAGCCTCATATCCGTACCCCGGGAACTTTCCAATGGTTGGGCATCAGTCACGATAAACTCCTCTGGTGGGAGAGGAACCACTGCTGCCCAATCTGAGCAGGGGCCCAAGAACAGTTCCTGGGAGTCTGCCCGCTCCTCAGAATGTGTCATTGTAATGGAGTGAGGAGGCTGGGAGGAAGGAGGAGCAGCAGCCAGAGGATTCTGAGTTGCAGCAGTGGACGGCGCAGAACTGTGGGTGGACGATAGATTGCTGGATGCACTTTCTGCCATCCACGACAGGACCTGCTCACACTGCTCATTTTCTAATAAAGGTCTACCGCGTGGACCCATTAATTGTGCGATAAATGTGGGGACGCCAGAAACGTGCCTCTCTCCTAATCCCGCAGCAGTCGGCTGCGATACACCTGGATCAGGAGCTCGGCCTGTACCCACACCCTGACTTGGACCTCCGCGTCCTCGGCCGCGTCCACGTCCTCTAGGCCTACCCCTACCCCTCAGCATGCTGTATTACCAGTAATGCAGAAACAGAACGCTGTAATTAAATGTGCCGCTTATTGGCCTGTGGTTGGAGGCTGAGTTCGCTTACGGAATGCCAGGAAATACTTTTGCGCAAGCCTGCTGTAACACTTAGCTGGCTGCGTATGAATTTGGAGGACTACTACACCCAGCAGAGACCCAGAACACTGAGGACAGTCACAGGCAGCCCAAATAGATTTTTTTTCCCAAATGTTTTTGCAAAGGCCCACTGCCTATATTCAATCAATATATCTCTTCTCTCTCTGCGTCACCACTTCTGTCCCTGGAGTATGTCAAAGAACTGCAGAGTGTTGCACTGTGGACTGCAATACAGCGGTGATTGAACAGCCCAGACAGAGCCAGGTAATAATTTTGCGCAAGCCTGCTGTAACACTTAGCTGGCTGCGTATGAATTTGGAGGACTACTACACCCAGCAGAGACCCAGAACACTGAGGACAGTCACAGGCAGCCCAAATAGATTTTTTTCCCCAAATGTTTTTGCAAAGGCCCACTGCCTATATTCAATCAATATATCTCTTCTCTCTCTGCGTCACCACTTCTGTCCCTGGAGTATGTCAAAGAACTGCAGAGTGTTGCACTGTGGACTGCAATACAGCGGTGATTTAACAGCCCAGACAGAGCCAGGAAATAATTTTGTGCAAGCCTGCTGTAACACTTAGCTGGCTGCGTATGAATTTGGAGGACTACTACACCCAGCAGAGACCCAGAACACTGAGGACAGTCACAGGCAGCCCAAATAGATTTTTTTCCCCAAATGTTTTTGCAAAGACCCACTGCCTATATTCAATCAATATGTCTTCTGTCCCTGCCTCACAATATATGTGTTCTGTCCCTGCCTCACAATATATGTCTTCTGTCCCTGCCTCACCACTACTGGCCCTGCACTATGTCTAATTACTGCAGGGCGCAATGCTCTGCACGGCCGATATACCAAAAAAAAAAAATGTGCAACACTGCAAAAAGCAGCCTCCACAGTACTGCACACGGTTAGATGTGGCCCTAAGAAGGTCCGTTGGGGTTCTTGAAGCCTAACACTCTCCCTATAGCAGCTCCACCAAGACAGCACTTTCCCTCCTCTATGTCAGAATAAATCTGTGGCGAGCCGCGGGAGGGGCCGATTTTTATACTCGGGTTACACCTGATCTCGCCAGCCACTCCCTGCAGGGGGGTGGTATAGGGCTTGAACGTTGCAGGGGGAAGTTGTAATGCCTTCCCTGTCTTTCTATTGGCCAGAAAAGCGCGCTAACGTCTCAGAGATGAAAGTGAAAGTAACCCGAACATCGCGTGGTACTCGTCACGAGTAACGAGCATCTCGAACACGCTAATACTCGAACGAGTATCAAGCTCGGACGAGTACGTTCGCTCATCTCTACCGGTCATGTGTTCTTTCTTCCGGCACTGCAGAGAGTTGTCCGCACTGCAGGTGCAGCCGTCTTCTTCGTGCAGGAAGACGAGTGCATCGGCGCCCGGATGCGCCCATGTGACTAAGCCCTAAGACCTCTCGTCAATATTCACGCAGTCATCTGTTTTTTCTTTTTTCACAATTTTCCACTGTAACTGTGGCATCCATAGGTGCAGAATCCATATCCCCCTATATTGACATTAGTCACTGGCAGAGCTGGGCTGGGGTCAGCTAAGACCCTGTAGTTCTGACATGTCAGGGATCAAGTGATTGCTGAGTCCCATGCAGGAAACGGTAGTGCTGCTTCATGCATTCTCTACATAGTGCTCATTGAGCGCTATTTAGCCTGTAGAAGAATAGGCAGAAGAGGATAAAAACTGCTTCCGTCTTCTCTTTCGGGTCCTCTGCTGTCTCTGACAGCCAAGATTTCGACCTGCCACTTGGTAGCTTGGAGGAGCTCTAATCCTGCTTCATATTTTCACTATGGCATGGGATTAAAGCTCAGGACCAAGCACTATATATTGGGTATAATGAGTTAAAAATACATATAATATTTATGCCAGCTGAAATTAATCCAGCCAATTGTTTTTATCCAAGGAAATCGAAGCTGAAAAACTAGCACATCATTTATACCAAACAGATAAAAATTGGGTATCCAATTTCTGAGAACATACTTGCTAAGAATGGTTTATGTGCACCTTGTAGAATCTAGTATCTACATGCATTGCTATGCCAACCGTCCTGAGATATCAGTATGTAAATTGATTATGAAGTGGTGTTATTTTAGGTAATTGCTTGGGTACGCTCACACCTATATAAGTTGTGAGATGTTATCTTGTGAGTGAGGTCTAACACTGGCTAGAGTGCTCATGACAAGGCAACGTGAATTATCAGGGTTTGATCGAGGCATGATAGTGGGTGCCAGATGGATGGGACATTCCATTTCCAAACTTGTACAGATTTTTATTTCTTGATCCACAGTGTTGCATGTATACTGGGAAAATGTAATTGAAGGCATTACCACCCACAGTGGATAACACAGTGGCTGTACATGGGTACTTAATGATGGTGACCATTGGTGTCTGGTTAGAATTGTCTGTGCAAAGAGACAAGTGATTTTGGCAGAAATCACATACACATTCAATGCAGGAAGCTCCACATGCATATCCCATGGGCAGTGTTGTGTTTTTAAGCTTCCATGCTGACTGAATCCTAGAGGACTGGCAACATGTGGGGGTCCAATGAGTCATGATGCCAATTGTTTCGGGTTGATGGTAGGCTGTATGTATGGTGCAGACCCCATGAAATCATGGATACCGGTTGTCAATAAGGCACTGTGTATGCTGGTGGTGATTCCATACTGGTGTGGGGTGTGCTTTCTTGCGATGGGGTTGGTCCACCTAAACACATCATTGACCGATGTCCACTGTGTTTCATCTCTCTGCCACCAATAGACCTGTCACCGAAATTTATATTAAAGAAGCAGTGATGGCCCTCAGAGAAACCATTCAGGCAGATATTCTTGTACTAACATCCAAGGTTAACTCCTCGGTGCTGGAAATGAACAATAAAATTGAAAAAAATGAAAAAAAAAATGGAAGAGATGGTCGTCTCACACAATTCGCTAATTGATGCGCACTATGAGCTGGAGGAAAAAGTAACGAAATTGCAACTCAAATTGACGGACTTAGAGGATAGAAATAGGCACAATAACATCAAGATAAGAGGTATCCCAGAAAAGATAACGAATGCAGAGATCTCTAATTACATCATGCGTTTTATGCAAGCTCTTCTCCCTAATATGCCAGACCACGATCTGAAAATTGATAGAGCTCATAGGTTGCCGCGTCCGAAATTTCTCGGCGAAGAAATCCCAAGAGATGTAATAGCCCGCATCCATTACTTTAAAACAAAAGAACTGCTTATGTATGCGGCAAGGAAAAATCAGCCATTCCCGCAACCTTACACTGACCTGCGATTATTCATCGACTTATCGCAAGCAACGTTAGAGGCAAGAAAGAATTTCGCAGAAATAACGAACGCCTTGCGAAACGCAAACATCCCCTACAAGTGGGGCTTTCCTACAAAGGTTATTGCAACTAAAGATGGCAGACACCATATCCTGTCGAACCCCAAATCCGCCATTGAAACGCTGACGTCATGGGGGATAACTCCCCAAAAAACACCTCATCCACATACTAAACGTGATTCAAGTATCCGCCAGCAAACCAACAAATAACACCCTTGAGTACCGCAAGGAATCTATCTCTCCGGTGATTACAACTTACTACTAAAAGTAGTGCTGTTCCACCACAGCTGGACTTTCACCCCCACGTAAAAATGCAAGTTCAACCTTGCCACAGTTTGTTCAAACTGTTCTACTCCCTCACTCTCTATATGTTGACTTATAGTCACACTTTGTGGCAGCTCAATGGAGCGTTAAACAAAGAGGACTGTGTTTGTTTTTTCTGTTTAAATTTTACAGGCATCATCTGGTTCTGGGAACTCCCGCATCTCATCGATCATCTTCGGACCACAACACTATGGCTGTGAAACTACTATCAATAAATGTCAACGGCTTGAACTCGCCCTTCAAAAGAAGATGTGCATGGAAAGAAGCAATATCCCAAAATGCAGATATAGTATGTATGCAGGAAACGCACTTAATAGAAAATGATTGTAATAGAATGTCGCACAAGTTGTACCCGCAGGTTGTTTTTGCATGCGCGAAAAAAAAACACGCTGGTGTTATGATTGCTTTTCGTAAAGGCATAACTTTCGCGGTGGAAAAACAAATCTGTGATCCAAGAGGACGGTATATAATCTTAGTTGGTTCCTTAAAAGACCAAAAGATAACGTTAATTAACACATACGTGCCCAATTCCAGACAAATAAACTTTCTTAACAAGCTAAAAAAAATTATAAATAAGAATGTACAGGGACCAACACTAATGCTGGGGGACTTCAATCTAATCCCTGACAGTAACATGGACACCACTAGCCCCACAAGTAAAAGAAATGCCACATTAAATGCTTGGCTACATAGAAACGCTCTCTATGACACATTCCGGTGCATCAATGCCTCTGCAAAAGAATATACACATTACTCGTCAAGACATAAGAATTTTTCAAGAATTGATCTGTGCTTAACAGATAAGCCACTTTTAGCATCCATCTCAAAAGTGGAGATTGGCACCGCCTCCTGGACGGACCATGCTCCAGTGACTGTACTTTTAAACACTAACAATTCTTATAAGACCAACAAAACATGGAGAAACAATACATATCTAATTAACATCCCAAAGTATAAGAAAGAAATCCTAGAGGCTCTCACTGAGTTCTTCAAATTCAACGATACTCCACAAATAAATCCAACAACTCTGTGGAATGCCCATAAGGCATTTATGAGAGGCATTTTAATAAAGTTAGGCTCAAGATATAAAAAAGAAAAATCAAGGAAGATAGATGAACTACTCACAAAATTACACAAGATGGAGGTGGAGCTCCAGAGCAATCCTTCCATAAAGACACACAACGACATACATAAAATAAGATTGGATCTTCGCAGGAACCTGCTGGGTGACTTCGAAAAAGAAGTCAATGCCAAAAGAGCCAACATTTACACATCAATAAACAGACCATCTAAATGGATGGCCAATCTGTTAAAAAAGAAAACCATAAAAGCTAACATTCCCTACATATGGAGCCACCAGAATAATAAAATCAAATTAACGCATCCAAAACAAATAGCAGATGCCTTTTCGGCTTACTATAGCAAGTTATATAATTTAAAAGATGACTCACAAACAGAGCAACCGAACAGCTTATCTATTCAAAATTTCCTTAAGTTGGTTGATTTACCATCCTTGAGCCCCTCCCAAACAGAAAGCATAGATGAACCGTTCTCATCCTATGAAGTAGCTAAAATATTAGAATCTCTTAAAAATAATAAAGCCCCGGGTCCGGATGGATACTCTGCGGAGTACTACAAACTTTTCGCTGAAACATTAACGCCATATATGACAAATGTATTTAATTCTGTGATGCAAAATGGTAGCTTCTCCCAAGAGATGTTGCAGGCAACAATTGTAGTCCTGCCCAAGCCAGGGAAGGAACCAAACTCTCCAGCTAACTTTAGACCTATATCCTTACTAAATACGGATATTAAAATCTATGCCAAGACACTGGCTCAGCGCATTCTCAGAGTTCTCCCGGACATAATTCATTCGGATCAGATGGGATTCGTGCAGGGGAGGCAGGCCTCGGACAGCACTAGAAAAATACTAAACCTCCTACATACAATTGAGAAAACGCAAACTTCTACCATAATGTTAACACTAGATGCCGAAAAGGCTTTTGATAGAGTCCACTGGGATTATGTTTTCAAAACGTTAGAAAAATTTGGGTTCGGTGAGAAGACCATACGTGCTGTGCGGGCCCTGTACTCTTGTCCAACTGCTAGAGTTTTGGTGGATGGTGTGATGTCAAACTCATTGCATATATCGAATGGCACAAGACAGGGGTGCCCGTTGTCCCCATTATTATATGTGATGGCTATAGAACCATTGGCGGAGCTGATCCGTACAAATCCTGATGTAAGGGGTGTCCCGGTGAACCACAGGCAGTATAAACTGGGACTCTTTGCCGATGATGTGATTCTTACACTAACTCATCCCTTGGAGTCCCTAAGATCTGCGTGTGCAATATTGGAGCACTTCAGCAACATTTCTATGTACAAATTGAATGTGGACAAATCACTCATTCTTGGGCTAAACATATCAAAAAGACTGCGAGATGAAATCCAAGCAGAATTCCCCTTTACATGGAAAGAAAAGAGTGTCCCGTACTTAGGAATAGCTTTGACCCCACTTATTAAAGATTTGGAAAATGCAAATTATACTAACCTACTGAATAATACGCAAAAAGAGCTAGATCACTTGGATTCACTGGGATTAACATGGTTTGGGAGAATTATGGCCTACAAAATGAAAATCTTGCCATTAATTTTATACTATTTTAGGGTCCTACCAATCCATGTATCTAATTTAACGTTAAATAAATTGCAGAGACAACTAAACACATTCATATGGGGTGGTAAGAAACCCCGACTGACTTTGTCCATACTCGCGCTACACAGGAAAAACGGAGGAGCGGACGTACCTAATTTAACCGCTTACCTCAAAGCTACTATATTAAACCAGTCCAAGCAACTTCTGCCCAATGACAGTTCCCTGGGGTGGCCAAACATGGAAAAAAGCTTCTTGGGAAACATCTCAGGCCAAGCAATAATATGTGCAATCTTGGTTGAAAAACAACTACACCCAAAAAAAGTAAGACTACAATTTCCTGAAGTACCTGCAACTTTGCGGGCTTTGATAGATACATGGAAAGACCTCTCAGAAAAAGCTAGCACTTCTGAAGTCAAGCGTAGAACCCCATTACCCCTAGACATATTGTGTCTATATATACCAGACATAGATATAAGACCTTGGATAACCAGAGGGGTAAAATGGATAGATGATCTTATGACCTCAAAAAAGAAGATTAAAGACTTCAGAGATTTGCAAATCAAACACGACCTCCCACTAAAAGAAAAATTCAACTACCTTAGAATATATTCCTTTTTGAAGGAAACATCTATCCACAAAATAATGCTCCCATCGTCACTCATAAGCAAAACCAACCAACCAGACAAAAAGACTAAATCTGATACAAGATTCTATTATGATATAGTAACCAATAATACAACATTAGCAAAAAAAAAGCATATATGTTGAGTTGGGAGAAAGAACTAAAGAAAGAAATTTCGGAACTTTCTTGGTCCAAAGCTTTCACATTAACCGCCAAATCCACTAAAGCAGGGGTCCCCAACTCCAGTCCTCAGGACCCCCAACAGGTCATGTTTTCAGGATATCCTATGGTAGGAACCTCTGTGGAAATGTCTGAGGACCGACAATAATTACATCACCTGGGTAATACTGAGGAAATCCTGAAAACATGACCTGTTGGTGGTCCCTGAGGACTGGAGTTGGGGAACATTGCACTAAAGGATTGGGGATTTGGGAAACCCAAACTAAAATATACATGAGGTGGTATTACACTCCATCCTTGTTACACAGTAGGTCAAAAATAGGGGATGGACTATGTTGGAGGGCGTGTGGTGGTAGGGGAACGCTTTCCCACATTTTCTGGTTTTGCCCCAAATTGAAATCATATTGGGACAAGGTACTTAAACACATAGAAAGCATAATTAATATCAAATTACCTAGAGAGGCGTCGCTGATATTGCTCCTGGTGGGAACTGAAGAGGTGCCAAAACCAATTAGACCTATATTGGCACACTCAATAATGACGGCAAAAACTATAGTGGCAAAATATTGGAAGAAACCAGACCCCCCGGAAATAGAGGAGTTCAAGAACCGTATGGCAGATCAATACGCAAACGAAAAATGGCTTGCCCTTCGTAGCAACTCGTCTAAACAATTTGATGCTCAGTGGGAGTTGTGGAGACCCAAAAAATAAACACTGACGAATGTTATAAATTCATAGATGCCAGGTTAAACTGTTAAAAAAATTAGTTAAGTATGTTGAGTTCAACATGAATAATTAAGATTATTTTACTAAAGAGGAACTCTGTAACTACAACACTAAAAAATTCGTGTACTCTGTTTGTTATTATAAGGAATATGATAAAACCATTACAAGACTGGTAAATACTTGGTGTACATGAGAGACTCATGTTAAAATATATACGCCATGCCTATGATGTGTTGTAACATGCAGTATGTTTTCTCTATCTCTTTTGTATTATCTTTCTTCTCTACATGTCTATTTCTCAATTTTGTTAAAAATTGTTCTGAAAATTCAATAAAAAAATCGATTATTCAAAAAAAAAAATCTACATGTTATCTATTTTGAAACAGCCCTACCATCCCACAGCGGCC
Organism: Eleutherodactylus coqui; assembly: GCF_035609145.1. Lineage (NCBI taxonomy): Eukaryota > Metazoa > Chordata > Amphibia > Anura > Eleutherodactylidae > Eleutherodactylus > Eleutherodactylus coqui. Next base: position 60,269,407 of record NC_089846.1, read on the forward strand.
CCTAGTGTAATAGCGACACCTAACAGCGGCCCCCAGTAGTAATAGTGACATCCCATAGCAGCCCCCAGAATAATATTGACACCCCACAGCGGCCAGCAGTCATAGTGACACCCCACAGTGACCCCGAGTCATAGTGACACCCCACAGCGGCTCCGAGTCATAGTGACACCCCACAGCAGCCCCAAGTAATAGTGACACCCCACAGTGGCCCCCAGTAATAGTGACATCCCATGGCTGTCCCCCCTCCCTTCCCTCACTCACTCACAGTTGTGGTGTGCTCTGCACTGTCCTCCTGCACTTCAGCCTTTGCCACCACAGCTCCCAGGGTTGGCGCTGTCCTCTGTACCGGCACTCCCAGCCTCACTGCTGTCCTCTATGCCGGGGCCGCTGGGCAGGCTCAGCGCTACATGTGCCGCCGCTCTCAGTCCCGCCGGCTGCCGCTCCCGGCTTTGGGCCTGCTGCTCTCAGCCTCATCGTAGTCCTCGGCCCCAAGCCAATCAGAAGCTAGGGGCGTGAATCAGTTGGGTGACAGGTGTATTATGTTGCCACCACTTACTTCTGGTGACAACATAATACACCAGTACCGAGCAGATGTCGGGGGAGGAGGATCCCGACTGCACAATGACATCACAGTGTACGCCGGTATCGGCGCTGCTAGCAGCGAAGCTGAGTGAATGCTGGCAGGGAAGCCGTGGCCCCTACCGGCATTCACAAGTGGTGAGAGGCCGATGGCGTGTGCCAGTAGGGAGGGCTCTGTGTGCCGCCTCTGGCACTCATGCCATAGGTTCGCCACCACTGCTGTAGAACATACACTGAAGCACCCCTTTTATGTACACCCACCACCAATAGACATAGCCATTACAATGAGCTGTAACAGCGGTGTGAGTTTCCACCTACCAGCTCTGTAGGATGCATGTCATCAGCCTTGGCCCTCCTGTAGTTGCTGACACGCCTGCGCAGAAGTGACGATACGTCATGGAGCCTCACTGATATAATGCTATCGGTGCAGGAAACTCCTGCTACCCAATGCGTATACACAGTATTTTCAACCTCTCGCGTGTTTAACAATGCGTCCTGTTGTCTCAGCAACAGGTATAGATTACTGATCTACAATCTCCGCACTGTCAGCGTGACAGCTGAGAGGGAGAGAACGCACAGAACGCAGAGATCCACATCCACAATAGCTGAATTACTTACCCCATGGATAATCCCAGGGGATAGCATAAAAAAAATGCTATGGCCAACCTGGTACGAAGAGGGATTAAACTTTAACTGGAGCTCACAGAGGGGGAGTCCATCCAACCCAGACTTCTAAAGTGACCCCGTTAGGGCTCAGTCAGACGAGCGTTTTTATGTGCAAATTTATGTGCTCCAAAATGCATGCCTAAAAAATCTCCGGACCGAAGCGGGCGTCACGCTGAAAGAAAACGCACTTGGCCGCATTTTTGCGCACATAACATATGCTGCTCACTATCCCCTGCTGCGGTTGTGACAGCTGCAGCAGGGGATTCCTTGGATGTGAAACCCCTGGATGCTGGAGGGGTTTCACCTGTGGTCATGGGGCCGGCGGCAGCAGCAGTGGCCCCGTCGACATACAGAGAATATTGTGATCCTCTGCCACAGCTGTGACAGCTGTGGCAGAGGATTTCTTCATCTCCGTGGGGAGTCCCCTTGTCACTGGACATGGTTAAAAATGCTATCACAGTGTTCAGTGACAGATGGAGATGAAGAAATCCTCTGCCACAGCTATCACAGCTGTGGCAGAGGAGCGCGATGTTCTCCCCTTGAATTCAATGGAGCCGGCGCTACAGCCCTAAAAATCATCCCTAAAATGAGTAAAAATTAAAAAATATATACTCACCTCTTCGCAGCTGCCGGGGGTCAGGCGCATCCAGCCGGGTCTTCTCCCTGCACTGCTCTGAAGTGCTTTCAGCAAATTCCCACTTGCTGAAAGGGTTGCCTCTGATTGGCTGAGCACTGTGACAGCTGTCAGCTGTCATTCAATAGCTGAGTGCTGCCTCTGATTGGTCACAGTGCTCAGCCAATCAGAGGCAGCCATTTCAACAGGCGGGGATTTAAATCCCCGGCTGCTAAAAGCACCTCAGAGCAGTGCAGGGAGAAGACTCATCTTAATGCGCATGAGCTCCGGCAGCTGCAGAGAGGTGAGTATATATTTTTTTTGTATGAAGCTGATATTTTTTTTGTATGTAGCTGATACCGACTGCTGAGATTGCCAGTGACCTCTGAGTAGATGGGTTGGGTAAAAGCATGTGACTACTGTGGCCAATCAGAGGCTGCAGAGTCACCATCGACACTCCTGGTACCAGTGCTTATATCCTGGCCACCATGATGCCAGGAGTTAGGAGACGTGATGTCGCGGCCTCTGACCACAGCGATCACGTGCCTCTGGCTAGCCCAGCTAGCTGAAGTCACTGCCTATGCCAGCACCGGCTGTCATCTGCATCCCGGGACTCCAGGGGAGGTGAGTAAACCACAGTGTTTTATTTTAGGCAAGGCTCAGTTTAGGGTTGAGGTTTTCATTTAATGATAAACCCCTTAGTAACAGCCCTATAGTGTTATTATGTCCTGCTGCAGGAGATGTATGGAAGGAGATTGCGTGGTGATCCCTCTCCATACATCCCGGGTGACGGTTGTTTCTTACAGTTTTACTGTACTTTTTTTCTTCGCCTTGTCTCCAAGAAAAAGTGCAATAAAAAGCGATCAAAAAGTCATATGTATTACATAATAGTACCAATGAAAACTACAGTAGGTCCCGCAAAAAATGAGCCCTCGCACAACTATGTCGACGGAAAAATAAAAAGCTATTGCGTGCAGAAGAAAATTAAATATCTTTGAAAAAAAAATACAAATAGTACAGCAAAAAGAAACTATATAAGATTGGTATTGTAGTAATCGTACTGACACATAGAATAAAGTTATGTCATTTCTGTTGCAGTTTGTTCGCCGTAGAAACAAGATGCACTGAAAGATGGCGGAATTTAATTTTTTTTCATTTCTCTCCACTTAGAATTTTTTTAAAGTTTTTCAGTACCTTATATGGTACATTAAATAGTACCATTGAAAAATATAATTCATCCCGCAAAAAACAAGCCCTCATACAGCTAAGTTGCTGGATAAATAAAGGAGTTACGATTTTTTTTAAAAGGGGGGAGGAAAATGGAAAAAAAAAAGGTCCGTTACTAAGGGGTTAAAAATGCAGTAAGTATCAGAAAGATTTTTGCTTTATTTGCCTGGACTGTCAGTAAAATGTAAATATATTCGAATAAAGATCAGATTTCTTTTTCTGGCTATCGTGACAACACTTGTGAATTGTTGTTGCAGTGTTTCAGCTTCTTTATGTCTCGGTTTGGGGTCCCGGTTGTGGAAGGAAAGACTGAAGGGCTGTTAACGAAACTCTCTTTCCTTGGTATCAAAATCAATGCTTTGGATATGGTTTTTTGCTTGCTTTTGGAAAAACTCGCTGTTTACTCGGGTTGAAATGGTTGCCAGTTTCAGAAAAGGTTACTCTAAAACAGTTGCAATCCCTTATTGGCTGTCTCGGTTTTTCTTCTAGGGTTTTACCAAACGGTCTGGCTTTTTCTAGTTGGCTTTCATTGGCTTTCACCAAAGGACTTCAGCATCTGGAGCATTTTATACAGGTCACCAGGAGTATGCAGGACGACATGCATGTTTGGCAGGTCTTCCTGCAGACTTTTAATGGTCAGACTTTGTCAAGCCAGAGAGGTTACTGTTGTCGATCTTAACCTAGTGACAGATGCTGCGAGTAATTTAGGTTTTTCAGCAGTTTGTGGTGCCCATTGCTGCTGGACACTCTGGCCGGAATCTTGGACGCACTTTGATTTTAATGCAAGCCGTCCGTGTGGGATCCGCACTGAAATGGAGCATGCTGCAATTTGCTTTCTGGACCAAAAGGTCAGCAAAAAAAATCTGCATGCTTTAATTAAGCTGCGGACACCCATGTTTCCCTATGGGTGGCTTGAACTTTGGATTGTCTGCGCAGGTCCCCCGCGTGGATTCCGTAATTCAGATCCGCCCATGGACATTGGGCCTAAAAGTGATTAAAAAAAACTATTCCCATAAAACTACAGCTTGAAACAGAAAAAACAAGCCTTAACCCCTTGAGTGGCGGGTTTCCTACCACCCTGTCGTGCCCACCAGGGCAGGTTTGAATTTCAACTAATTTTGCAGTTGCGTCTCAAGAGCCATAACTTTTTCATTTTTCCATTGACACAGCCATATGATGGCTTGTTTTTTGCGGGACAAGTTGTGATTTTTTAAACAGGGGGGAGAAAAAAAATAAATGGGGAAAAAAGAAAAAAAGGGGCCATGTCATTAAGGGGTTAAATAATGCATTAACTTCCTTCACTGGGTCATTACGACGCATGGATACCACATGTGTGATTGTATTTTTGATTTTTTACAAAGTAAAGGGAGACAAGTGTTTTTATAATTTTTTATATTTTTTTTCCTTTTTTTTTTTGTCCCTTTAGGGGACTTCCACAGGGACCCATCAGAACCCCCTGATCACATTCCGGGGGTCCGATGGTGACAGCCCTTTACATGCTGCAGTGACAGCCCTTTACATGCTGCAGTCACATAGACTGCAGCATGTAAAGGGTTAACACAGCAGAGATCGGAGGTTTTCTCTGATCTCTGCTGTAAGAGCTGGTACCTAGCTGTCCTCTGACAGCCAAGCACCAAGCTCTCCCTGCCACAGAGACCTCGGCTTGCTTCTGACAAGCCGATGGTCTCTATGGCAACCTGTAAACAAAGCAGGAAGTTGCTGGCATATCGGCAATATCTTCTGCTGGTTTTTCAAAGCCCTTGCTTTGTTCTCTGTGGGTCTGTGCAGGCAGAGCACACTGTCACAGCTTGTGGCATTGTGCTCTGCAGCTCCCATAGTGATACATAGCCCGGAAATCTTCCGGGCTATGTCGCTATGAGCAGTGGAGCTCGTCCCGGAAAATTTCCGGGCGTGCCACTCAAGGGGTTAATAAAGGCTCAGTCAGATAAGCAAATTTTTCATGCATCCAGGTGCATTTTTAAAACGGGTCTATTAGAAACAATGCTTTCCAATGAAAGCGGCCACATGTCCAATTTTTAGAAGTGGAAAAATTTGCATCTGCAAAAGATGTGAGACATGACATGTGCGTGCAAATGCACCCAGGCACGCATTTTGTTTTCTACACACGATGTGCGACTTTTAAAAAAAATTTCATTCACGTGCCTATAATGCGTCAAAAATTATCTCGTCTGACTGAGCCCTTAAGCTCCAACAATAGAAAAACAAAAGAGGTTATGGTTAAATAGGTTTTTTTGTGCAAGAGTGGAAAAATCTAAATATATATGTATATGTATGTGTATGTATATATATAATTTTGATATTGCTGAAATTGTACAAACATGCATAAAAAATGTATCATGGCATCTATGCTGCATGATTAATGCTGTAAAAAATGTAAAAAAAAAAAAAAACAATGGCAGAATTCAGGTGTTTTTTTTCTTCCTCCCCTTCAGAAAATGTTTCAATAGGTTATACAATGCATTATATGTACCCAAAAATAGTACCAATAAAAACTACAGCTTGTTATGCAAAAAACAAGCCCATGGCATTTAAAAAGTAGAGATGAAAATTCACAAACAATTGTTGTGTTCTTAAGCCAAAATAGTCAATGTCACAAAGGGGTTAAAGAACATGTAATATTCATGCCTATTGAGATTTAATCAGCCTAATTGATTACAGTTAATAGGAGGATCTAATATTGGAAGACAACCTGTCACTTATACCAAAATAAATAAGAAAATTATAGTACTGAGTTCTCTAGAATTCCACACCCAAAGAATAGTTTGTACATGTCCTGTAGGAGGTATCGTCTATATATACTTGTGTTTTATTGATATCAGCTTCACAATAACCCAACGAAGAATTGCATTTACACATCTTCTTCCAAGATCAGCTTTGCATTCCATGCGACTGTAAGTATAAAAATGTTATTTTGTTGTCAGTTATACAATTGATAAGGCTGAAAAAAAAGACACCGGTGCATCAAATCCAACCTGTTATCCTATTGTGTTGATCTGGAGGAAGGCAAAAAAAACCTAATTAGGGGGAAACATTCCTTCCAGCCTCCAAATATAGCAATCAGAATAAATCCCTGGATCAAAGCCCTGTCTCGAGTAACATAACTTGTAATATTATTACTTTCAAGAAAGGCCTCAGGCTCCTACTTGAACTTGTTCAGCGAGTTTAACAATCATACATTTCAAACTAATCAAAAAATGCATATTTCTATATCTCAATTGTGTTTCTAACGCATTTTTGATTGCTTGTGTGTCGAGCATCATGAGAGTAAATGTAAAGATTTGAGCTTCCAAAATTCTGTGCTGATTAATTTTTTTTAAACTCGCTTTATTGAAGAAAAACATATTCCACTAACATAAACCACTGAAGTTAATATGTATTAGGTTTACAATAAGTATAGTAGGTGTAATAGATTCAGGGTGCTTTCAGACGAGCGTGTGCGTGTGTGTACATAGGTGCACACAAAACCACACGTCCATTAGAACCCTTGGTTCCCTATGGTGTGTTCACATGTCTGTGTTTTACATGCGTGCAAGTGCATGTACCTGCAAAACATAGGACATGCGTGCACCATAGGTCTGTGGTGCATGTCAATATTCCCCAGCGGGGAGTCCCCTTGTCACTGAACATTGTGACATCACTGTCACAGGGTTCAGTGACAAGGGGACTCCCCATGGGGAGTAAAGAATCCCCTGCCACAGCTGTCACAGCTGTGACAGCCGTGGCAGAGGATTTCTTCATCTCCGCGGGGAGTCCCCTCATCACTAATCCTGATTAAAGGATACAAGGAGATGGATGGGCATGGTTCTGGAAATTGAAAAATATAGCATAGTATAGTTGAAGGAATTTGTGGTAGTCCGATTTGGGTACATCATACATTTCTTGTATCTGTTTATAGGATACAAAAGCGCCTTGAATAAATAAATCTGATAGTGACATGCCCTGTCGCTTTTTTTTTACTAAGTCCTATATTCGCATTGCCAATTTATGTATAGGTAGAGGGCGTCTAGTATATAATCTTTGATTTTCTAAAACTTACTATGGAATAGTGGAGGAGGAGTAGTGTATCAAGTGTTATTTAGCATTGGGTAGGGCATTTATTCAATACCCAGTGTCTATAATATCACAATTGTCCTGCAATATAGTATAATTTAAAATCAGGTAAAGCCATACCCACTAAGTCTTTAGATCTTTGTAATGTTTCAATTCAAATTCTATGTCTAGAATTTCCCCATATAAAAGATGATAGTTAGGAATTTATTGTATTATAGAATTGCTGTGGTATTATAACATTAACCCTTTGCAATCCAATTTTGGATTCAGGGTTTTTCTAGGGGGCTTTCTGTTTTTGCCATTATACAATGGTGTCATCTACTGGCTAGAGCCAGTACTGCGGTATGGGACATGCTGGAGAGCCCACAGACAACAGAGCGGCCAGTAATCTACAGTAAGAATACCCTGCTGGACGTCTTCTGACATTGGAGCTGTACAGCCTTCAATCAGAATGTCTTTAGACGTCAGACAGTGGATTGGAAAGGATTTATATGTTCTATGGTGTACAGAAGTTTTGGTAGAAATATCATTTTAATTCTGCTGGCAACAAATAAGTGAAGTGAGTTCTATATTTTAAATTGATCTTTAAGAAAAGAAAGTAGGGGGATAGTATTTAGATTACATAAATGTTGGCAGCCTCTTTGGATGTATATTCCTGGGTATTTAAATTGTGGTATTTTGAGGTGGCATATTTCTTCACCCTTTAGCCATCCCTTTTCTTTGAGAGACTTAAACATAGGTTTCTGCCAATTAACCCCTTAGTGACGGCGCTATCGTAAAACTACGTCCTGCTGTTGCAGGACGTGTATGGAGGGAGGTAGCGCCGCTATCTCCCTCCATACAGTGCGGGCGTCAGCTGTTTATTACAGCTGACACCCGCGGGCAATAGCCGGGCTCGGCCGTTCGGCCGATCGTGGCTATTAACCCTTTAAATGCGGCTGTCAATTCTGGCAGCAGCATTTAAATTCCCCGAACGCTGTTCGGGGATCCCGCTGTTCGGGGTTCCCCGTGCAGGTGTCATGGCAGCCGGGGGCCTGTGAAAAAGCAGTATGACGTAATGCTATTGCATTACGTCATACTGCAGGAGCGATCAAAGCATTGCATCTTAAAGTCCCCCAGGGGGACTTCTAAGTAAAGTAAAAAAAAAATCAATAAAGTTTTTTTGATTGTAAAAAAAAAATGTTATAAAAGTTTAAATCACCCCCCTTTTGCCATATCTATTATTAAAAAATCTAAATCATAAATTAAAAATATGTATTTGGTATTGCCGCGTCCATAAAAGTCCGATTTATCAAAGCAGTGCATTATTTTTCCTGCACGGTGAACATCGTCCGGAAAAAAAATAAAGAACGCCATAAATACACTTTATGGGCTCAGTCATGCGCATGCGTCCGGCGATTTTATAAAACCATTGCTATGCAATGGTATCGGACACATGAGCGCTTTTTATGTGCTCGTCCGATAAATTATAGAACAGAAATCGCAGATCCCACCTATCTGCGATTCCTGTTCTCTTCTCTATATGCGCTCAATGGGGCCGGCGGCAGCAGCGCCGACCCCATTGAGAACATATAGTAGACAAATCATTCTCCTCTGCCACAGCTGTAACAGCTGTGGAAGAGAAGAATGATGTTTGCCCATTGAATTCAATGGAGCCGGCAATACAGCCGGCTCCATTGAAAGCAATGGGCTGCCGGCGAGCGCGGGATGAATTTTCGGGAAGGGCTTAAAAATATAAGCCCTTCCCTGCGATTCATCCAGAAATGTGTAAAAACAAAAAAACATATATATATATTCACCTGGTCCCGGCAGACGGAGTTCAGCCGCGGCGGCCGGCAGTTCTCCTGAACTGCTCTGAGTAGTATTCAGCAGCCGGGGCTTTAAAATCCCCGCCTGCTGAATGAGCTGCCTCTGATTGGTCACAGCCTCACCAATCAGAGGCAGCTCTCACTCACACCCATTCATGAATTCATGAATGACAGCTGAGAGCTGCCCCTGATTGGTCCCTGCGCTGAGCCAATCAGAGGCAGCACTCACTCACCCATTCATGAATTCATGAATGGGTGTGAGTGAGAGCTGCCTCTGATTGGTGAGGCTGTGACCAATCAGAGGCAGCTCATTCAGCAGGCGGGGATTTTAAAGCCCCGGCTGCTGAATACTACTCAGAGCAGTTCAGGAGAACTGCCGGCGGCCGCGGCTGAACTCCGTCTGCCGGAACCAGGTGAGTATATATATATTTTTTTATTTTTACACATTTCTGGATGAATTTCCGGGAAGGGCTTATATTTTTAAGCCCTTCCCGAAAATTCATCGTGAGATCGCCCGCAGCCCATTGCTTTCAATGGAGCCGGCTGTATTGTCGGCTCCATTGAATTCAATGCGCTGGACAGCTCCGGCCCGTTTCTAATGAAACACGGCTAGGAGCAGTTTTTTCGGGCGATTTTTCGGCCCCGGTCACGCGATTTGAGGATGCGCATCTGTCATGCGATCCGCAAATCGCGGGAAAAAACGCCCGTGTGACTAAGGCCTTTTAGTTACCCTGTCTCCCAGAAAAAACACAATAAAAAGCGATCAAAAAGTCGTATGTATTCCAAATTGATACTATCAGAAACTACAGGACATCCTGCAAAAAATGAGACCAGTGCAAAATGTCTAATAGCTAGGGCCATTCAATTAAGTTGAAGGCCTTTGTAACATCTAAGGATGCTAGAGTCCGACTTTGTTTTTGTTTTCAACCTATGTGGGTTATTACCTGCACACGTCGGATGTTATCTGATGTTGATTTACCAGGTATGAATCCTGACTGATCAGGATAAATAGTATCATGGATAACCAGGTTCAGTCTATTTCCTAATAATTTAGTGATGATTTTATAGTCTGTATTCTTTCTCTTGGGTTTTAGTAAGATTATAATAGTTGTTTCATCAAATGAATTTGGAAATCTACCCTCTTTCATGATTTTGTGGAAATTAAAGAGTAACTGTCGGATTGAGATTTTGCTATTCTGTAAATAAACTTTAATTAGAAGGCCATCTAGGCCAGATGACTTATTCTTGGCCATGGAAAATAAAGTTTCTGCTATTTCCTCCTGAGTGATTGCTGAATAGAAAAAGGAAGCATGTCCTGTTGAAAGTTTAGGGAAATCTATCTTGTTCAGATATGTTCCAAAATGTTTACCTTCATATGTGGCTGGGGATTTATATAAATCTTGATACAATTGAGCAAATCTGTAAAGTATGCTAACCGAGTCAGTAAGTATTGGGTTCTCAGGGAAGAGTATTTTCAATATTGGGGGAGAGGAAGAATTTAGATGAGCTATAAACTTACTGCATTTATTGCAAAATTCAAACATTGACTGTTTGGTAAAACATGGTTTACAGTTTGCTTTTTCCTTTACGATTTGTAGATATTCTCTTCTATATACTAGTTTCAGAGGGATCTCTAATATATTAGTATTTTGTTTCAATACTATTAATTTTAAGATCTTCCTCTCTTTTTTGGGGCTGATTCATTTTAATTTTGTCATGTATCTTTTGAGGTCAGAACCTCTTTTTTGTTACAGAGCTCAAAATTCTCTGTTACCCTGCATGCAGAAACAGGGAGAGTACAGGAAGATGTAAAAAAATTGAAGAAAGACTGATGCTGTATTGACATGGGGGAGTGTGATTTTGGTCAGTAATGCAAATAAGGAAGATGGAACAATAACTCTGCAGCACCACTTATTAAATGGCAGCATTCCTTCAAATCAATATCAGGCCCTTTAAACAAGTCTTTAAAACAATGATTGGGAATTGGAAACCAAGCCAGAAATCCATACACAGACAGCTGTTTTAGGGCTTTGCCCCTCATCAGTGTGCAGTAGGTTTCTGCCTTGGCTAGTGAGAGGCCTATAATGTGGGTCAGGATGGGTGTCATCACTCTTTAGGGAGAGCACCTAGAAGGTGTGTGGAGACACCTAGGAGGTGAGTGAGGAGACTTATAAGGCCATGCATGCCCCTCTGCGAAATATATGCAAATAAGGATGATGACGCTGCAGAGTTATTATTCCATCTTCCTTATATGCATATATTTCCCAGTGGAGCATGGATGGTCTTAAAAAGCCCAATTTACACTAAAAGATGATCGCTCAAAAATCGCTCAAACGACAATTTAAGTGACAGTTTTGAGCGATCATCTTTGCTTAAACTCTTAAATAGCTAATTAGCTACTTAAGAGTTAAATGAAGGCGGAGCGGGATTACACCACTGATAGCTCCGAGAACAGCAGCAGCTTTGTATATGCAAACAGCTGCTTTGCTCTTGGGAGCTTTCAACTGGTATCCCGCTGAGAAGTCCAAGAGGGATACCAGCTGAAAGAATGTTATCAGCTGCTATCGCACAGAGAACTCAGCACACGGCGCTGATAAGGCTCATCACTGACTTTTAGCCTGCTAAGAATGAGCGATTAACGAATTGTGCACAAAAAAGTGCACGATGGCAGCGCGTTTAGGCGCAACGGTTATCGCTCAAAAGAAGGCTTTTGAGCAAATTTTGAGCGATAATCGCTGTGTCTAAATGGGCCTTAAGTCTCCTCACTCACCTCCTAGGTGTCTCCACACACCTTCTATGTGCTCTCTTTAAAGAGAGACGATACCCCTCCCGACTTTGGTCAGTAAAAAGCAACTGTGTTCCATGTGATTTTCACGTGTCTTTTTCATGTGCATTTTTAATCAGAATTTTTCTGTGATCTGCACTTCTTGGTTCTTTTTTTTAATGTGGTTCCGGTAGTAACATGGCTTAAAACACACTTCCCAATTGCATTAATATCATATGGAATGCAATTGCAATCCATTATTTTCATTATTCCATATAAAATGATGGACAATTCTTGAAGAAGGATTGCACAAAAATAGAACATGGTCCAAGAGAAAAATCACTCTTGTGACTTAACCCATTCAAATCATTGGGTTCTTTTCCTGTGTGAGGTCTATCCATCTTGGAATTGGACAGACTTTGCAGAGGAAAATCAGCTGTGTGAATACAGCCTAAGGGCTCAGTCACATGGGCGTTTTTCCACGCTATTTTTTTGTGCGCAAAACTGATGCGCACAAAAAATTGCGTGACCAAAGCCAGCATCACGGCTGAAAAAAACGCTGCTAGCAGCATTTATCAGCTCAAAGGGCTCGGTCACACGAGCGCTACCTGCTATCCTCTGCCACAGCTGTACGATGTTCGCCCATTGAATTCAATGGAGCCAGCAATACAGCCGGCTCCATTGAAAGCAATGGGCTGCCGGTAAGCGCTGTATTAATTTTCGGGGGAGGGCTTCAAATATAAGCCCTTACCTGAAAACCATCCAGAAAAAGTGTAAAAAGTAAAAAAATATATATACTCACCTTTTTGCAGCTGCCGGAGATCAGCCGCATCCACCCGGCTCTTCTCCTGAACTGCTTTCTGTAGTATTCAGCAGGCGGGGATTTAAAATACCCGCCTGCTGAATGGGCTGCCTCCGATTGGTCCCAGCCCTCAGCCAATCAGAGGCAGCTCTCACTCACCCATTCATGAATTAATGAAGGGGCAGCTCTCAGCTGCGAGCTGAATTGGCTGCCTCATATTGGTCACAGTGCTCAGCCAATCAGAGGCAGCACTCACTCACCCATTCATGAATTCATTAATGGGTGAGTGAGAGCTGCCTCTGATTGGCTGAGGGCTGGGACCAATCGGAGGCAGCCAATTCGGCTCGCAGCTGAGAGCTGCCCCTTCATGAATTCATGAATGGGTGAGTAAGAGCTGCCTCTGATTGGCTGAGGGCTGGGACCAATCGGAGGCAGCCCATTCATCAGAAGAAGGATCTTTAGTATATGTTCTCAATAGGGTCGGTGCTGCTGCCGGCCCCATTGAGCACACATGCAAGAACACCGATTTGCACAGAATGCAGTTACATGCGTTCTGCAAATCGTTTTGTCATATAATTTTTGGCAAATCCACATAAAAAACGGACATGTGACCAATCCCATTGCAAAGCATTGGGTGTATATATATATATACACCCAATATATATATATATATATATATATATATATATATATATATATATATATATATATATGTGTAGATCGCGAGCGTATCAGCAAATCGGGCAAAAAACGCCCTTGTGGCTAAGCCCTAATACTGTTTTACAAAACTTTAACAAAAGAGCATTAAAGGCATTTTCTATGCAAATACTATTTATGAGCTATCTTCAAGGTAGGCCATCAGTAGCTAATTAGCTGAGATCCACCACTCAGGCTCCCCGGCTGATCAGCTGACTGGGCACTTGCTGTCAGTGCTGCAACGCACAGGGCTACGGCCAGGGGCGTAGCTAGAGGCTCATGGGCCCGGGTGCAAAAGTTTAGCTTGGGGCCCCCTTCCAGACCCGTCCAACCGCCACTCCTTTTCACGGCTACTCCTGGTATATCACTTTTAACTACATTACTGGTTTTTTTTAATGACCCATCAATGGATCATCAGTAATCAGGGGTTTTAGATTCTTAAAACATCCAGAACACAAGCCTCAAGGCATGCTTTGCTTCCCCAAGAAAGAAAAAAATAATTTATAAGATATATATATATATATAGGCACACATACATTGAAAACAGTACAATAACAATATATATAATAGAGACAACATAAGCTAACTTTTATAACATGTTAGGGCTCATGTCCACGACCAGGTTTTCACCACGTATCATGCGTGCGTTGTGCACACACACGTGGTGCGCAGTGAACGGAGTCAGTGAAAGCCAATGGACTGCGTGTAGATATGCAACAGAAATAAATCCCAGCATGCTCTCTTTCTCTGTGTACTACGCAACGTGAGCCCTGTACACTTGTATGATATGCTGTCCATACACAATACATTGTTTCCATACGCATTGTCACTCTAAACAGAGTGGGGAATTAAAAAAAGAATCCCACTGTGCATGGGCAGTGCCACACAAAGCCATATGCGGTCCCTGTCGGCTGGGAAATGTGTGAAATGCTGGTGGTCTCCCACAGTGTTATACGCTTATGGCTGTGGCATAGAAACCTTGGTCACCAATACAGCAGCTCAGTTCTAGTATACCTCTAATAGTGAAGTTAGGTGCCGACCCACTGATAGTGATTACCGTGCAGTTACCTCCAGTGATCGCTGGTGACCGTCACTTTCAGTTTTCATCTCTAGCCGGCCCAGACCACCATTAGGGCTTTTTCCAGCTACTATTAGTCTCTGCAGAATCCGAACAGACATGTTTAGCTACAGTACATGGTTTCCCAACACGCTGCATGCTGCTAACAATTCCCTCCTTCTGCTCTTTAACCTATTAAGGACACGGCTTATTTTGGCTATAAGGATGCAATGATTTTTGGGGGTTTCACTTCTCCACTTTTCAAAAGCCATATCTTTTATATTTTTCCATCAACATGGCGGTATGAGGGCTTGTTTTCTGCGTGGCAAACTGTAGTTTTTATCGGTATCTTTTGTGTGTACATAAAATGTATTGTAAAACTTTTATTCACTTTTTTTGAGGCCTGGGAGAGAAAACACATCAATTCTGTGATTTTTTTTTTTACGCCACTAATCATGCAGCATACATGGCATGATACATTTTTCTGTGGGTCGGCATGATTAAAACGATACTAACTCATAAAACGCTCCTAGTTGTCCTCCCACAACTCCCCATCTCACAGATCGCCCCTCGTTCTCAACCACTCCACAGGACGCCCCTTGTCCTCCCCTTCCCCCCCCCCACACAACACCCCTTCTTCCCCCCCCACACTCCCCATCATATAGAACACCCCTTGTTTTCCAATCACACAGAACACCTCTTGTTCCCCCCCACTTCCCATCACACAGAACCCCCCTTGTCCCCCTCCAACTCCCCATCACACAGAACACCCCTTGTTTCCCAATCACACAGAACACCTCTTGTTCCCCCCCCACTCCCCATCACACAGAACCCCCCCTTGTCCCCCTCCTCATCACACAGAACACCCCTCGTTTCCTCCCCACACTCCCCATCACACAGAACACCACTTGTTTCCCCCCACTCCCATCACACAGAACCCCGCTGTCCCCCCCACACTCCCTATCACACACAGAACACCCCTCGTTCCCCCCACTCCCCATCACACAGAACACTCCACATCACACAGAACACCCCTCACTCACCCCCACTCCCCATCACACACAGAACATCCCTCGTCCCCCCCCCTCCCCATCACACAGAACACTCCACATCACACAGAACACCCCTCACTTACCCCCACTCCCCATCACACAGAACACCCCTCACTCACCCCCACTCCACATCACACAGAACACACCTCACTCACCCCCACTCCCCATCGCACAGAACACCCCTCACTCACCCGCACTCCCCATCACACATTACACCCCTTGTTTCCCCCACTCCCCATCACACACAGAACACCCCTTGCTCCCCCCACTCCCCATCACACAGGATCCCCCTCCTCTTAATCATACTGAACACTGCTCGTTCTCCCCCATCACACAGGAGGACGTTCCCTCTCAGTGACTGCACTTACTTTCACTAAGGTCTCTGCGCAGGCAGGCAGCTTCTCCTGCACACCGGCGCTTCCTCCCGGACCTCCGCTCAGTCCATTTTGGACTTATTATCCAACAGACCTGACAGAATAACAGGGGTGCAGGTCGGAGACACCTAGAAAATAGTGACCATAATATAATAAATTTCCAGTTGACTTTCAAAAGGGAGATGTATAGGGGTACTATGAAAATACTAAACTTTAGGAAGGCAAAGTTTGATCATCTCTTAGGCACCCTTAATAATAGTAGTAATTATTAGGAAATTATAGTACCAGTGTTTCTGGTGGCGCAATGTGCCACATAGCTGTGCTGCATGCTACATCTATTCTGATCCCCAGAGATCACACACACAGCCATTAGCCCATCTCAGAGACAGAGATACTTATTGCCAAGGAGAGTAAAGTCAACCTTAGGCCTTAGTCACATGGGCGTTTTTTCACGCGATTTGCGCATCGCATGACGGATGCGCATGCGCAAATTGCGTGACCGGCGCCGAAAAATCGGCCCAAAAATCGCCCGAAAATCTGCTCCTAGCCGCGTTTCATTAGAAACGGGCCGGAGCTGTCCAGCGCATTGCATTCAATGGAGACGGCAATATAGCGGCTCCATTGAATGCAAGCGCTGCGGGCGAGTGTGGGATGAATTGTCCCCAATGTATGTACTTACCTGCTCCCGGCAGCTGGAGATCCCGGCGGCCGGCCTGCAGTGGGTGTGAAGGGGGTGTGACTCAGGCTTGCCCCTGATTGGCTCAGCGCTGAGCCAATCAGAAGCAAGTCTCAGTCACACCCATTCATGAATTCATGAATGGGTGTGACTGAGATCAGCCTCTGATTGGCTCAGGCTGAGCCAATCAGGGGCAAGCCTGAGTCACACCCCCTTCACACCCACTGCAGGACCGCCGCGGGGATCTCAGGCTGCCGGGAGCAGGTGAGTACATCCTTTTTTTTTATTTTTTCACTTTTCAGGATGCATTGCAGGAAAGGGGTTATATATTTAACCCCTTCCCGACAATTAACCCCGCGCACGCCGGCAGCCCATTGCTTTCAATGGAGCGGCTGTATTGCCGCTCCATTGAATTCAATGGGCAAACATCGTTCTTCTCTGCCACAGCTGTTCCAGCTGTGGCAGAGAAGAATGATTTATCTTCTATATGTTCTCATTGGGGTCGGCGCTGCTGCCGCCGGCCCCATTGAGCGCATATAGAGAAGAGAACAGGAATCGCAGATCGCAGATAGGTGCGATCTGCGATTTCTGTTCTCTAATTTATCGGACGAGCGCATAAAAAGCGCTCATGTGTCCGATACCATTGCAAAGCAATGGTTTTAAAAAATCGCCGGACGCATGCGCATGCGCAAATCACGGCAATAAACGCCCGTGTGACTGAGCCCTTAAACTGTTCCTCAATTATATAAATAGTAAAAAGATTAATACTGAAAGTGTTGGCCCCTAATAATGTAGGAAAAATTATAGAGGGTAATGAGGAGAAGGCAAATCTATTAAATAGATTTTTCTCCAGTGTATTTACAGAGGAAAATTAAATGCTATATTTAAGGACTCTATAGTGACAGGTTCTGTTCCACTGGTTTAGCACATAGCGAATGTGGTGCCGATATTCAAATAGGGGTCAAAAAGTGAACCTGGAAACTACAGGCCGGTAAGTCTTACTTATATAATGGGTAAAATGTTTGAAGAGTTTCTAAGAGATGCTAGTCTTGAGTACCTTAGGGGAATAATAGCTTGAGTTAAAGGGGTTGTCCCGCGCCGAAACATAACATTTTTTTGCACAGACCCCCACATAGTACACAGTAAAAGCGCATCTATTTGTTGTTTTTTTTTTTTAAAGTCTCTTACCTGGATCCCCGTTCTGCAGCTTTTGAAGAATCTTCTTTCCAAGATGGCGCCGCTGGTCTTCTCCCACGGTGCACCGCGGGTCTTCTCCCATGGTGCACCGTGCGCTCCACTGCCGATTCCAGCCACCTCATTGGCTGATCGGCACCACGTGATGGAGGCGGAGCTACGCGATGACGCGAAGAAGAGGGAGGAGCCAGGACGCAGCTCGTGAGCCCGGACCATCAAGAAGAGGAATCTTCAGTGCGCAAGCGCGACTGTTCGTGCGACCAGAGGAGTAGTTTGGTCGGCGCCATGGAAACGGGGACGCCAGCACCGGAGGGGGTAAGTATATAACTTCTGTATGGCCAATATTTAATGCACGATGTATATTACAAAGTGCATTAATATGGCCATACAGAAGTGTGTAACCCCACTTGCTTTCGCGGGACAACCCCTTTAATGAGGGGTCGATCCTGTCAAACCAATCTGATCTGCTTCTACGAGAAGGTACGTTCTAGACTGGACCGAGGAGAGTCATTGGATCTTGTGTATCTTGGTTTTTCCAAAGCATTTGATTCTGTGCCGCATAGAAGGTTGGTATATAATTAAGACGAGAGGATAGTATGTGGTTGCAAATGGATTTGAATAAGTTGGGGGATTCGACAGAAAAGTGGCAAATGAGGTTTAACACTGATAAATGTAAGGTCATGCACATAGGCGGAGGAAAGACATGTCACCATTGCACACTAAATGGGAAACCACTGGGTAAAACTGACTTAAAAAATGACTTGGGGGTTTTAGTTAAGTGTAAGCTTAATAGGAACAACCAATACCAGGCAGCTGTTGCCAAGGCAAATAGGATCATGGAGTGCATCAAAAGTTGTATAAGAGTACATGAGGAGAACCTTTTTCTTCCCCTTTACAAGTCACTGGTCACACTACACATGGAATATTGTGTACAGTTTTGGGCACCAGTACACAAGAAGGACATATCAGAGATTGATCAGGTACAAAGGAGGACAACTAAAGTAATATATGAAATGGGCGGACTACAATACCCAGAGAGGTTATCAAAATTGGAGTTATTTACTTTAGAAAAAAGACGACTGAGGGGTGACCTAATAATTATGTATAAATCTATTAGAGGAAAATGCAGAGATCTCTCCTATCATCTTTTTATACACGTAAAAAGACCCTGACTGTAACAAGGGGGAAGCCTCTGCATCTAAAGGAAAGGATGTTTCTACACCGACATAGAAGGGGGTTCTTTACTGTAAGAGCAGTGAGACTATAGAACTCTCTGCCTGAGTACATGGTGATGGCGAACTCACTAAGAGTACAAGAGGGGCCTGGACATCTTTCTTCAGTGTTAAAATATTACATGCTATTGTCACTGATTACTTCAGATGGGTTGGTGATCCAGGGATTATTCTGATTGCTGGACTGGAGTCAGGAATTAATTTTTTTCCATTAAATGGGGAAAATTGTCATCATTGTTGTTTTTTTTTTCCTTCTTCTAGATCAACATTGAAGGGGAAAATAGGCTGAACTGGATATAAATATCTTTTTTTGGACTAACATACTATGTTGCTATGTTACTATTGTCCTTAATGGATTAAAAGAGGCATTTTGTGGGGATATTTCGAGAAATCACTTGTTATATTAGTTGTGTTGAGTTATTTAAATTGTTCTTGTGTGGTTGTGTTTTGCAAACAGCTGAACGTTTGCAAATTTGGCAAATAAACCTAATTTGCAGGGGGGATGCAACTGGGTATTAATGTATCTTGATGCCACCTGAAGTTGAGGTGGAGTCAAGATACTGTGTGTTTGACAGCGGGTTGCCGCCCCCTGTTCCTCATTGGCTGTCCGGCTGTGTGCTGCTTCTGCCACTCACAGGTCCTATAGCCTCCGGCATCTGTATCCCCGTCCTGGCCCTCACATCTCCTGTAGGCAGTGGCGCTCTTAGCATCGCATCTCCTCTAGGCAGCGTCGCTCTCAGCAATGTGAACGCCAAAGTCCAGTGGGCAGCGGCGCTCTCAGCAATGTGAACGCCAAAGTCCAGTGGGCAGCCGCGCTCATAGCTCTCGAATGCCGCCTACAGCACGCCGTGCAGGAAGGAAACAGTGCCGGACTGAAGTGGGGACAGCACTGACAGCGCTCCCGCCGCCTTGGCCCATAGCGGGAATGCAAGGGGGAGGCAACTTAGCCGGGGATGCAGGAGTGCCACCCGGGGACACCAGCGGCGACGACAGTGACACTGTTACCAAGTGCAGGGAGGGGTGGGGGGAGAAGTGGCAGCGTGATACTATACTGGCGGTGGAGGGTGAGTGACACAGGAGCGGGGACTACACTCAATGCGCTCCCACTAAACAGGAATGTGCCATCTCTTATTTATGTCAGGGATGGAGGGTTAGGGTGAGGGGTCAGTGTAACAGTTAGGCTTATATAAAAACTTAAAGCCTAACTGTTACACTGACCCCTCACCCTAACCCTCCCTCCCTGACATAATTGCAAAATCACAACACGCAGCTCTCTGCCTCCACAGCTCTGCTTAGTGAGCTGAAAGGACCTGAAGCCCATGCAGCTCTGCAACCAATCAGGATCAGGGGGCGTCACCCCCCCCCCCCCCCCCCCTGTCAATCTTGACTCCACCAGGACTTCCTGGTGGCGTCAAGATACACTAATACCATGCAACAGTACCTAATGTTATTAGCTAGGGAAGTTCTTTGGGCAGGCGGCTGTCCTAAATATGGTGTTCAGTAAGGGTGCCATTATTTTTAGTCCAATTAATCGAGAAAACAGGCCCAACTTTATATTTCAAATAGAACTTGTGTAGAAGGAGCCTTTGTGTTACAAAACAAAAATGTGTTACAAATATCATATAAGAAATCATTATCTTCTTTCTCATTATTTTCCATCAAGAGAAAATGTCCAATCTCCAAGATAATGATGATAGTCGCAAACCACTGATGAATAATTACAACCACGATAAAAGTCCTAAGACTAAGAGTGAGTATAACAGATGTATGGTTGTATTTGATCTAGCCATATATTTGTATAGGGATCATTAATTGTATAATGCTTCAGAAAATGTATAAAGGAATCCTTATGACACAGTGCCCAATTAGATTACAGTTAATGTTTTAGACTCTATTCAAATCACATGTGGTTGGTATGTTGAGAATATATGCTGGGAGAGACATTAGGAGTAGAGATGAGCGAACGTGTTCGGCTCCGCCCCTTTTCGCCCGAACACCGAACTTTGCGAGCAATTCCGTGCTCGGGCGAAAAAAGTTTGGGGGTCGCCGTGGCAGCGCGGGGGGGTGCGGCGGGGAGTGGGGGGGAGAGGGAGAGAGAGAGGGCTCCCCCCTGTTCCCCGCTGCTGCCGCCCGCGCCGCCGCGCCTCTCCCCGCCCCACGGCGCCCCCCGAAGCTTTACGCGCGGACACTGAAGTCCTCGGCAAAGCCGGTGTCTGGGTGCGTAAGTGTTCGTTAAGAACACGTTCGCTCATCTCTAATTAGGAGTATATCCTGAATGTATCCATACAACATTATATAAGGTGTAGTGAAAAAGACTTATCCAGTGCTGTGTTCTATAAAATAAAATAGCAATAGCGTACTTGAATAGGAAGGCATGAATGCCCTGTACAATAGCATAGCACAGTGGCCCCTGGAATACGGATTTCAATTTTGTGTTGTGGCCCCTGTAAGAGAGAGAGTAAAAAACCCAGCTGCAAAGTTAAAGAGTAACATGTGAGAAGCAGAAATCCACTTTACACATTTCCACGGGATTTAGAGAGACGTGGGAAGTGGATTTCTGCTTCTCACATGCTGCTCTTCA
Organism: Eleutherodactylus coqui; assembly: GCF_035609145.1. NCBI lineage: Eukaryota > Metazoa > Chordata > Amphibia > Anura > Eleutherodactylidae > Eleutherodactylus > Eleutherodactylus coqui. The sequence continues at coordinate 60,290,799 of NC_089846.1, forward strand.
ATTATGCAATTGGGTTTTACTCTCTATCTCTTGTAGGGCCCACAACACGAAATTAAAATTCACATTTCAGGGCCCCAGGGGTCCGTGTGCCATAAAATCATGTAGCAAATCCACACATTCCTATTCAAGTACGCTATTGTTATTCAATATAGGACATCAGTACTGAGATATAGCTCTGCATCAGTCTTCTTGACTACATCCTATATAAGGATTGCAGTCACCATTCAGGGACGGGTTTTCTAGTAGTCTGAAATATTTTCATGGGAGTATATCTTATAAGGTTGAATATTACTGTAATAATGTATGATTACTTACAGAAGAAGTATATGTATTTCCAGGTTCTAATATATGTATACTAGACTAGCAATCTTATATACCTATCAAATATTTTGTCATTATCAGAACAACCAGAGCTGTAGGTGTATTTTCACACAGGCAAAAGTTTTCCAATTGGATAGTCTAGAATGGGCTGAAATTGTAATGTTGGCAAATATGATATATAGTATTGAACAATGCCAGGATGTACCCGACGTTAGCTGGTGTTTAGTGTATACACTATTTTATTGCAACCAATACAGAAAACTGTCCCAAAATTGCTGGGCTATCTTTCTAATATAACTTGTGTAGAAGGAGACTGCGACAAAAATAAACTGTGTTACAAATACAGTATCATAGCAGTATAACAAATGATTTTTCTTCTACCACAATATGTTCCATGTAAAAGAACAGTCCTATTTCCAAAATGATGACGACTATTGCAAAGCTCTGGCCTTGACTATCTCCAAGGGTAAATGTCCTATGACGGTTGGTCTATATGTACCATGGGGTAGATGCAAGGACACCCTTCTTCAGAAAATCCAGGGTAAGTATAACCTATAACAGTTGTAATTGGTATAGCCATATATTCGTATAGGATTCATTAACTGTGTAATGCTTGTCAGAATGTAGAAAGGAATCATCTTGTCAAAGGGAACAATCCGATTACAGTTGTTGTTTTAGGCTGTGTTCAAACCATTTTCCAGATGGTCGTTAGAAGTCAGGTTAGCCCTGCAACCAATCAGAAGCCACAATGCAAGTACTCATTTCTTAAAATGAATTTATAGAAATTGAGTAAGATTAGAAACAGTGGATGCCTGTAAATTACTATTTATTTTGCCATTAACTGGCAGGATTCTGTGTGCATGAAATATAGAGGAGTTTGAATATACATTTTGGATAATAAAGCACAAGTTTAACCCCTTGAGTGGCACGCCCGGAAAATTTCCGGGGACGAGCTCCACTGCTCATAGCAACATAGCCCGGAAGATTTCCGGGCTATGTATCACTATGGGAGCTGCAGAGCACAATGCCACAAGCTGTGACAGTGTGCTCTGCCTGCACAGACCCACAGAGAACAAAGCAAGGGCTTTGAAAAACCAGCAGAAGATATTGCCGACATGTCGGCAACCTCCTGCTTTGTTTACAGGTTGCCATAGAGACCATCGGCTTGTCAGAAGCAAGCCGATGGTCTCTGTGGCAGGGAGAGCTGGTTGTTAGCTGTCAGAGGACAGCTAGGTACTAGCTCTTACAGCAGAGATCAGAGAAAACCTCCGATCTCTGCTGTGTTAACCCTTTACATGCTGCAGTCTATGTGACTGCAGCATGTAAAGGGTTGTCACTGCAGCATGTAAAGGGCTGTCATCATCGGACCCCCGGAATGTGATCAGGGGTCCTGATAGGTCCCTGTGGAAGTCCCCTAAAGGGACAAAAAATAAAAAAAATTTAAAAAAATAAATTAAAAAAAAAGTAAAAAAATTATTAAAAAAATAAAAAAAACACTTGTCTCCCTTTACTTTGTAAAAAATCAAAAATACAATCACACATGTGGTATCCTTGTGTGTCGTAATGACCCAGAGAAGGAAGTTAATACATTATTTAACCCCTTAATGACATGGCCCCTTTTTTTCTTTTTTCCCCATTTCTTTTTTTCCTCCCTCCTGTTTAAAAAATCACAACTTGTCCCGCAAAAAACAAGCCCTCATACGGCCATGTCAATGGAAAAATGAAAAAGTTATGGCTCTTGAGACGCAACTGCAAAACTAGTTGAAATTCAATGATTAGACCATTTTAAAAAACCTGCCCTGGTGGGCACGACAGGGTGGTAGAAAACCTGCCACTCAAGGGGTTAATGAGTCATAGGCTGGCAACTAAGTAGAGAGGGTCCTGCATATAATCTACAAGTGAAAGGACAAAAAAAACTGAAGGAAAAAGGTATAGTTGTGCAGTGGAGACAGGATTATTACAAAGTGTAGTTTTTAGTGAAGTGGTAGTTTGTTTATGTTGGTTTCGCAGGTCTGGATGGTGGGAGAGAGTCTAATGTGTTGAGGTACTGAGTTCCAGAGTAAGGGGGATCCACAGAACAAATCCTGGAGACAAGATATAACAACGCTGGCTAGACACTAAATGGCAGAATTTGAGTTCACCTATAGCAGTTGCCATCCTGGGTACTAACTGTGTCTCCAACTACCAAATACCGCCAGGTAATACAGTAAAACCGAATGGTGTAACAACTTGAACACTGGACCTAACACACACCAGACACAACTGTCCCTAAATTGACCTCAGTTATCCCTATTGTGACCCTGTCTATAATATCCCTGAAAACAAGAAGGCACTAGGACCTAAAATCCAAACAAGCAAGATGAATAATGAACCAAGGTTAGGCAGATATAAACAAGGAATGAGCAGGCTAGGAAACAAGAATAAGCTAGACATAAGAGTAGGAACAAGACCACAGAGAGCAAGGTAGTTAACAAAGACTACTGGATTTAAATGCACATTGTTACTGCAATCACCAGCATCACACTGCAAAAGCCAGGCATGCTTAAAGGGAGGATAGCCAATGAGCAACTGCTCCCTAAATGAGGTTGGCTGAGCAATCAGGTCCACTGATGCACTCCAATAGATCAGCTGTTGAAACAGTTACACAGCAAATGCCCTAACAATAGGTTAGAAGGCAGGAGATGACGATCAAGTGTGAGAATTTCTGTAGCTCATAACAGAAGATGAGAGGAGTTGAGAGGAAGGTCTTATGAGGACCAGAGATTACATGTGGAGAGGTATCAGAAGATTATGTCAGATGTATGGAGGAGACAGGTTGTGGACCGACATGTATGTCATGGTCAGTATTTTGAAATTAATCCTCTGAGCAATGGAAAGCCAGTAAAAGGACATGCAATAGTGGAAGGATGGGAGAGGTGGATTAACAAGGATGGATTGAAGGTGGTGAAGAATGCTAGGCGAGAGGCCACAGAGGGATGCTCTAGTAATCAAGGCACAATATGATGGAGGAGTGTACAAGTAGTTTTGCTGACTTGAGGTTGAGGAAAGAGCAAATTCGCAAAATGATTTTGGAACAGAGTTGGCAGGAAGAGGTAAGGGATTCCATGTGTGGCAGGGGCGTTTCTAGGATTCAAAAAATGAGGGCATGTTGAACTAGGCATTATTGGGTTAGACCTTTTACAGTCCCATGATGCAAGATTTGATGGATTTAACTTAACCCTTTAAGAACGCAGCCTGTTTTAGAATTTGTGACACGGTCCAATTTTCAAATCTAGAATTTGTCACTTTATGTGCATTTAAAGCGACCTTCCAGGCCTGGGCAAACAAAGATGGCTGCAATAGCTTTTCTGACTACCTGATGCACACATTAGTATGCATTATTAGTCTAAAGGCCCATTTACACGGAGCGATGATCGCTCAAAAATCGCTCAAACGACAGTTTTTGAGTGACAGCTTTGACCGATCGTTTTGCATAAACTATTAAATAGCTACTCAGCTACTTAGCTTATTAGCGTGCAAATGAAGCTAATAGCTCCAGGGCTCTTATCTGCATTCAGCTTCATTGTTCTCCTGCAGGTTAAGTAGCTGAAACAATACTATCAGCACTACCCGCGGAGAACTCAGCCTGTGGTCCTGATAAGACCTTATGATGATTTTTAGGCTGGCTTGAATTAAACGATCAATGAGCAGTGCATGAAAAGTGCATGATGGCCATGCGTTTACACACAACAATTATTGCTCAAAAGATCGCTTTCGAGCGATTTTTAAAGGATCATTGCTCTGTGTAAATGGGCCTTAAGACACACTATACTTGCTTTGATTAATCAGTGCAATCCACATAAGCAGTGCCAGCCAGTCATAGCAGAATCAAAATTTGCAGTATGTTTTCTTCATGTGGACATTATTTTTTTAACCATTTTTATTTTTTTAGGATGTTCTAAGGCTCATAGGTTTAATCACAATTTTATAAATTGTCATGAAAACATCGAAAAATGATTAGTTATTGGCTTGATTCCAGGGCCTATTTTGATCTTTCCATTTTTTGTGCTCTAACTTTTTTTATTTTCCCATCATTAAAGCTGTGTGAGGCGGGGGTGCAGTTAAAATTTCAAGTGCGCTGGTGCTAAAATTCAATTTGAACCTCTTCCCCACAGTACATTACATTGCTGCTGATAGTGGTCCACCCATAACTTTATGCTGCATTGCTTGTTCTATTAAGTAGGAGCCATGAATGTTGACAGTCTTAGGGCTTAGTCACACAGGCGTTTTTTCGTGTGATTTTTATATTTTTTTATTTTTTTTATTCTTTTGTGTGCAAAACTGATGCGCACAAAAAATTGTGTGACCAAAGCCAGCATCACGGCTGAAAAAAACGCTGCTAGTAGCGTTTATCAGGGCTCAGTCACACGGGCGCTGCCTGCTATCCTCTGCCACAGCTGTTGAATGACAGCTGAGAGCTGCCTCTGATTGGTCACAGCGCTCAGCCAATCAGAGGCAGCACTCACCCACCCATTCATGAATTCATGAATGGGTGAGTTAGAGCTGCCTTTGATTGGCTGAGCACTGTGACCAATCAGAGGCAGCCCATTCAGCAGGTGGGGATTTTAAATCCCCACCAGCTGAATATTACAGAAAGCAGTTCAGGAGAGGAGTCGGCTGGACGCGGCTGATCTCCGGCAGCTGCATAAAGGTGAGTGTATATGTGTGTGTATATATATATATATATATATATATATATATATATTTAATTTTTTTTTTTTTTTTAACACTTTTTTGGATGGTTTTCAGGGAAGGGCTTATATTTGAAGCCCTTCCCCAAAAATTAATACAGTGCTTGACGGCACCCCATTGCTTTCAACGGAGCTGGCTGTATTGCCGGCTCCATTGAATTCAATGGGAGAACATCGTTCTTCTCTGCCACAGCTGTTACAGCTGTGGCAGAGGAGAACAATCTTTTGTATATGTTTTCAATGGGGCCATTTAGCGCATATACAAGAACAACGATTTGCGCAGAACGCAGTTACATGCGTTCTGCGAATCGTTGTGCCATATAATTTTCAGCACATCCGCATAAAAAATGGCCATGTGACTGTTCCCATTGCAAAGCATTGGGTATATATATTTGCAGATAGCAAGTGCATCTGCAAATCAGGCAAAAAACTGTCCGTGTGACTGAGCCCTTAAAGGATTAGGAGCACAGTCCTCAAAGCACAGTAGAGATGTTATTAAATAGCAGCACACAACCGAGAAATTGCTCCAGCAGGCAAGTCTATGTGTGTCTCTCCCTCCCCCTGCTCAACCCTCTGCTCTCATAGACTTCAATGAGCATGATGATTGATCCACCTCTTCCACTATTGTGCCATCTCCAGTAACACATATGACAGCAATTGTTGGATAGCAAGTTAGGAGGGAGAGCCCTAATGGTCAGCACTTTAGAATGATTTTTCAGTACAAAAACATCATCTTAGATAAATAAATTGCAATGTTGCTAGTTATTATACTCGCTATCATACCCACACAAGTTGTTTGAAAAGTTAGTGATCATGGAGCGATATAAGGTATTCTGATATAGACAGACAGTATGCACAGAAGCATAGCTAGGTTTTCCTGCACCTGCGGCAAAGATTCAGATTAGCGCCTCCCCCCCCCCCCCCCCCCGAAGTATAGAGGAGAGGGATAATATAGGACCAGAGGCACTCCAGAGGGGGTAGGATACACAACGTTCCTTTCATCCATCACTAATCTCAGTTATTTTACGTGGATGGCAGGACCAGCCGGAGGACACTCTTAGACCTAGCCCAAAAGAATGTGGGCAATCACCCTTAGGTATTTGGAGACATATGAGTGCTTTTATGCAACCTTGCTTGCAGAAGGACCATATGTCAGCATGGAAATACAAAGGTACAGCACTCAAGCTTCCAGGAGGAGCACACTCTGCCCTCAAGTTACTGTTGTTCATGGTGGCGGTGGAACTGCTGCTGCTCTCCTTCTCCTGCTATGTTTCCTCCTCCTTCTCCCAAAATGACAATTTCCTAAAACACAAGAAACACCTATAGTTTTACAGCTTTTCCTTGGAGCAGGCCGGTGCTTGGCTGTTCTGTTCACCCGGCAGAATTTGTCCTTTGCAAACCTTATGACATTGGTTTTAAAATAAACAGCACACCTGCTAGTGAAGTTTTTGGCAGCTTTACAGCTGTTCCTTGGAGAAGGCCCATGCTTGAATGTTGTGTTCATCTTGCAGAATTTGTTCTTGTAAACTCTGTGACCATGAGGACTTTCACACAGCGCAGTGTTCTCAGCTGCACCCAACCTTTCAGCAGGTTCCAGGGTTTCTCCCAACTTGCATCAGACCTCTTGTACTTGCTTGCACACTCCTCTACTGCAGCAACAACACTCTGTTTGCATGTCACACCCTGCCATTTCTACCATACACAAGCACCACCCTGTATGGTGAGACCTGCCCTACCATTAATCCATCAGACTCACAGGCTTTGCCCAGCATGGTGGGACCAGTTATCAAAATCTTGGAATGGCCACCATGACTGGGACCCCAAACACATACACATAATCCACAAGCGCTACGACACTGTATATTACAACCATAAAAAACTGTTACATAATGGATATTAGGAAATAAACTTCACTTATGTCAGAAGGATATAGACTTTGGCAAATACAATACATTATAACCAAATGCTATTTTTTTTAAATAATGTCTTGCCTTTACAATAGTGGAAGGATCCAGTGTTAATAGATTTTATTTCATTACAGAACACCTTGATGGTCTATCTAACAAGTATGAAAACGGCAACAAGTCTGAATACAATGGAAACAGGAAACTATCCATAAAGCAGCGTTTTGAGCTTGTGTTTCGCATGTTATTTTTTATTCCTATAATCACAAAAGAACATAAAAATTATCAGGAACACAATATCTTCTTTGAATTCAGCGCATGGCACTGTACCGGCTGTGACCGTCTGTGGGCTGGCCTGATTACAACTCTTTGCGATGAGATTGAGGGTGCATTTGGCCGGCTACCAATTAGTCTTTATCGAGCTTTATACAAGGGCAATGAAATTACAAAGGAGTTAGAATCAAAGGAATGGGTACATAAGAAGTTAATTTCAGATTTATTTTTGACCTTATTTGTTATTTTGTTTCTGATTTGTGCCTTACTTTTACAATTTCTGCTATACATTTTTAACGAATCTGAATACTATAATCGTCTTAAAGATTATATACTATATGCAGCTGTAACTACCTTTGGCAGTTTTTTATTGTTACAGTCTGGAATGATCTTAAAAGTCTTGAAAAATTACATTGTAACTCAGAAAGGCCAATTGATGCGTAAACTGAAAAGGACAGACATGAGCTCCCAGTTGGGCTTCATGAATGATGTCAAGAAGGAGGTTGAGATCATCACCTCTTACCTTCAAATGATGGAAATATTCCAAAAGAAGAAAATGAGAGTCATCATAAAGATCACCAAATTGGACAAGTGCATGCCAGACAGGGTGGTTGAGGTCTTACATGCTATAAATATTCTACTTTCCAATCGAGATGCTCCATTCATATGCATCTTGGCTGTAGACCCTGGTATCATTGTTGAGTGTGTTGAAAAATCAAGTCTGCTGAAAGGCATGGCGAACAATGGCTATCTGTTCTTAAACCGGATTGTAACATTAGCTTTTTCTATTCCTAAAATGAATGACGAGACCAAGAGCCAGTATCTGGAGCAAATTGGTGCTAAAAGTGAGCAAGCTGAAAGTGCTCCACTCGTGCACGTCGACATAGACGAAAGTTATGAAGACCGAGAAAGAAAAGAGTTAATAGATAAAGCTTTAAAGTTCCTGAATTCTAAGGCATGTCATGAATATATTACCGACAACACTATCACCATGAGGAGGATTGTGAACACCATTATCATTACTGTCAGTCTAATGATGAAGGAAAATAAATATAAAAACAATATTGATAAGGTGACGAAGTGGGTGATAATGGCAGCTCAATGGCCGTGTTCCCTCAGCTGGATATTACAGTGCATTGAAGATGAGCAACAGATTAGAGAAGAAGACGAAAAGAATGACCCCAGTATGAGACACATTGAAGATGAGCAACAGAGTAGAGAAGACCAAAAGAATGACCCCAGTATGAGACGCATTAAAGATGAGCAACAGAGTAGAGAAGACCAAAAGAATGACCCCAGTATGAGACACATTGAAGATGAGCAACAGAGTAGAGAAGACCAAAAGAATGACCCCAGTAAGAGACACATTTGGGAGATTTATGTGATGTCACTGGATGCATTGCACGCTAATAGGGAGAGTCTCCAACAGCTTCTGGAGTTAGATGGAGATCCAGATATCCTCTACAAATTACTAAAAAAAGCTAAATTCACTGTGGAAGATGCCAATATATTAAGGCACTACACCATTAATTTAGATCATACCATTCAGAGGAAAATTGAACTTTTACAAGGCAGCTTTAACTTTTTAAGGTTCAAGGAGGAAAAAACACTGAATAGGATGGCTTTACTTGAAATGGACACAACGGCTGTATGTAAAAAGGTTAGTACTGAAAGAGCATTTCCACACACAACAAAGGACTATATAAATGTAAATACATTTGAATTCATGTGCTGATCCCTGTATACATATATGTATCTCCACCGCTTTGTTTCCCCAAATTTAAATAGATTGAAATGCATGCGCTGATTACTGTATACAGATATATATATATATATATATATATATATATATATATATATATATATAATCATTGTGTTCTATACATAGCTCTCATTGAAGGAACTATTTAAAGTAGTATACAGTAATCATTCTCTGTAGGAATGGGATTGTGCTGGATTGCCAGGCGCATCCACTACAAAATGTACAGCTCTGTGCTGGGCATACAATGAAGAAGCTGCAGTGCTTGAGGCCTGTTTCACATGGGCGACACAATATTGCAGCGAGAAATGTGCAGTGATATCGCATCCAATGGTCTGTGCGATATCACTGCGTCTTCTCACGGTGATACCGCGATTTTGTGGCGTACAAAGTCGCACGACTTTGTAGCACCACGTGCAAGGATTTTCGCCCCCCCCCCCTGAAAATCCCTGCACTTAGTGCTACAAAGGTGCGCTTGAAGTTTTAGCCCTACCCCAAAACTCCCTACCTCCAGGAAGCGCTGTCTCTGATTGGCTAAGCGCTCATCCGATCAGAGCCAGCACTTGATGAACGGATCACACTTATTCACTTAAGCGCTGGCTCTGATTGGCTGAGCACTCAGCCAATCAGAGCCAGCGCTACCTGGAGGCAGGGATTTTTCAATCCCCGGACAGAAGAGATACTGATGACCAGTGCCTGTGATTGCGGAGAAGACGCGGCAAAGCTGACAGCGCTTCTTAGGTAATGTATGTGTGTGGGGGGTTTTTTCTGCAGCTAGGGCTTATTTTAGGGCTTTTACAGTAGGATTTCCTACTGTCAAAGTTGCAACAGAGAGAAGGCTCCATAGGGAAACTAGGGCTATAAAAGATTGCAAGTCGCGGGCATATCGCAAACACCAGTGAGATTTTTGACTCGCAATGTGCCATGCTACAGAACATCGCTAATGTGAAGGAACCCATAGGAAAGCATGGGCTTCACTTACATGCGATTTCTAGCATTGTCGCAATACGAGAAACCATCTGAAACTTTGTCACCCGTCTGAAACAGGCCTGATTGTGTGGTGTAGCCCCCTCAAGAAGTTGGTCAGCAGAGGTGTTATTCTAAGGCCTCATGTCCACAGGACTTCCACCCTGCCTGCAGCCGAGGGCACTATTTTACCTGTGCAGGTCTTCTGTATCCTGGCCAGATCTTCCCTTCTTCTTCACGGCGGATGTGTGCCGGCGCACATGCACAGTAGGAGGTTTTTTTTTTCAAACTCCTGCTTTTCCGTGGAATCCTCACCCCGTCCGCAGTGTCAGCTGCGGGAAGGCCGTGGATCAGACAGTTTCCATTGACTTCAATGGAAGCGGTCCATGCGGGACCCACAGCAAAATGGAACATGCTTGTTTTCCAGACCAAAAGGTCCGCAAAACAAATTTGCATGCTTAAATTCAGCTGCTGTTGCCCATGATTGTCTATGGGTGGCTTGAACTGCAGATCGTCCGTGCGGGTGCCCAGTGCGGATTCCGCAATTCAATTCCGCCCATGGACAGGAGGCCTAAGGTGACGAGATGTCCTGATTTAGGCGAAAGAGATCTGCCTTGGGGCCCTGTGTCCAGCTTTTACCAGGGGATCAAGCGGGACAGCCATTTGTCCTGCTTTCAGGATGTATGTGCCGCTTTTGTCCCACTTTCAGTACACCAGGTAACCATGAAGGTGATTACCAACCAGCTGTCGCAGCTCCCCATCTGGTAATCACTCAGCGGTGCTGCTGCTGGATGTACACAGTGACCGCAGTGTGTGCAGCCGGGATCTTCCTCCCCTAACCTCTCCTCCTTGGTTCCGCAGGATAAGAGGAGAAGGGTGGAGGCGCTGCTGAGGGTGCACACATTTCCACCTGCAGCAGCGCAGAGAAAAGTAATTTACCTTCTCCTAAAGACCAGGAGGAGGTAAGTTAATGGGTTTCAGGGGAAACTCTATTACTACTGGGGCTACTATGGAGGTCACTGTTACTACTAGGGTTGATATAGGGGACACTATTAGTAATAGTATCCCCCATATCAGCTCCAGTAGTAATATTATTACTACTGAGGCCACCGTGGGGGTCACTATTACTACTGGGGCCATTTTGGCAGTCACTATCAATACTTGGGCTAATATAGGGGTTACTATTACTACTGGGGCCAATATAAGGGACACTATTACTACTGGGGTGAGGATTTTAACTGTATTTTGGATGTGGAAATGCTGGAGAATTTGCTCCCTGTTTTTTTTTTAACGTCTCTGTACTTTTTATAACGACGGAGGTAAAATCATATATTGTGATAAGCCCTGCCCCTGACCCCACCGCTTTGTCTCTTTTTGACCCTGGTAAAATCTAGTCACCTTAATTATTCCCCACCGATCTGATATTGATGACCTATTATATTCACACTCAACATGTAGAACACACCACACGTCACTGACACCGAAACCATATGAAAGAAAAAAAAGCACTCTAGAGTTTTTAATGCAGATTTCACTTGGCTGGTATCCTCCGGAAATACAGACCTCATTTATCAAAATAAGCCTAAATTTGCCCTGCTGCCTATAGCACCTAATCAGAGCTCAAATTAACTTTCTTAGACCATGGCTAAGAAAGGACTGGTGATGCCTGGAAATGACATTCTAAGTGGATAAAACCCTCTTAAAAACCGCAATAAATTGGTATTGCGACAGAAAATACCCGTCCTTGTGATGTGTTAGGGGTCCCAGTTCCGCTGAACTTAGTGCTTTGTATGCTGCTAGGCAGTGTACCAAGCACATGTTCGATCCCATAACTCTATCTAACTTAACCTGCCGACTGTTGCAAAAACAAAAACAACTGGTTTTGACCGACGCAGCAAAAGTTCGACTCTACCCTCAAAATAGACCACATCCTCCTCCAAAAAACCCCCCACAGATCTGATATTGGATGACACCAGCTCAACCATGCACAACACGCCAAAGATTGCTAATGAAAATTTTAAATGAAACAAAAGAGCTTATAAGGTAGAACAACAGACCCCCTGTATCCCATCACCCAAATGTTGCAGTAAGAAAAGAAAATCGGACAGAGCCTATCCCTCACCACCCTGCCTCTTCTAAAACCTTTTAGAGCCTGGTGGATGAGGAAATCCTTGGCGGCATCCCTGAAATAGTGGCAACCCCCGAAATTTAAATGCCAGAGCCAACACCAAGCAATTAGCCTTTGCCGCAGACCAACCCACCGCTGACACTTTTCGCAGTAGATATAACAAAGCCCTGGTCTTCTCTTCATCCACATCCACATCATCCAATGACCCTGTCCAACTCTCCCAAGCCCTCCCATTTGCCTCATACGCCACCCATGTACCAGATGATAACGATACCCATATCAGATGTCCTGCTACTCGTTGACTAAGCTCCAAAGATGAGAAGGGCAAGGAATCCCCTCCAACTCTGCCTCCAGCTACAGTGAATGAGAGTGCTCCCACTGCAACTGAGAAAGAGAATCTGCAATAACATTCTGTGCATCCCTGGCACATGTACCGCCACAACCTTCGCAGTTAGCGATAGACTACAGAGCACCAATTAAGAAAAAAAGTCACAATACAGTGGAAGAGGATGCTGTTAGATTATTAATTGCCTGCACTACCTCCAAGTTGTCACAGTTGAAGTGCACTTTTTTTTTTATCCCGAAACAAGTCACCCCAGGTCACCACTGCCACTACAATGGGGAAGAGCTCCAAAACCACAAGGTTCTTAACCAAACCCAAGGAAATCCAAGAGTCAGGCCACTGAGCGACGCACTATTGTCCCTGGCAAAAAGCTCCAAAACTATTAGATTACGTTCAGGAAATAACTGTTGCACTGCACCAGGAATCCCTTCCAGGCTTACAGATCATCCCTATGCTCTTTGGTCAACCGAACATAATGGTAAGGTGCAGATATCCCGAGCGTAGCTGCAGATAACCAATGGCTAAACAGCCTTCCCATAGGAATTATCTGACACATGAAATTAAGTTTGCCTAGCAAGCATTGCAACTCTCTTAAGGGGATCTTTTCAAGGTGTCTAGCCCTGAAAACAACTTCCTGCAACTAATCTAATATATCTGATGGTAGGTGACATCCTATGCTCTCGGTATCAATGGTGATGCACAGAAAATTAAGACATGTAGAGGGCCCTTCCGTTTTTTTTTTGGAGACAGTGAGATACCAAAGTGACAAGTAACCAATTGTGTGGTCGTTAGTAGGGAAATTGGAGAGCCTGAAGTCCAGGCACAAGAAATCGTCCAAGTAATGGATAACTGATGCAACCCCCGTTATGATGCAGATTACCCATTCTAAAAACGATCTGAAGGCTTCAAAGTAAACACATGAGATTGAAAAATCCATAGGAAGGCACCGATCCACATAGTAATGGCCTTCCCAATAGAACCCCAAATGCCTATGCTATAGGGGGGAACCGTGAGCAGCTGAAAGACTGACTCAATATCGGTTTTTGACTGCAGCACCTCTTTTTTGTAATGCCGCACCCATTTCACACCCACATCAAACGATGTATAGACCATCAAACATAGTTCCGGATCAATACCGGTTGACCCTGGGATATGACAGGTGCTGAATAAGCCAAAAGTTGTTCAACTCCTTCTTTGGGACCACTTCCAGCGGGTAAAAAAAAACAAATCTGGAAAAGCAGGCATTACAAAGGGCCTGACCATGCATCCAAGCCCAACCTCCTTCTCCAGTTTTTCCAAGAGTACCATCGGATACTGTCGGGCAGATTGCAAATTTTTTTTATTGAAAAGGGGATTTTGTGTGCAGGGATGGAATTATAAAACCCTCCTCAAAACACAACTTCAATAAATTAGCGTTGACAGGGAATCTATTTATATAGAATAAATGTAGGAATAAATCCCTTTTCTTAAAGAGGCACAAGACGTATTTCTAAGCTCCACTCCTCTATTTTTATTCAGAATAAATCCAACATACAATAGATGTGTTTCGGAAGCGTTGCGATCATTTTTCAGTATTTTAACTGGGGACACACAGCCAGCACTAGTGTGTTCTCTTTAAAGAGGAGTGGAGCACTGAGCCTTTTTCTCATCGAAAACACTACGATGCCCTGTGGGATGACCCACTGCCGTGGGAGCAAACATGCTTGAATTTGCAGTTGGCCCCAAATTTGCATTGCCCATCATTATATTGCCAACAGAAGCTGGCCTTTTGCCCTAATGAATCCCGTGGATGGGTTTGCATTTCCAACAGCGCCCGGCGAACCAGGTCCCCCTAGAAAGGACTGACCGTCTCTCTATGGGGCCATAACCTGCAAACAAAACCCTATGTCTTTATGGTCCCATCTAATATTAAGCTGGACCGCTTTGCGCTGACGACATTGCTTGTCATACTGGAGCCAAACGGGTGAACAATTTTCTGCAGCCTTTTGCCCTATCATGCTGGCTAAAATCACAAACACCTGCAACCAATTAAAAAAATGTTTGGGGGATTAAGCGCCAATGCTTCTTTTCCTTCTACTCTTTCTTAGTGTCAGTCCTCTTTCCCTTCTCCATGTTGAATTTCTCTAAAGGAAGTAGATAAAAAATTTCAACGTACTCGTCTTTTCAAATTATTTCCTTCACTTCCTTCTTTAAGTGTGCCCTGAGGGGGCCCTCAAAACAGACACAGACCTTCCCCTTCACTTTGTTGTCTAAAGAAATCCCCTCCTTTTCAGTCTCCACCATCACACCTTACTCCCGGGTCTCGTCAACCACTAATCGTCCCCCTGAGGTTGCCCTCCTATTTATCCCCATTTCCATGGTAGCCTCTGCCAGACTCACCCAAGCTGCTACAGAGGATGTTGGCCTTCGGCAACTGACGCCCCATTCACACTGGACCAGCAAATCCCGGACATTTCCCAATAAGTCTCAAAGTGGTTACCCCTCACTCCCAATGAAGGGAAAACTGAATCTTTAACCCCCCCTCCCCCTACCACTCTGATTTTGCTAGCTAAGGTAATGCCAGGACAGAACAATGACGCAAACTCACCTCTGTCACTTTCCCTGCTGTTCCCGCTTAGTAAGAGACAGTTTTACTCTCCACTCACCCCTCCCCTTGCCTTGAACTTCACCTCCAGCTAACCTATCTCTGACCTGCAAACCATGTTTAAACAGAAGTCACAGCAGCATGTATAGTATACCACGCCTGTGGTTGGATCTTCTTAGTAGATGCAACAGCCACACACGGATCCAGACCAACTCTGTAGTACAATATCATATAAAGAGGGAACGTGGCAGCATCAGGGTGTAAAAAATAACAAAAAGTTTTATTCTCCCATAGTACAAAAGGGCGATGTTTCAGTCCCCAATTGGACCTTTGTCCAGCTTGACAAAGGTCCAATTGGGGACCGAAACGTTGCCCGTTTGTACTATGGGAGAATAAAACTTACTGTTGCTTTCTACACCCTGATGCTGCCATGTTCCCTCTTTATATGACCTGCAAACCATGTCATGACGGGCTTCTGCTGAAGGCCTATGGACCTGCTCCAGTCGTGTCCAAAGTGATTATCGCTGGGATGACCTGTTGAGAATCTGTGCCCGGCAGGTTGTCCCATGTAAATGGGACATTAGAGGGTGGCACATGGCACATAGATTAGGATGTAGATTTCCTGTGTCAAGCACCATCCCTACTAAACAAATTACACAGTAATTAGTTTAAGTTTCTTTAACCATTTTGACCAAAGAGAAGTCCTTCAAGTCATAAAGAGAACATTAAGATATGCTCACTTTCATCCCATCGACCCTTCATTTTATGTATATTTTCTCTTCTCTTGATTTAGATTTGTGAGCTCCATAAAAAGAAAGAGAAAAAGTGTAATCCGGAAGAAGAAAAGAAAAAGTGTAATCCGGAAGAAGAAAAGAAAAAGTGTAATCCGGAAGAAGAAAAGAAAAAGTGTAATCCGGAAGAAGAAGAGAAACCGTGTAATCAGAAAAAGTGTATTCAATACAGAAAGCTGATAGAAGAGCATAATCTGAATGGAAAGGCTCTTCTCTACAGTGATAACAAGGAGATAAGAGAAGCCTTGGGGATGAACATGGGAGACTGGGTGAAATTTAGAGCTGCGTTCTTAAGCTTACCCACACCGAACCTTTACTTTTAAGCCAAAAAGTCCAATATCTCAGTTTTGGTATGTTCACAAGTGGTATATACACTGCATATTTTTCACCGAGGATGTGAACAGGAAATACACAGCATATTGCAGTACAAATCAATTGAAAGAGACTTCCAGAAATTTCATTCACACCCTGTGGATTTTAACCCCTGAGGACACCGTCTCAGGCATGCGTTTCAAACACTGTGCTAAATGCTGTAAAATGCTTCCATTTAATTCAATTCGGCCTCGCAGACTAGCGTTTAAATATTTTGGAGCAATGTCTGCTCTACTTTTTTGCGTTTTAGTGCTTTTCAACACACCTCATCACTAGAGATGAGCGAGCGTACTCGGAAAAGCCCTACTCGCTCGAGTAATTTGCTTTATCCGAGTATCGCTGTGCTCGTCCCTGAAGATTCGGGTGCCGGCACGGAGCGGGAAGCTGCAGGGGAGAGCGGGGAGGAACGGAGGGGAGATCTTTCTCTCCCTCTCTCCCGCCCGCTCTCCCCTGCTCCCTGCTGCGACTCACCTGTCAGCCGCAGCGGCACTCGAATCTTCAGGGACGAGCACAGCGATACTCGGATAAAGCAAATTACTCGAGTGAGTAGTGCTTTTCCGAGTACGCTCGCTCATCTCTACTCATCACCCATCATAATGATGAGGTGCGTGAAAAAACGTTGTTAAATGCTGTAACATGCCTTCAAAAACTCTGTTCAAAATCGCATTAAAATGCGGCGTTTTGCCAACGCTGTGTGAGAGAGCGGTTTTAAGGACCAGACGCTTCTTAGTGATTCCACCCATTTGGTTGTTTTACTGCCCTATTTTTTTTCTTCAGCTACCAGAATTATTTTTGCTGCATTTTTTTGTTCTTGGGGCTATTTCTTATATCTTATTTCACTGATTTTTTTTTTCAATTTTTTATTGTTATTAGGGGTAAAAAGGTAAAAAAAAAACAATTTTTAAAAAAATTTATAGTTGTGTATTTTTAAAATTTGTATATTTCTGCTAAAATAAAGTACAGGAATGGGTTTCTAATTTTATTTTGAACGTTTTGATATATAATTTGTACAGTTTTGGATTACTGGTTGCATATGGCAATGGTTTTGGTTGCTATTGGCGATGGGTCATTTTCTTTATTCTATAGATAGATATGATATAGATAGATTTTTTTTAAAGTTTATTCTGTAATTTTTTTAAACTTATTTTTCTAACTATTTTTTTAACATCTATGTCCACCATGACATCATATAAGACCTCTGGGGGTCATTAATATTGCCTTTTTTTATTTCATGCTTTTCCACTGTAGCTGAAGCATCCATAGGAGTCCCAGTTACAGGGAAAAACATCCCCCTGTAGTGACAGTACTTGACAATGACCGAGGCTGGTTGAATTCTCTTTTAACATGGAATAATAAAATTCTGTGATTTTTATTTCACCATTTATGCTGCCACTTCTCTTATATTATCTATGTTCCTTTGAAGGGAGCTGAAGGTTCAAAGCTTGCAGAGTGGCTCTGTATCTCTCCACCTCACCATATTGGGACTTCTCTGCTGTGAGTGCTGCTAGATCCTGCATTCCTATATTGAGGACTGTAGTGACAGTAGTGAGATTTCAAGAGCAGGAGCTTTAATCCCATGCTATACTTTTGCTATTGGCTGGGATTAAAGCCTAGGACCAAGCACTGTAAATTTATGGTGCTTGGTCCTTTATAATACTATTAATAATAATAAGAATCTTTATTTGTATAGCGCCAAATTATTCTGCACTGCTTTTCAGGCACAAGGGGAACACAAACAATTTGAAAATTACAGAAATTACAAGAGTTTCATGTGGTATTCAATTATTTGGAAACAAAAGGGAGGTATGGGTGATACAGAAGGTACAGGGCCAGGAGGTGTAGCAAGCAGGTGAACACAGCAATGTAACGATAACATGCGATATACAGTTTTTAGGACACAAGCGGGGTGGGTGTAGTGCAGGAGGTGCAGGGCAGGAAGTATACATGATAGACAAAAGTGGAAAGCTATAGGGAGGGGAAGGGGGCATATTGTTGGGTGGGGGACAATATCAGGATGTTTGGTATGCTTCTATGAAGAGGTGTGTATTTAAATTGTGTCTGAAGTTCTGTGCATCGGGGATTGTCCAGATTTTTGGGGTTAGAGCATTCCAGAGGATCGGTGATGCTCTAGAGAAGTGCTGGAGGCAAGCATGGTGAGGTTCGTATTAGAGGGTTATTTAGTCTGAGTGTGTTAGCAGAGCGGAGCGCACAGGATAGGTGATATATAAGGTAAAGCCACGGAATGTCAATTAAGGGTGCATTCACATGAGCGTACTTATGTGTGTACATTGGTGCGCAGAAAACCACGCGTCTATTTAGAACCATTGGTTCCCAATGGTTTTGGAAACGCATGTACCTGTAAACATAGGACATGCGTGCACAAGTCTGTGATGCGTGTCAATATTATCAGGGGTTGCCAGCAGCCCATTGCTCTCAATTGAGCCGCAGGCCCCATTGAAGTCAATGGCAGTACATCGAGATCTTCTGCCACAGCTGTGGCAGGGGATTCTTTACTTCCTGTGGGGAGTCCACTTGTCACTAAACACTGTGACAGGGGGACTCCCTGCGGGGAGTAAAGAATCCCCTGCCACAGCTGTGGCAGAAGATCGCAATGTTCTGCCATTGACTTCAATGGGGCCACGGCTAAACTCTGTGCAGGTGCATGAAGAAGGTGAGGGAATTTTTTTTTTATTAAAAAATTGATCCACAGTAACAAAGTGGTGCAGATTTGCCAACGTGGAAGTCTCTGTCAATTTGCTACAAGAAAAACGGATGGAATTTCCATAGCAAATCCATCCTATGGGAACATACTCTTCACTGTATTCATTATACCCTCATTGTACATGATTTTAATCTATTCTCAATATCACATATAAGTAGAATATTTGTGCCTATATATACTAAAACTTGTGCATATACTATATATTAGACATATCCGCTTTAATTCAAATGGAATGCAATCATTCATTTTATTTTTGCTAATTAAATTTAAGTTTCTGGAAGACAAATAGTGTATGTATTATTATTATTTATTTATTTATTTTTTAACTTTCCTGAGACACCCATCCACATTGGAGGGACACTCTTTTTTTCATTGGATTGGTTGTATATGTGCAGCAGGGTCTGTGTGCTTTATGGCAGCTGCAGAGAATGAAAGTTAATGGACAGAAACGCATGCTAAATGCTGTAAGCAAAACACCACGTAACGATTATCGCTCTAAATTCGTTAAAACAACCGATTTTGAGCGATAATCGTCACATGTAAATCCATTGTTCAGCTACTGGAGATAAAGCAGTTTGCATTTATCTCCAGTACACCCCGGGCTGTGTTCTCCATGGGCAGCCAGCAGATTACATTGTATTCTGCTGGCAGCCCCACCAAGAACAATGCAGCTGCTTACATAGCTGGGTGTGTGTCTAATTACA
The DNA here is from genome assembly GCF_035609145.1 of Eleutherodactylus coqui. NCBI lineage: Eukaryota > Metazoa > Chordata > Amphibia > Anura > Eleutherodactylidae > Eleutherodactylus > Eleutherodactylus coqui. The sequence goes on from NC_089846.1 coordinate 60,310,396, forward strand.
CACTGGGCTTTGCAAACAGCTTCTGAAGGCTCATATATATGCAAATGAAGATGATAAAGTGTTAATGGCAATTACTGTCCATTAACACTTTATGCAAATATATCGCAAAATCTTTCAATCGTTCAGTCATTTGAACAATTCTCTTTGCGTGTAAATCTGTGATTCTGTTTTTCTGTGACAGTGGAGAGTAACATGGACTTACAGTCAAACCTCTAGTTTTATTGTATTCTAGTTTAGCCGGTTTCCACTTTCACAGATTTTTTTAAGCCAGAATTTCACCTCTAGTTTCACTAGCTGCTTCTAGTTTCATTGGTGGCTGCTGGCCCACATGGCCTCGCTGCTGACGCAGCCCATGTGATCTCCTGCTCAGTGTCTCCTCCTCCTGATGCTGAAATGCTACCCACCCTTCTCCAGCGTCGCTGTAGGCGCTAGTAAAACAGTACTGTTAGTGGCCATGTTTACCCAGATAACACACAGTGATAATGCTGAGGACAGATAATGATGCCACCTGCAATCCTATGTAACACACAGAGAACACAGTAATAACGCTGAGGACAGATGATGATGTCACCCGCAGTCCTATGTAACACCACAGATAAAACACAGTGATAATGCTGAAGACAGATAATGATGCCACCTGCAGTACTATGTAACAGCACAGAGAACACAGTGATAACGCTGAGGACAGATGATAATAATAATAATAAACTTTATTTGTATAGCGCCAACATATTCCGCAGCGCTTACATAGACAGGGGGAATACAGAAAGACAAAATACAAAAATTACAGAACCACGGTTACATAGTAATCAGTTGATTGATACAATAGGGGTGAGGGTCCTGCTCCAACGAGCTTACATACTACGAATAGTGGGGTGATACAGAAGGTGAAGGGGCTGGAGATATGCATGGTATGGCGAAGTGGAAGAGTGAGCGATGTTATACACATAGACAGTGGTCAGACATTTAGCCGTCAGAAACGGTGTGACTGCAGGAGCGGTTTATGATGGCTAGCAGGGATTGCAGTCACTAGGGCAGAGAGCATGTTATCAGGCGGAGAACAGAGGGGTTTGTTTAGGGAATGCGGTATGCCTCCCGGAAGAGGTGCGTTTTTAGAGCACGCCTGAAGTTCTGCGAGTCCTGTATTGCTCGGGTAGCCTATGGTAGTGCGTTCCAGAGGACAGGTGCTGCTCTGGAGAAGTCTTGGAGGCGGGAATGAGAAGTTCGAATTAAAGGGGCACTCAGTCTGGTTTCATTAGCAGAGCGGAGAGCCCAGGCTGGTTGATGGATTGAGAGGAGGGAGGCGATATAGGGGGGCGCTGCACTGTGGAGGGCTTTGTGGATGAAGGTAGCGAGTTTAAATTGAATTCTGTATTTAATTCTGCAATGACTGACACAGGGCAGAGGCGTCCGAGTAGCGGCTGGACAGGTAGATGAGCCTGGCTGCCGCATTCAGGATGGATTGGAGAGGGTAGAGTCTGGTGCAGGGGAGGCCGATCAGCAACGAGTTGCAATAATCGAGTCGGGAGTGGATGAGGGCAACAGTAAGCGTTTTTAGCGTGTCCACAGTGAGAAAAGAGCGGATTCTTGCGATGTTCTTGAGGTGCAGCTGACATGTTCGGGCCAGAGATTGGATGTAGGGGGTAAAAGAGAGATTAGAGTCAAATATGACCCCAAGGCAGCGGGCGTGTTGTCTAGACGTTATGGGGCGCCACACACTGAGATGGAGATGTCAGGATGAGGTCGGTTAGTGGAGGGTGGAAATACCAGTAAGTCAGCTTTAGAGAGGTTCAGTTTTAGGTAGAGAGAGGACATAGTGTTGGAGACAGCATACAGACAGTTAGTGATGTTTTGGAGGAAAGGTGTAGAGATGTCACTGGCAGAGGTGTATAGCTGGGTGTGGTCAGCAGGTGGTATTGAAGGCCAAATCTCCTGATGGTTTGTCCAATTGGGGCTGTGTAGATAGAGAAAAGAAGGGGGCCTAGGACCGAGCCCTGGGGGACCCCAACAGCAAGAGGAAGAGGAGGGGAGTTAGAGCCAGCAAAGGAGACACTGAAAGAGCGGTCAGATAGGTAGGAGGAGAACCAGGAGAGAGCAATGTCCGTTAGGCCAATGGAGCGAAGCATACTGAAGAGGAGTTTGTGGTCAACAGTGTTAAACGCTGCGGAAAGGTCGAGGAGGATCAGTAGGGAGTAATTGCCCCTCGATTTGGCTGTCAGTAGGTCATTGGATACCCTAGTAAGGGCAGTTTCTGTCGAGTGTTGAGGTCGGAAGCCAGACTGTAGGGAGTCTAGGAGAGAGTGCTCTGATAGATGGCTTACAAGGCGGGAGTAAACCAAGCGTTCTAGTAGTTTGGAGATGAAGGGGAGGTTTGAGATGCGTCGGTAGTTGGCAGCATCATTCGCGTCCAGAGTCGGCTTCTTTAACCCCTTCCCACTCTAGGACATACCGGTACGTCCTGGGAGCCTGGTACTTCCCGCAACAGGATGTACCGGTACGTCCCGGGGATAGCGCGAGATCACATATGATCCCGCGCTATCCTGCAGCGGGAGCCGGCTGTCAGTCCCAGCTGGTGTCCCGCTGCAACAGCGGGGGGACATCGGAGATGCGCCCCCCCGCTGTTAACCCCTTCCCTTCCCTGATCTAAGTAGATCTAAGTAGATCGCGGCAGGGAAAGAGTTCACAGAGGGAGCGCGCTCCCTCTGTGTCTCCGGCCGGCTCTCGCGATGTCATCGCGAGAGCCTGGCCTGTCACCATGGCAACAGGACGCCAGACACTGGCGTCCTGTATTGCCTATGCCTATGCTTGCTGTATAAACGATAAGGCATGGCAGAGCAGAAGCTCTGCCATGCCTTATGACAGCGATCATCGGTACAGTGATGTAAGTCCCTCAGAGGGACTCAAATTATGTAAAAAAAAAGAACATAAAAATGTAAAAAAAAGAAAAATGTAAAAAAAAATGTTAAAAAACCCCTTTTTTTATGCTTTTTCTAATATTAAGATAAAAAAAGGTAAAAAAAATTAAAACCCCACATACTGGGTATTGACACGTCCGTAACGACGTGTACAAATAGCTGAGCACACTTTTTATTTTGTACGGCAAAAAACGTAAAAAAAACCCGCTAAAAAACAGAGACAAAATGCTATTTTTTAGCATTTTGCCTCACAAAAAATGCAATAAAAGGGATCAAAAAAGCCGTACATTCGCAAAAAATAAGCCCTTATAGAGCTCCGTACATAGAAAAATAAAAAAGTTACAGGACTTTGAATGCAGCTATAGAGAAAAAAAAAGATTTCCAAAAAAAATTGCTTTTTATTGCAAAAAAATGTAAAAACCTTAAAAAAAATATAAGAATTTTGGTATCATTGTAACCATACCGACCCTCAGAAAAAATTTAGTGTGTCATGTATGCTGCATGATTAACGCTGTAAAAAAAAATCTAGGGCAGAATTGATCCCTGTTATCATAAAAAAAAATAATAAAAGTTTTACGATATAGTCTATGTACCCAAAAGTGGCACCGATAAAAACTACAGCTCACCACGCAAAAAACAAGCCCTTATATGGCCACGTCGACGGAAAAATAAAAAAGTTATGGCTTTTGAAAAATGGAGATGGAAAAATACCAAAAATCGCTTTGTCCTCAACGCCAAAATAGGCCATGACCTTAAGGGGTTAACAGTGGGGATATGATGGCGTGTTTGAAAGAAGAGGGAAACACCTGCAGCCCTATGTAACAGCATAGATGAAACACAGTAACATGTTTAATAACATGTTAAATGTTCATTTATTCTTTACAGTAGTCTTTTATTACTCTTTACAATAGTCATTTATTATTATTTTTTGTATTAAAAACCATATTATTATGTCCGCCTATCTCATTGCAAACAGCTGCAAGGTTTGGAGAGGGGGCGGGAGCTCAGCACATAAGCTCCTGCTCCATCCCGCCTCCTCCCCTTGCAGAGTGCCGGGGAGGGGGAGGGGAGGGAAAGATGGCAGAGCTAAGCCGTCTCCCCCCGCCTGACAGCAAATACGCCGAGCACTGCATCATATGCGTATATAAGCAGGCCAATATACGCTCGTGTGAATAAGCCCTTAGAAAGGAAATGGTTTTAAAGAAGGAGGCATCTTGGATTCTGGAGCTTGACACCAGAATTCCAAATTGCCTAAATTTGAACTCAGACCTGTTATGTATATATTAATACATGGTAATTAGAGATGAGCAAGCACACGCGTCCGAGCTTGATGCTTGTTCAAGTATTAGGGTACTCAAGATGCTCGGTACTCGAGACAAACACCACGAGGTATTCTAGTCAATTTCATTTTCCTTCCACGCATGTTTAGTGCCATTTTTTAGCCAATAAACATGCGGGGAAGGCTTTACCACTTCCTGCAGTGACGTGCCAGCCATGTGCATGTCTACAGCAGTGAGTGGCTGGGCCGATCAGGTGACCGTCGAGTACTTAAACTGGTCCCGCCCGCGGCTCGCCTCAGAAGCATGCTGGCAGAGGTTAGGGAAGGAGCTGCAGCTGAGATAGGGAAAGCATTAGAGTAGGAATCTTCTCTTCAAGAACCCCAACGATCCTTCTTAGGGCTACTCCTCAGTGTGCATTACTTTTGTGGCTGGCTGGGAGCAGTAGTGCACCATTTTTTTAAGCATCTAGGCCTGTGCAGAGCATTTCACTTATTTCACTTATACCATTCTCTGTGTGCAGTACATTAGCCAGAGTGCTCATTGCTAAACAGTACGCTAATATTTCCTGGGCCACTGCAGAGCATATCAGCTCTACCGTTCTCTGTGTGCAGTGCATTCGGCAGAGTTCACCTCGCTAAACAGTACGCTAATATTCCCTGGGCCCCTTCAGAGCATTTCACACATACCATTCCCTGTGTTGGGTGAAGAAACCGCAGTTATTGGCACTATCCACTGACTTTCTAATTTTCTGCCCCTGTGCAGAGCATCTCACAATACCCTTTCCTTGGGGGGGGGGGGGGTTGAGGTAGCTGCAGTTATCAGCACTATCCACTGGCTTTCTGATTTTCTGCCCCTGTGCAGAGCGTCCCACAATACCCTTTTCTTGGGGGGGGGGGGTTGAGGTAGCCGCAGTTATCAGCACTATCCACTGGCTTTCTGGTTTTCTGCCCCTGTGCAGACCGTCTCACAATACCCTTTTCTTGGGGAAGGGGGGGGGGGGGTGTTGAAGTAGCCAGTTATCCACTGGCTTTATAGTTTTCTGCCACTCCATACAGCCTCTCTTATCTACAAGTCTCTGTGAGCAGTAAATGACCCCTAGGTATCAGCGCAAGACAGCGGTTTAATTTTTTCAGAGCCACCACTTCCAGCCTCACCACCACCAGCATGCGCAGGCATATGATGGCCAAGCACCCACAAGGTGGGACGAAGGCCATTCACCGCCTCTGGGTCACACCATTGCCTCTTCCCCTGTGCCACAACCTGCCACACAGATCCAATACCCCTCCCAGGATCCAGGCACAAGCGCCTACCGGCCTGAACCCACACTCTCACCTCCACGGGTTTCCACTCCATCCAGCAATGTCTCTCAGCGTAGCGTTCAGCTGTCCCTAACACAAGTGTTGGAGCGAAAGCAGAAATACGCCGCCACCCACCCGCATGCACAAGCTTTAAACGTGCACATTGCCAAATTAATCAGCCTGGAGATGCTGCCGTACAGGCTTGTGGAAACAGAGGCTTTCAAAAACATGATGGCAACAGCGGTCCTGCGCTACTCGGTCCCCAGTCGTCACAACTTTTCCCAGTGTGCTGTCCCCGCCCTACACCAGCACGTCTCCCGCAGCATAAACTGTGCCCTCACCAACGTGGTTACTGGGAATGTCCACTTAACGATAGGCATGTGGACAAGTACTGGCGGGCAGGGACACTATATCTCCCTGATTGGGACAACATTGGGTGAACTTGGTGGAGGTTGGGACAGAGCCAGAGCCTGGAACCGCTCACGTGCTACCCACACCATGAATAGCAGTTCCTACCTCGGTGCTGGTTTCTGCGGCGTATTATGCCACCTCCCACAAACCCCGCCCCTCCTCCTCCACCACCTCCAACTCTCAATTAAGAAGTGTGAGCACGTCGCCAACAGTCGGTAGCACGCGTCGCGGCAGCACAGCGGTGGGCAAGCGTCAGCAAGCTGTGCTGAAACTAATCAGCTTAGGTGACAAGAGGCACATGGCCCCTGAGCTGTTACAGGGTCTGATGGAGCAGACCGACCTCTGGCTTTCGCCGCTGAGCCTCCAACCAGGCATGGTCGTGTGTAACAATGGCCGTAACCTGGTGGTGGCTCTGCAGCTCGGCAGCCTCACACATGTGCCATGCCTGGCCCACGTCTTCAATCTGGTGGTTCAGCAGTTTCTGAAAAACTACCCCCACTTGTCTTACCTGCTCGGCACCCTCAGGACACTGCAATGTCGGTTCAGCTGCCAGAGCACCGACTGCTGTGCAATGTGCCCAAACGCTGGAATTCTACGCTGCACATGTTGGCCTGGCTGTACGAGCAGCGTAGAGCAATTGTAGAATACCAGCTGCAACATGAGCGTGGTAGTCAGCCTCCGCAGTTCTTTACAGAGGAGTGGGCATGGATGGCAGACATCTGCCAGGTCCTCAGAAACTTTGAGGAGTCTACCCAAATGGTGAGCGGCGATGCGGCTATCATTAGCATTACCATCCCGCTGCTTTACCTGCTGAAAAGTTCGCTGCTAAGCATAAAGGCCGACGCTTTGCGGTTGGAACAGGAGATGGGGGATGACAGTATGTCCCTTGATAGCCAGACCACCCTCACGTCTATATCTCAGCATGTTTTGGAGGAGGGGGAGAGGGAAGAGACTGCTGGCCACACTACAGAGGGTACCCATGATGCTTGCCTCTCATCTGTTCAGCGTGTATGGGCTGAAGAGAAGGAGGATCCTGAAAGTCATGTTTTGGAGGAGGAGGAGGAGGGGGAGGGGAAAGAGGGGGAGGAGACTGCTGGCCACACTGCAGAGGGTACCCATGCTGCTTCCCTCTCATCTGTGAGGACAGCGATGTGTTGCATACTGGGACTCTGGCACACGTGGCTGCCTTTCCCGTGACCCTCGCGTTAGACGCATTCTGGCCAACACGGATTACTGGGTGTATACCCTTCTCGACCCACAGTAAAGGGAGAATCTTTCCAGTCTCATTCCTGAAGAGGAAAGGGGTATGAAAGTGATGCAATACCACAGGGCCCCGGTGGAAAAAGTGATGCTAAAGTTCCCATCTGACAGCGCTAGCGGTAGAAGACACAGTTTAGAGGGGCAACTAGCAGGGGAGGCACGGAGATCAGGCAGCATGTGCAGCGCAGGCAGAGGAACACTCTCCAAGGCCTTTGCCAGCTTTATGGTTCCCAGGCAACACTGTTTCATCACTCCCCAGTCAAGACTGAATCAGAGGGAGCACTGTAAAAAGATGGTGAGGGAGTACATAGCCGACCATACCACCATCCTCCGTGATCCCTCTGCTCCATACAACTATTGGGTGTCAAAGCTGGACATGTGGCACGAACTTGCGCTGTACGACCTGGAGGTGCTGGCCTGCCCTGCCACTAGTGTCTTGTCAGTGAGAGTGTTTAGTGCAGCTGGGGAGATCATCACGGATAAGCGTACCCGCCTGTCAACTGACAGCACCGACATCCTTACACTCATAAAGCTGAACAAAAGCTGGATTTCCCCAGACTTCTCTTCTCCACCGGTGGAAGGCAGCGGATCCGAAAGATTTGTTTCGCTGCAACAGGAGAAATATGCATCCTATATCACCCCAAAAAAGAGGAGAAGTAGCTTGGACTATCCCTCTTGGATATTACTCCTCCTCCTCCTCCTCCAACAGCATGTCATCACGCTGAACTGCCAATTTTTCTGGAGGCCAAAAGGCTCTGTTAAAACCAATGTTTTCGGAGGGCTGCTTCCAGGCTCTGTTACAAATTAAGCAACAATGAGCTGTATTTTTAAAAAATGTTTATGGGTTTCACATGCCCTCGGGGTTCAGCAATTTTTCAGGGGTTCACTTGAACTCTTGGTACACCAATTTTTCAGGCCCTCGCCTATACTGTTAGCAAACTAATTTTTCAGGGCTTCTCCTATACTCTTGGTAACCAAGTTTTTTCAGGTGTTCGCCTATACTCTTGGTACACCAATGTTTCAGGGGTTTGCCTATACTCTTGCTACAGAAATCTTTCAGGGGTCCGCCTATACACTTGCTACTGAAAGGTTTGAGGGGTCCACCTATACTCTTGCTACAGAAATCTTTCAGGGTTTTGCTCACAGTCCTGCTACAAGAAGGTTTGAGGGGTTCGCCTATACTCTTGCTACAGAAATGTTTCAGAGATTCCCCTACACTGTGGGTGCACAAAGGTTTCCCATAGCGGTGTTCAGCTATCTGGCACAAATACACTGAATGACTTGGGTAGGGTGCAGATGGCTTTCCCATTGCGGTGTTCAGCTATCTGACACATACACAAAATGAATTGTGTAGGTACTACAGATGAGCGAGCACCAAAATGCTCGGGTGCTCGTTACTCGGGACGAAATTTTCGCGATGCTCGAGGGTTCGTTTCGAGTAACGAACCCCATTGAAGTCAATGGGCGACTCAAGCATTTTTGTATATCGCCGATGCTCGCTAAGGTTTTCATTTGTGAAAATCTGGGCAATTCAAGAAAGTGATGGAAACGACACAGCAACGGATAGGGCAGGCGAGGGGCTACATGTTGGGCTGCATCTCAAGTTCCCAGGTCCCACTATTAAGCCACAATAGCGGCAAGAGTGCCCCCACCCCCAACAATTTTTACTTCTGAAAAGCCCTCATTAGCAATGCATACCTTAGCTAAGCACCACACTACCTCCAACAAAGCAAAATCACTGCCTGCATGACACTCCGCTGCCACTTCTCCTGGGTTACATGCTGCCCAACCTCCCCCCCCCGCATGACCCAGTGTCCACAGCGCACACCAAAGTGTCCCTGCGCAGCCTTCAGCTGCCCTCATGCCACACCACCCTCATGTCTATTTATAAGTGCATCTGCCATGAGGAGGAACCGCAGACACACACTGCAGAGGGTTGGCACGGCTAGGCAGCGACCCTCTTTAAAAGGGGCGGGGCGATAGCCCACAATGCTGTACAGAAGCAATGAGAAATATAATCCTGTGCCACCGCCATCAGGAGCTGCACACGTGGGCATAGCAAAGGGGAACCTATGTGCCACACACTATTCATTCTGTCAAGGTGTCTGCATGCCCCAGTCAGACCACGGTTTTTTATAAATAGTCACAGGCAGGTACAACTCCGCAATGGGAATTCCGTGTGCACCCACAGCATGGGTGGCTCCCTGGAACCCACCGGCTGTACATAAATGTATCCCATTGCAGTGCCCTGGACAGCAGAGCTAACGTCAGATTAAATGCAGGTGGGCTTTGGCCCACACTGCATGCCCCAACCTGACCGGGGTTTTTAATTCATAGACAGAGGCAGGTACAACTCCCTATTGTGAAGTCCCTACTGGACCAACAGCATGGGTGGGTGCCAGGAAGCCACCGGCTGTACATAAATATATCCCATTGCATTGCCCATCACAGCTAAGGTAATGTCATGTTTAATGCAGGTGGGCTTCGGCCCACACTGCATGCCCCAGTCAGACTGGGGTTCTTTAGAAGTGGACACATGCAGTTACAACTCCGTGTGGACCGACAGCATGGGTGGCTCCCTGGAACCCACCGGCTGTACATAAATGTATCCCATTGTAGTGCCCTGGACAGCAGAGCTAACGTCAGATTAAATGCAGGTGGGCTTCGGCCCACACTGCATGCCCCAGTCAGACTGGGGTTCTTTATAAGTAGACACAGGCAGGTAAAACTCCCTATTGTGAAGTCTGTGTGGACCGACAGCATGGGAGGGTCCCAGGAAGCCACAGGTGGTACATAAATATATCCCATTGCATTGCCCAGCACAGCTGAGGTAATGTCATGTTTAATGTAGGGGGGCTTTGGCCCACACTGCATGCCCCAGTCAGACTGGGGTTCTTTAGAAGTGGACACATGCAATTACAACTCCGTGTGGACCGACAGCATGGGTGGCTCCCTGGAACCCACCGGCGGTACATAAATATATCCCATTGCATTGCCCATCACAGCTGAGGTAATGTCATGTTTAATGCAGGTGGGCTTCGGCCCACACTGCATGCCCCAGTCAGACTGGGGTTCTTTAGAAGTGGACACATGCAGTTACAACTCTGTGTGGACCGACAGCATGGGTGGGTGCCAGGAAGCCACCGGCGGTACATAACTATATCCCATTGCAGTGCCCAGCACAGCTGATGTAACGTCAGCTTTAATGCAGGTGGGCAAAAAATGTATTGGATTACACTGTAGGCGAGGGCCCCAAAAAATTAGTGTACCAACAGTACTAATGTACGTCAGAAAAATTGCCCATGCCCAACCAAGAGGGCAGGTGAAACCCATTAATCGCTTTGGTTAATGTGGCTTAATTTGGAACTAGGCCTGGAGGCAGCCCAGTTAAAATAAAAATTGGTTCAGGTGAAAGTTTCAACGCTTTAATGAGCATTAAAAAGGTATAAAAATTGTTTACAAAAATTATATGACTGAACCTTGTGGGCCTGAGAAAAATTGCCCGTTCGGCGTGATTATGTCAGGTTTCAGGAGGAGGAGCAGGAGGAGGAGGATGAATATTATACACAGATTGATGAAGCTAAAAGGTCCACGTTTTTGATGGTGATAGAGAACAATGCTTCCATCCGCGGGTGCAGCCTACGTATTGTTTAGGTATCGCTGCTGTTCGCTGGTGGAGAAGAGAAGTCTGGGGAAATCCAGGCTTTGTTCATCTTGATGAGTGTAAGCCTGTCAGCACTGTCGGTTGACAAGCGGGTACGCTTATCTGTGATGATTCCCTCATCCGCACTAAACACCCTCTCTGACAAGACACTAGCCGCAGGACAAGCAAGCACCTCCAGGGCATACAGCGCGAGTTCAGGCCACGTGTCCAGCTTCGACACCCAGTAGTTGTAGGGGGCAGAGGCGTCAAGGAGGACGGTCGTGCGATCGGCTACGTACTCCCTCACCATCCTTTTACAGTGCACCCGCCGACTCAGCCTTGACTGGGGAGCGGTGACACAGTCTTGCTGGCGAGCCAGAAAGCTGTTAAAGGCGTTAGAGAGTGTTCCCCTGCCTGTGCTGTACATGCTGCCTGATCTCTGCACCTCCCCTGCTACCTGGCCCTCGGAACTGCGCCTTCTGCCACTAGCGCTTTCGGATGGGAATTTTACCATCAGCTTCTCCGCCAGGGTCCTGTGGTATAGCATCACTCTCAAACCCCTTTCCTCTTCGGGTATGAGAGTGGAAAGGTTCTCCTTATACCGTGGGTCGAGCGATGTGTACACCTAGTAATCCGTAGTGGCCAGAATGCGTGTAACGCGAGGGTCACAAGAAAGGCATCTTAACATGAAGTCAGCCATGAGTGCCAGGGTACCTGTACGCAACACATGGTTGTCCTCACTAGGAAGATCACTTTCAGGATCCTCCTCCTCCTCCTCCACAGGCCATACACGCTGAAAGGATGACAGGCAAGCAGCATGGGTACCCTCAGCAGTGGGCCAAGCTGTCTCTTCCCCGTCCTCCTCATCCTCCTCATGCTCCTCCTCCTCCTCCTCAACGCGCTGAGATATAGACAGGAGGGTGCTCTGACTATCCAGCGACATACTGTCTTCCCCCTCCTCTGTTTCCGAGCGCAAAGCGTCTGCCTTTATGCTTTGCAGGGAACTTCTCAAGAGGCATAGCAGAGGAATGGTGACGCTAATGATTGCAGCATCGCCGCTCACCATCTGGGTAGACTCCTCAAAGTTTCCAAGGACTTGGCAGATGTCTGCCAACCAGACCCACTCTTCTGTAAAGAATTGAGGAGGCTGACTCCCACTGCGCCGCCCATGTTGGAGTTGGTAATCCACTATAGCTCTACGCTGCTCATAGAGCCTGGCCAACATGTGGAGCGTAGAGTTCCACCGTGTGGGCACGTCGCACAGCAGTCGGTGCACTGGCAGATGAAACCGATGTTGCAGGGTGCGCAGGGTGGCAGCGTCCGTGTGGGACTTGCGGAAATGTGCGCAGAGCCGGCGCACTTTTCCGAGCAGGTCTGACAAGCGTGGGTAGCTTTTCAGAAAGCGCTGAACCACCAAATTAAAGACGTGGGCCAGGCATGGCATGTGCGTGAGGCTGCCGAGCTGCAGAGCCGCCACCAGGTTACGACCGTTGTCACACACGACCATGCCCGGTTGGAGGCTCAGCGGCGCAAGCCAGCGGTCGGTCTGCTCTGTCAGACCCTGCAGCAGTTCGTGGGCCGTGTGCCTCTTATCTCCTAAGCTGAGTAGTTTCAGCACGGCCTGCTGACGCTTGTCCACCGCTGTGCTGCCGTGCCGCGCGACACCGACTGCTGGTGACGTGCCGCTGCTGACACATCTTGATTGCGAGACCGAGGTTGCGTAGGAGGAGGAAGGTGGTTTAGTGGAGGAAGCATACACCGCCGCAGATACCACCACCGAGCTGGGGCCCGCAATTCTGGGGGTGGGTAGGATGTGAGCGGTCCCAGGCTCTGACTCTGTCCCAGCCTCTACTAAATTCACCCAATGTGCCGTCAGGGAGATATAGTGTCCCTGCCCGCCTGTGCTTGTCCACGTGTCCGTTGTTAAGTGGACCTTGGCAGTAACCGCGTTGGTGAGTGTGCGTACAATGTTGCGGGAGACGTGGTCGTGCAGGGCTGGGACAGCACATCGGGAAAAGTAGTGGCGACTGGGAACTGAGTAGCGCGGGGCCGCCGCCGCCATCATACCTTTGAAAGCCTCCGTTTCCATAACCCTATACGGCAGCATCTCCAGGCTGATAAATTTGGCTATGTGCATGTTTAACGCTTGAGCGTGCGGGTGCGTGGCGGCGTACTTTCGCTTGCGCTCCAACACTTGCGCTAGCGACAGCTGGACGGTGCGCTGAGAGACATTGGTGGATGGGGCCGAGGACAGCGGAGGTGAGGGTGTGGGTGCAGGCCAGGAGACGGTAGTGCCTGTGTCCTGAGAGGGGGGTTGGATCTCAGTGGCAGGTTGGGGCACAGGGGGAGAGGCAGCGGTGCAAACCGGAGGCGGTGAACGGACTTCGTCCCACCTTGTGGGGTGCTTGGCCATCATATGTCTGCGCATGCTGGTGGTGGTGGCTTCCCGGCTGATCTTGGCGCGACAAAGGTTGCACACCACTGTTCATCGGTCGTCTGCACTCTCAGTGAAAAACTGCCAGACCTTTGAGCACCTCGGCCTCTGCAGGGTGGCATGGCGCTAGGGGGCGCTTTGGGAAACAGTTGGTGGATTATTCGGTCTGGCCCTGCCTCTACCCCTGGCCACCGCACTGCGTCTTCCAACCTGCCCTGCTGCTGCACTTGCCTCCCCCTCTGAAGACTTGTCCTCAGTAGGCGTAGCAAACCAGGTGGGGTCAGTCACCTCATCGTCACTGTTCTTCCTCTGAATCCTCTGTGCGCTCCTCCCTCGGACTTACTCCAATTACTACTACCTGAGTGATAGACAACTGTGTCTCATCGTCATCGTCCTCCTCACCCACTGAAAGCTCTTGTGACAGTGGCCGGAAGTCCCCAGCCTCATCCCCCGGACCCCGGGAACTTTCCAAAGGTTGGGCATCGGTCACGACAAACTCCTCCAGTGGGAGAGGATTCGGAACCATTGCTGCCCATTCTGGGTAGGGGCCCGAGAACAGTTCCTGGGAGTCTGCCTGCTCCTCAGAATGTGTCATTGTAATGGAGTGAGGAGGCTGGGAGGAAAGAGGAGCAGCAGCCAGAGGATTCAGAGTTGCAGCAGTGGACGGCGCAGAACTCTGGGTGGTCGATAGATTGCTGGATGCACTTTCTGCCATCCACGACAGGACCTGCACACACTGCTCATTTTCTAATAAAGGTCTACCGCGTGGACCCATTAATTGTGAGATGAATGTGGGGACGCCAGAAACGTGCCTCTCTCCTAATCCCGCAGCAGTCGGCTGCGATACACCTGGATCAGGAGCTCGGCCTGTGCCCACACCCTGACTTGGGCCTCCGCGTCCTCGCCCGCGTTCACGTCCTCTAGGCCTACCCCTACCCCTCAGCATGCTGTATTACCAGTAGTGCAGAAACAGAACGCTGTAATTAAATGTGCCGCTTATTGGCCTGTGGTTGGAGGCTGACTTCGCTTACGGAACGCACAGCAGAGGCAGGAAAGAATTTTGCGCAAGCCTGCTGTAACACTTAGCTGGCTGCGTATGAATTAGGACAACTACCCCCAGCAGAGACGCAGTACAGTCAGGACGGTCACAGGCAGCCCAAATAGATTTTTTTTCCCAGATTTTTTTGGAAAAGCCCACTGCCTATATAGACTGTATATGTCTTTCACTGTCCCTGCCTCACCAGCACTACTGGCCCTGGACTATGTAAAATTACTGCAGGATGCAATGTTCTGGACGCAATGCTCTGCACGGCCGATATACAAAAAAAAATAAAAATGTGCAACACTGCAAAAAGCAGCCTCAACAGTACTGCACACGGTCAGATGTGGCCCTAAGAAGGACCGTTGGGGTTCTTGAAGCCTAAAATCAATCCTAACACTCCTAAAGTCTGAGGAGTCTACCCAGGTGGTGAGCGGCGATGCTGCAATCATTAGTGTCACCATTCCTCTGCTATGCCTCTTGAGAAGTTCCCTGCAAAGCATAAAGGCAGACAGTTGCGCTCGGAAACAGCCGGGGGAAGACAGTATGTCGCTGGATAGTCAGAGCACCCTCCTGTCTATATCTCAGCGCGGTGAGGAGGAGGAGGAAGATGAGGAGGAGAGGGAAGAGACAGCTTGGCCCACTGCTGAGGGTACCCATGCTGCTTGCCTGTCATCCTTTCAGCGTGTATGGCCTGAGGAGGAGGAGGATCCTGAAAGTGATCTTCCTAGTGCGGACAGCCATGTGTTGCGTACAAGTACCCTGGCACACATGGCTGACTTCATGTTAGGATGCCTTTCTCGTGACCCTCGCGTTACACGCATTCTGGCCACTACGGATTACTGGGTGTACACACTGCTCGACCCACGGTATAAGGAGAACGTTTCCACTCTCATACCCGAAGAGGAAAGGGGTTCGAGAGTGATGCTATACCACAGGACCCTGGCTGACAAGCTGATGGTAAAATTCCCATCCGACAGCGCTAGTGGCCGAAGGCGCAGTTCCAAGGGCTAGGTAGCAGGGGAAGCGCAGAGATCAGGCAGCATCTACAGCACAGGCAGGGGAACACTCTCTAAGGCCTTTGACAGCTTTCTGGCTCCCCAGCAAGACTGTGTCACCGCTCCCCAGTCAAGGCTGAGTCGGCGGGAGCACTGTAAAAGGATGGTGAGGGAGTACGTAGCCGATCGCACGACCGTCCTCCGTGACGCCTCTGCCCCCTACAACTACTGGGTGTCGAAGCTGGACACGTGGCCTGAACTCGCGCTGTATGTCCTGGAGGTGCTTGCTTGTCCTGCGGCTAGCGTCTTGTCAGAGAGGGTGTTTAGTGCGGCTGGGGGAATCATCACACATAAGCGTACCCGCCTGTCAACCGACAGTGCCGACAGGCTTACACTCATCAAGATGAACAAAGCCTGGATTTCCCCAGACTTCTCTTCTCCACCAGCGGACAGCAGCGATACCTAAACAATACGTAGGCTGCACCTGCGGATGGAAGCACTGTTCTCTATCACCATCAAAAACGTGGACCTTTTAGCTTCATCAATCTGTGTATAATATTCATCCTCCTCCTCCTGCTCCTCCTCCTGAAACCTGACGTAATCACGCCGAACAGGCAATTTTTCTTAGGCCCACAAGGCTCAGTCATATAATTTTTGTAAACAATTTTTATACGTTTCAATGCTCATTAAAGCGTTGAAACTTTCACCTGAACCAATTTTTATTTTAACTGGGCTGCCTCCAGGCCTAGTTACAAATTAAGCCACATTAACCAAAGCGATTAATGGGTTTCACCTGCCCTCTTGGTTGGGCATGGGCAATTTTTCTGAGGTACATTAGTACTGTTGGTACACCAATTTTTTGGGACCCTCGCCTACAGTGTAATCCAATAAATTTTTTTTCCACCTGCATTAAAGCTGATGTTACATCAGCTGTGTTGGGCAGTGCAATGGGATATATTTATGTACCGCTGGTGGGTTCAAAACAGCGGGATCTATTTTGACAAAATTTTACGGCCATTCGTACAATTGCTTCCATCCTTCGTCCAGGACACTCCGGATATCTTACGACATCTGGAGGGTATTCATGTGGAAAAGGGGGTGTACCTAGCCTCCCTTGATATTGAGGCTCTATATAGCTCTATACTGCATCACATCGGCATAAGAGAGGTACATCATTTCCTCAAGCAGCGCGGTTGCGACTATATTAGACACAACCAGTTTGTACTTGACCTCCTTGAATTCATACTCACCCACAATTATTTCTTATTTAACGGCAGGATCCTCCACCAGCTCAGGGGCTCCGCGATGGGGAGCCCAGCTGCCCCATCTTACGCAAATCTGTTCCTGGGCTGGTGGGAGGAGCATCTTGTCTTTTCCGAGGGTAACAGTATGTGGACCGAGAAAATTCTAACCTGGCACCGCTACATCGACGACGTCTTCCTCCTCTGGTCGGGGACAATGGCAGAGTTCCAATCTTCTGTCCTACATTTAAATGTCAACGACATCAATCTTAAGATCACTTCTGAAATACAGGAACAGTCCTTGGCCTTCTTGGACATCTGTATTTCAAAAACCGCTCAAGGGTACCTATCCACCATACTATATAGAAAAAAGACAGCCACTAATAGCTTGCTGTCCTGGCAGAGCTGTCACCCCTACCCCCTACGCCATGGGATCCCTAAAGGGCAATTTTTAAGGCTAAAGAGGAATTGCTCATCAGAGACCACATTTTTGAATGAGGGCATCAAATTAAAGGAGAGATTTCTCCAGAGGGGATACCCCTCTAAAATTATCGATCAAGCCTTTGATTTTGCAAAAAAACAAGATCGAATAACCTTATTGAAACCACGGGCAAAAACATCTACCAAGACGGCAAGGGTGATCGGCACCTATGACGATGGAGTACCCTTCATGCAAGAATTATTGCAGAAATATTGGCATATCTTGAAAGATGACCCTGATATTAAAGATGCTATCCCGGATGTTCAACTCTTCACATTCCGAAGGGGTAGGAACCTTAGAGATCACATCATCAAAAGTCATCTTGACACAGACCAGAGTAGACGCACATGGCTGGGGTCAGCTCGACCCAACGGTACCTTCCCATGTAATGATTGTGAAGCATGTCCCTTCATTCAGAAAGGGAAGAAATTCTGTTGTGCCACGACTGGTGCCTCATACGAGACAAGAGACTTCGTCAACTGTAGATTATCACATCTGGTCTACGTTGCTACCTGCCCGTGCCCCAAGAACTACGTCGGCAAGACCATACAGGAATTCCGTAGACGTATCTTGGGGCACGTGGGCAACATCAGGAGGGGGGAAAGTACCCCGCTGGCTAACCACATGCGCCAAATCCACTCTGACGATATGTTTAACATCAAATTTCAGGGCGTCGAATGCATCCGCAGTTTCGGAAGGAGAGGCGACACCAACCGAAAAGTATTACAAAAGGAATCTCAGTGGATCTTCCGTCTGGACTCAGTTTCCCCAAATGGCCTTAATGAAACCCTTCCGTTTGGCTGTTTCTTATGACTGCTTGTGTTACCATTAACTCCATCATGGGAGTGAGCATTTCACAATTTGGTTTTATCCTACCTTCTATACCTATCCCATTACCTAGGCTATCATCTGTTTAACATTTTTGGTAGGTCGGTCTCACCAGCACCAGCAATAGTATATTTATTACTAATACTGACAAGGGTAGTGTTGTGAGACTCTGCATTCCCCAAAATGGGTCCAGCATCATGGAATATTTTTTAGAATCATATATATTGATCTTTCTTATAATCACCACTGGCCATCATCGGCTCCGGAATATGGCATCATTACCGATCGGACTTTGTGCTGAATAAAGGCATACACCGCTCGTCCACATACTGGAGCAAACTTATGTATCCCCACCGAAAGGTGGCTTCAGTACTGTTTCTTTCTCTTTTTTTTTTAACTACAGGTGTCGATTATCCTCCCAAGGGGGCGTACCCTAACTCTACCCTCGCGCATCTATTGGCTAATGGGATCACACCCCTCTTGGGGCGTCAACCTCTGAGCTGCTTTATAAGGAGACACATTCTCTCATAGACCTCATTATCCTCCAGTCTACCATCCAGACTGGAGGTGCTGCTGCATAGCTCTCTCGCTCCTACTTGATCTATCTTTACTGGGTATTTTGCCCTACTAGTAACAGCATTGAATCTCGTGGCTTTAGAATAGATTGGTTACAAGTATCTACTTTTTGGCTTTATTTAAGGCTCGCTGGCTAACCACTATTTTTGGGCGACCGTCTGTCTGCACTGGTTGTGCTTCTAGGCTACTGTCCTTGGTGGTAATTGTCCACCCTTTAGGAGTTTTTGAGAGGGGTGCACGGTCCAAGGGCCCGCATACTACCATCATCAGGCCTTGCGGTATCGTTGCACTCGTTCTATGCCAAGCTACGGCAGCCTTGTTTTCCCATATCAGCTAGGGTTATCGTACCCATTCTTAGTACAACTCTTCTACAATAATAGGTTCCTGATGAAGTCAGTATTCTGACGGAAACGCGT
Source organism: Eleutherodactylus coqui (assembly GCF_035609145.1). Lineage (NCBI taxonomy): Eukaryota > Metazoa > Chordata > Amphibia > Anura > Eleutherodactylidae > Eleutherodactylus > Eleutherodactylus coqui. The sequence goes on from NC_089846.1 coordinate 60,329,216, forward strand.
CGAACCAAGAACCAAATACGAATTAAATTTCATTCGTGAATCAACTCATCCACTTCTGGCATTGGTCCAGAATTCTCTTTTGAGAGACTCGTTATACCCATGAGTTGCTTGACCGCAGTTTTGGTCATTAGCCTTGTACCATTGTTGGTTGGCACCAACGTATACTAATTTCGTGTATAGGTACCTTCCTCTCGCTATATGAGCCATTCACTCATATGGGGCTTTTTTTCTCCTAGCATCTTTTATTACTAGCTCAACATAGAGCTGTTCTTGTACATGTATGTTTGTCTATGTCACGTTGTGTCAGTGAGGCACCTTGAGGTTTTAAAATATTGTTTATTAAAAGCTACGTTTTAGGAATACATTCAGTGAATAACCCATTGAAAACCTGCAGCAAACCTGGGCGGGAATGAATGGATTGTAGATCCACCCTACAACCAATCAGTCTGAATTCAGCACAAGTAATCAAGTCACGCATCTGTTTGTTTTTAGATTTGTGTGTTATATAAGACCGTGTTTGTCAGTGTGTATATCGCTGTTGAGAAAGGCTGCAGGACGAGCCGAAACGTGTCCAGCTCCTTGACAACTTGTCTTTCATGATGTCTGTTCCATGAAATAAAGAAGACTTTTGATGTAGAAGCCTACTTACCTCTTTTTTTACATTTGAATAAACTATACCTTCTTATCTGGTGCATCCTGTTTATACAACATGTGAGAAGGGATGTGTCGATAGGAAAATTCATCATTTTTCCACACCCTTGTTGCTGGCTCCACACACTCATAGATCCCATCAGGAAACTTGATTTGTTTTGCATGCATGATGGCATCTGTAATATATGCTAATAACACAGTATCAGGAAATAAACACCAAGAAAAATCTTTACCGGCAGTAATTTCATCATAGTAAGCTTTAGTGCTACACATGACTGTAGGCTGACCATCTTCAGTGAGACCCTGTACTCCATGTCTTATCCCGTCACTTGCCTGCTCTCTGATCTATAATACCCTCCTAATTCTTTGCACTGCGTGGTATCTGCCATTGGAAGAATTATGTAACTCCTGGAGAAGGATTGGAGGAACCTTTTTAATCACACTAGTTCCTAGGTTAGTTTCAGATTGTATGATCTCTAATTTATCCTGGACAGAAAAACCGATCTGCATCTCATCAGCTGGTACATTACCCATTTGAAGCATCTTAAGGGCTTTATTATGCCATCTCCCATTTTCATCGTTTAACTCAAAAAGTTTATTGATTCTGGTAGTTATATTATTCTGCCACCAAGGATGCTTAGTCCATCCGGTCCCAGGCAATGCTATAGCTGTTCTACTCTGCTCTTCAGGCAGGGATATAAGAGGAAAATTCCAACAGTTATAAACAATTTTTGTTCTGTTAATGGGATGCAAAATATTGCATTGCTTTAGCAGACACAGGGGCATGAGAGCATATCCAACAATCTGACAAATTTCTTATTCTGGATACAATCCCATGATACCTTATGAATTTGTTACTACATTCTTTATCTAATGCATGCTAACTATATACAATTGGAACCACTACAAACAATACAGAGAGGAGAGTGATACTTCCTTTTGTTTAAGCAGAAATAGTAGGTGGGCAGCATAAATGGTGCAAAAAACATCAAGCAAGATGCATTTTATTCCTCCTTGAAACACTGACAGCAACGTTTCGACTTAGCAATAAAGTCTTTATCAAGCTGGCAATATTCAACTACATCACATATTAAATAAAAATCTTTAACCGATCACATACAAACAATTAATAAGGCACTTCCTCCAGTAAGGTGTATCACAATTATCCTCCAATCCATGCAGATGTGAGGCAATGGCATCCATCATATCACTCCACCATAATCTTCCATAGTGGCATCTCTTGGCATGCATCAGGGTTGCGCAGGATCCCGATCCTCTCGTGTATGTTCCTCTCATTGCGATTTAACGTCTATCTCGTCCTTTGGTATGAATTGCGCATGCACTGAACCCCAAACCTCTCGCGTGTGTTCCCCTCATTGCGGGAGTATCTATAGTAGCTATCTCATAATGTGTCTCTTGAAGCACAATGCAATCGCATAGAGATATCGCATGTGCTGTATCGATTACATGATGCATTTCCATGTGGCATATAGACAAACGAGGATTGTCATAATGACACAATCCTAGGCTTTTCATTTACCTAATTTGAGGGAAATAAATAATCTCTATAAACAATAATAATACAATAGTAATAATTAGAGATGAGCGAACACCAAAATGTTCGGGTGCTCGTTATTCGGAACGAACTTCCCGCGATGCTCGAGGGTTCGTTTCGAACAACGAACCCCATTGAAGTCAATGGGCGACCAGAGCATTTTTGTATTTCGCCGATGCTCGCTAAGGTTTTCATGTGTGAAAATCTGGGCAATTCAAGAAAGTGATGGGAATGACACAGAAACGGATAGGGCAGGCGAGGGGCTACATGTTGGGCTGCATCTCAAGTTCACAGGTCCCACTATTAAGCCACAATACCGGCAAGAGTGGGCCCCCCCCCTCCCAACAACTTTTACTTCTGAAAAGCCCTCATTAGCATGGCATACCTTTGCTAAGCACCACACTAGCTACAACAAAGCACAATCACTGCCTGGATGACACTCCGCTGCCACTTCTCCTGGGTTACATGCTGACCAACCGCCCCCCCTCCCCCCCACAGCACACACCAAACTGTCCCTGCGCAGCCTTCAGCTGCCCTCATGCCACACCACCCTCATGTCTATTTAGAAGTGCGTCTGCCATGAGGAGGAACCACAGGCACCCACTGCAGAGGGTTGGCACGGCTAGGCAGCGACCCTCTTTAAAAGGGGCGGGTCGATAGCCCACAATGCTGTACAGAAGCAATGAGAAATAGAATCCTGTGCCACCGCCATCAGGAGCTGCACACGTAGGCATAGCAATGGGGAACCTATGTGCCACACACTATTCATTCTGTCAAGGTGTCTGCATGCCCCAGTTAGACCGGGCTTTTTAATTCATAGACACAGGCAGGTACAACTCCCTATTGTGAAGTCCCTGTGGACCGACAGCATGGGTGGGTGCCAGGAAGCCACCGGCGGTACATAGAAATATCCCATTGCATTGCCCAACACAGCTGAGGTAGTAATGTCGTGCGTAATACAGGTGGGCTTCGGCCCACACTGCATTCCCCAGTCAGACTGGGGTTCTTTACAAGTGTACAGATGTATTAAAAACTCCGTGTGCACCTACAGCATGGGTGGCTCCCTGGAACCCACCGGCGGTACACAAAAATATCCCATTGCATTGCCCAACACAGCTGAGGTAGTAATGTCGTGCATAATGCAGGTGGGCTTCGGCCCACACTGCATGCCCCAGTCAGACTGGGGTTCTTTAGAAGTGGACACATGTAGGTTAAACTCCCTGTAGACCCACTGCCTGGGTGGGTGCCAGGAAGCCACCGGCGGTACATAGAAATATCCCATTGCATTGCCCAACACAGCTGAGGTAGTAATGTTGTGTGTAATACAGGTGGGCTTCGGCCCACACTGCATGCCCCAGTCAGACTGGGGTTCTTTACAAGTGTACAGATGTGTTAAAAACTCCGTGTGCACCTACAGCATGGGTGGCTGACTGGAACCCACCGGCGGTACACAAAAATATCCCATTGCATTGCCCAACACAGTTGAGGTAGTAATGTCGTGCATAATGCATGTGGGCTTCGGCCCACACTGCATGCCCCAGTCAGACTGGGGTTCTTTAGAAGTGGACACATGTAGGTTAAACTCCCTGTGGACCCACTGCCTGGGTGGGTGCCAGGAAGCCATCGGCGGTACATAGAAATATCCCATTGCATTGCCCAACACAGCTGAGGTAGTAATGTTGTGTGTAATACAGGTGGGCTTCGGCCCACACTGCATGCCCCAGTCAGACTGGGGTTCTTTACAAGTGTACAGATGTGTTAAAAACTCCGTGTGCACCTACAGCATGGGTGGCTCCCTGGAACCCACCGGCGGTACACAAAAATATCCCATTGCATTGCCCAACACAGCTGAGGTAGTAATGTCGTGCATAATGCAGGTGGGCTTCGGCCCACACTGCATGCCCCAGTCAGACTGGGGTTCTTTAGAAGTGGACACATGTAGGTTAAACTCCCTGTGGACCCACTGCCTGGGTGGGTGCCAGGAAGCCACCAGCGGTACATAGAAATATCCCATTGCATTGCCCAACACAGCTGAGGTAGTAATGTTGTGTGTAATACAGGTGGGCTTCGGCCCACACTGCATGCCCCAGTCAGACTGGGGTTCTTTACAAGTGTACAGATGTGTTAAAAACTCCGTGTGCACCTACAGCATGGGTGGCTCCCTGGAACCCACCGGCGGTACACAAAAATATCCCATTGCATTGCCCAACACAGCTGAGGTAATGTCAGCTGTAATGCAGGTGGGCTAAAAATTAATTTGATTACACTGTAGGCGAGGGCCCACAAAAATTGCTGTATCAACAGTACTAATGTACATCCCAAAAATTGGCCATGGCCAGCCAAGAGGGCAGGTGAAACCCATTAATCGCTTTGGTTAATGTGGCTTAAGTGGTAACTAGGCCTGGAGGCAGCCCAGTGTAACGGAAAATTGGTTCAAGTTAAAGTTCCAACGCTTTTAAGCGCATTGAAACTTATAAAAATTGTTCAGAAAAATTATTTGAGTGAGCCTTGTGGCCCTAAGAAAAATTGCCCGTTCAGCGTGATTACGTGAGGTTTCAGGAGGAGGAGCAGGAGGAGGAGGAGGAATATTAGACACAGATTGATGAAGCAGAAATGTCCCCGTTTTGGATGGTGAGAGAGAACGTAGCTTCCATCCGCGGGTGCAGCCTACGTATTGCTTACGTATCGCTGCTGTCCGCTGGTGGAGAACAGAAGTCTGGGGAAATCCAGCCTTTGTTCATCTTGATGAGTGTTAGCCTGTCGGCACTGTCGGTTGACAAGCGGCTACGCTTATCTGTGATGATTTCCCCAGCCGCACTAAACACCCTCTCCGACAAGACGCTAGCCGCAGGACAAGCAAGCACCTCCAGGGCATACAGCGCTAGTTCAGGCCACGTGTCCAGCTTCGACACCCAGTAGTTGTAGGGGGCAGAGGCGTCACCAAGGATGGTCGTGCGATCCGCTACGTACTCCCTCACCATCCTTTTACAGTGCTCCCGCCGACTCAGCCGTGACTGGGGAGCAGTGACACAGTCTTGGTGGGGAGCCATAAAGCTGGCCAGGCCCTTAAAGACTGTTGCACTGCCTGGGATGTACATGCTGCTCGATCTACGCACATCCCCTGCTACCTTGCCCTCGGTACTGCGCCTTCTGCCACTAGCGCTGTCGGCTGGGAATTTTACCATCAGCTTGTCCGCAAGGGTCCTGTGGTATAGCAACACTCTCGAACCCCTTTCCTCTTCGGGAATCAGAGTGGGCAGGTTCTCCTTATACCGTGGATCGAGCAGTATGTACACCCAGTAATCCGTCGTGGCCAGAATGCGTGCAACGCGAGGGTCACGAGAAAGGCATCCTAACATGAAGTCAGCCATGTGTGAGAGGGTACCTGTACGCAACACATGGCTGTCTTCACTAGGAAGATCACTTTCAGGATCCTCCTCCTCCTCCTCCTCAGGCCATACACGCTGAAAGGATGACAGGCAATCAGCCGGTGTACCGTCAGCAGCGGCCCAAGCTGTCTCTTCCCCCTCCTCCTCATCCTCCTCATGCTCCTCCTCCTCCTCCTGTACGCGCTGAGAAATAGACAGGAGGGTGCCCTGACTATCCAGCGGCATACTGTCTTCCCCCGCCCCCGTTTCCGAGCGCAAAGCAGCTGCCTTTATGGTTTGCAGGGAATTTCTCAAGATGCATAGCAGAGGAATGGTGACGCTAATAATTGTAGCATCGCCGCTCACCACCTGGGTAGACTCCTCAAAATTACCAAGGACATGGCAGATGTCTGCCAACCAGGCCCACTCTTCTGAAAGGAATTGAGGAGGCTGACTCCCACTGCGCCGCCCATGTTGGAGTTGGTATTCGACTATAGCTCTACGTTGTTCATAGAGCCTGGCCAACATGTGGAGTGTAGAGTTCCACCGTGTGGGCACGTCGCACAGCAGTCGGTGCACTGGCAGCTTAAAGTGATGTTGCAGGGTGCGCAGGGTGGCAGCGTCCGTGTGGGACTTGCGAAAATGTGCGCAGAGCCGGCGCGCCTTTACGAGCAGGTCTGACAAGCGTGGGTAGCTTTTCAGAAAGCGCTGAACCACCAAATTAAAGACGTGGGCCAGGCATGGCATGTGCGTGAGGCTGCCGAGCTGCAGAGCCGCCACCAGGTTACGGCCGTTGTCACACACGACCATGCCCGGTTGGAGGCTCAGCGGCGCAAGCCAGCGGTCGGTCTGCTGTGTCAGACCCTGCAGCAGTTCGTGGGCCGTGTGCCTCTTATCGCCTAAGCTGAGTAGTTTCAGCACGGCCTGCTGACGCTTGCCCACCGCTGTGCTGCCACACCGCGCGACACCGACTGCTGGCGACATGCTGCTGCTAACACATCTTGATTGCGAGACAGAGGAGGAGGAGGAGGAGGAGGAGGGTGCTTTAGTGGAGGAAGCATACACCTCCGCAGATACCACCACCGAGCTGGGGCCCGCAATTCTGGGGGTGGGTAGGACATGAGCGGTCCCAGGCTCTGACTCTGTCCCAGCCTCCACTAAATTCACCCAATGTGCCGTCAGGGAGATGTAGTGGCCCTGCCCGCCTGTGCTTGTCCACGTGTCCGTTGTTAAGTGGACCGTGGCAGTAACCGCGTTGGTGAGGGCGCGTACAATGTTGCGGGAGACGTGGTCGTGCAGGGCTGGGACGGCACATCGGGAAAAGTAGTGGCGACTGGGAACTGAGTAGCGCGGGGCCGCCGCCTCCATGATACTTTTGAAGGACTCCGTTTCCACAACCCTATAAGGCAGCATCTCAAGGCTGATGAATTTTGCTATGCGGACGGTTAACGTTTGAGCGTGTGGGTGCGTGGCGGCGTACTTGCGCTTGCGCTCCAACAGTTGCGCAAGCGACGGCTGGACGGTGCGCTGAACTACACTGCTGGATGGGGCCGAGGACAGCGGAGGTGAGGGTGTGGGTGCAGGCCAGGAGACGGTAGTGCCTGTGTCCTGAGAGGGGGGTTGCATCTCAGTGGCAGGTTGGGGCACAGGGGGAGAGGCAGGGGTGCAAACCGGAGGCGCTGAACGGCCTTCGTCCCACCTTGCGGGGTGCTTGGCCATCATATGTCTGCGCATGGTGGTGGTGGTGAGGCTGTTGGTGTTGGCTCCCCGGCTGAGCTTTGCGCGACAAAGGTTGCACACCACTGTTCGTCGGTCGTCAGGCGTCTCTGTGAAAAACTGCCAGACCTTAGAGCACCTCGGCCTCTGCAGGGTGGCATGGCGCGAGGGGGCGCTTTGGGAAACACTTGGTGGATTATTCGGTCTAGCCCTGCCTCTACCCCTGGCCACCGCACTGCCTCTTGCAACCTGCCCTGCTGATGCCCTTGACTCCCCCTCTGAAGACCTGTCCTCCTGAGTAAGCGTTGCACACCAGGTGGGGTCAGTCACCTCATCGTCCTGCTGCTCTTCCTCCGAATCGTCTGTGCGCTGCTCCCTCGGACTTACTGCCCTTACTACTACCTCACTGCAAGACAACTGTGTCTGATCGTCATCGTCCTCCTCACCCACAGAAAGTTGTTGAGACAGTTGGCGGAAGTCCCCAGCCTCTTCCCCCGGACCCCGGGAACTTTCGAATGGTTGGGCATCAGTGACGATAAACTCCTCTGGTGGGAGAGGAACTGCTGCTGCCCAATCTAAGCAGGGGCCCGAGAACAGTTCCTGGGAGTGTTCCCGCTCCTGAGCAGGTGTTATTGTAGTGGAGTGAGGAGGCTGGGAGGAAGGAGGAGCAGCAGACAGAGGATTCGGATTGGCAGCAGTGGACGGCGCAGAACTGCGGGTAGACGATAGGTTGCTCGAAGCACTTTCTGCCATCCAGGACAGGACCTGCTCACACTGCTCATTTTCTAATAACCGTCTCCCGCGTGGACCCATTAATTGGGCGATGAATGTGGGGACACCAGAAACGTGCCTCTCTCCTAATCGCGCAGCAGTCGGCTGCGACACACCTGGATCAGGAGCTTGGCCTGTGCCCACACCCTGACTTGGCCCTCCGCGTCCTCGGCCGCGTCCATGTCCTCTAGGCCTACCCCTACCCCTCAGCATGCTGTATTACCAGTGATTTGATTTCACAGGCAGCTAATAAATTGGCGCAAGACTGCAGGCCAAATATAATTTTTTCCCTTTTTTGAAAACGAAAGGCCCCACTGCCTCTAGTGAATGAATAATCTAAGTTTAATAACTGTGCTGTTTTCCTGCTAATGTGTCACAGAACGTGAGGGTAGCAGAGTTATTAACTGTGGCAGAGCAGGTATTTTTTTTCCCAATTAAGGAAAGCAAATGGCGAAGCCAGGAGTAAAACGTAGCTGGGTGCGTATGATTTTTACAGGTTGCACACGCAGCCG